>NC_069398.1:24705151-25008181 GCF_027475565.1 Acinonyx jubatus
GCACCGCCCTAGTCCTGCTTTCGATGTGTTGTGTTGAATAAACCAATGGGATCTTGAAGTCAAGATGTCTAAAAATGGGTTGGGCTTGGAAGGCTCAGCTAAGTTATCTACTGAGTCCCAAATCCACAGTGACACATGGAGACGAGGAAAGACACGAAATCACCCACATTGTGTCTGACATTAGGCATTATCTACCTTCCTGATTGGTGACATCTGGATGATTAGCGAGTGGTATCACAACGGTGTTCTAATTTTCATTTATTTCATCGCTGGTGAGTTTGAGCAATCATTCATATGCTCGATGCTCACCAGGACTTCCTCCTGTTGTGAATTGTCTTGGGATACCTGTGGCCCAGTTTTCTCTTGGTTTTCCTTATCTTTGTGTGTCGGTATGATGGATCTCTTTGTATATTCCAGAGATTATTCCCTTGGCTCTTTTAGGCTTTGGAAGTATCTTCCCCCAGTCTTAAAGGGGAAGAGATGCATTAACCGGGCCCCAGAAATACCGTGGAAGAAGCATAGTTTCGAAGTAAGATGATGAGTTGGATACTGGACAGGGGGAGTGACGAGGGAAGGATTTGGATGGGCTGACCTGGAGGGGGAGACGTGCCCCTAGGCACGCCCGAGAGGGCACATTCTCAGCAAAGCCCGGGAGTGGTGGTGGGTGGAGTGAGGGGCACGTGGGAGCCGGAGGTGAATAAGGAAATGAATAAGATATTTGTGGTGACGAAAAGCTAGGAGTGGGGGAGGGGGTTGATCATTCCAGAGCCCACAGGGCAGCAAATGCCGCCTGTCCAAGGACTTGGCCTTCATCCAGCGGTGGCTGACATCAGGGACAGATGCCTCCATTTATTTCTCTAATTTTTTTTAATGTTTCTATTTATTTTTGAGACAGAGAGAGACAGAGCATGAGCAGGGGAGGGGCAGAGGGAGAAGGAGACACAGAATCCGAAGCGGGCTCCAGGCTCCGAGCGGTCAGCACAGAGCCCGACGCGGGGCTCGAACTCACGAACGTTGAGATCGTGACCTGAGCCAAGGTCGGACGCTTAGCTGACTGGGCCACCCAGGCGCCCCAAGCCTCCAACTCTTGATTTCGGCTTAGGTCGTGATCTCACAGTTCATGGGATCAAGCCCCATGTCAGGCCCTGTGCTGACAGTGCAGAGCTTGCTTGGGATTCCCTCTCCCTCTCCCTCTCCCTCTCCGTCTCCCTCTCCCACTCTCTGCCCTCCCCCCTGCTTGTTCAACACTCTCTCTCTCAAAATAAATAAGTAAGCATTAAAAAATGGTGAAGAAGGTACATTTATTTTATGTTTTTCACCAAAATTTGCCAAAAAAAAAAAAAAAAAAAAGCAAACTGGGGTCTGAGGAGGTTAAATAACTCAACGTGACATCATCAATCAGCAGATAGGTTCAGATCAGCATCTATGTCCCCTGAGGGCCGGCCCAGCGTTCTTCCCATGATGTACGCTATGCAATTTATACGTGAGAACTTTCCACCTCTTTTGCCTGGGGCAGTGTAAATTTGGAGGAATCGAGAGCTGGCTTTGATATAACAAATACTTACGTCGATTCCAAATATTTCTCTTTTTAATCCTTCCTGCACAGCACTGACGTTTCTAATCAATCGTGAAAACACATCTCGAGGATTTGCTGGATTATTTGTGCAAGGCAGCCGGGTGTGTTTCCACTTATCAGTAAGCAAACAGGTACAGGAATGGAAAGGTGCAAGGAGGGAGAGGAGGCCCCCGGGCCTGGCCTCCATCCACGTCTGCGATTTCAAATGACAAACCAATGGCATGTGGGAATTAAGTAGCTGGGGGAGCTCTGCGCTCCCTCCATCAGAGCAGAAGATACGAATGCGGCAGACCCACCAGCACAAAGTACGCTCAGCGAGTACATCGGGCCCACGCGGGAGACCTCCAGACAGGAAAACTCCAGGTGGCTGCTACCCAGGAGGCAAGAGCTCCGAAGAGGCTGCTTCCCAGCTGTTCCGTCTGCTACCCTTAGCCGAGTCGGCAAGTCCTGAGCATCCTTGGAGAAGCAGGTCTCTCATTTGGTGCCTTTGAAAGGTCTTATCATTTCAATTAGCTTTCTCCCGGGATCAGATAAGAAAACGTTCACTGAGGACATCCCACCGACAGAGAGAGAGAAGACCTTAGAAGACTCATTGCGTCAGGGCTATCGTGACAGAAATCCTGTAAGCTGGGGGGCTTACGCAACAGACGGATGCTTCTCGCAGTTCTGGAGGCTGGAAGTCCAAGATCAAGGGGCTGGCGGGTTTGGTTTCCCCCGAGGCCCCTGGCTTGCGGGTGGCCAGTCTCCTCCCTGAATCTTCACATGGCTTTTCCTTTGTGCACACACAGGGAGAAAGCACACTGGCTTCCATTCCCCTTCTTATAAGGAAAGGAAGGCAGTCCTGTTGGATTAGGGCTCCCCCCCTCATGACCTCATTGAACCCTAATTACCTCCTTAAAGGCCCCCTTTCCAGCTACAGTCACACTGGGGGCTAGAGGTCCAACATCTAAATCTTGTGGGAACAGAATTCCGTCCACAACACTCACTTTGGGGCCCTTCTTCCCTACCGTTCTCTGTATATGCCTCACAGGCATATATGAGGCAGCTATATTGCCCTGAACCAATTAGACCACATCACAGGGTTCATGTCTTCCGATCACGGGGCCTAGGGGTGCGGAAGGTCAGATCTACGTCAGATCAAACAGCAGGTGCAGGACAGCTATAAGCCCAGCAGAATTTGCAGTAGCCTGAACCCCTAAAGAGAGGAGGGTCGTCCAGAGCCGCCGCTGGAGATGCCGGGCCACGAACGAGCCCGTCAATTCAGAGCGCTTATCTACAGCGCTCACCTCCAGGGAAAAGTACGCAGAGGGCTCTTTTGGCCTATGTGGTGGCCCGTAGGCCCCGATGTTCCAATGATGAGAGGATACATCATCATTGTAGTACGTATACATACTACATAGAATATAGGCATCAAGGTCAACAGTGTATAGAGACGGCTCCCAAATGTTTGAAAGGACAGAAAAAATTGTGGTCAGGGAGACCAGGGCAGGACATTCAAAACCTTTACCGTCACCAGATGAATCAAGCCATCTGATGTCTTTCTCACCTCCCCTCCTCTGCCAGCTTTGGGTCTGATTGACTGGCGTCGCGGGAGATTGATGGCGGCCCTGAACTGTTGGTAGAGAGCGTTGATCAGGGTACACACACAGTGCTTCTTCCTAAGGGCCTTGGAGGAACTTTGGTTACCTGTCGGCCAGCCTCTCCCCTTGCACACACACATCGACACGCACACAGATGCACACGTGCACACAAGTGCACGCACTTCCTCCCCTAGGCGCGCTAGAACCTGAGGCGGTAGGACCATCGACCAGAACGGATCCCCCATGACCGCCCCCCCCCCCACCGCCTTGTCCTTGAAAGTGCTTTGGGACTGTTATTCGGAATCATGCCTGAAACGAAACCTCAAGACTTTTGTCTGAAACTTTGGAGTTTGAGGCTTTAATGGGCTCCACGTATCTACACGGTAACTCGCTGCCCCATTCAACCAATAGTACCAAATGCTGGCACTGGGGACGCAGAGATAAATAAGGCAGAGTCCTCGCTCCTGGCTCGTGGTCAAGTGCAGGATACAGTCCGTAAACACACAACAGGAAATGCCGAGAGACCCGGATGTGGAGGGCAAGGAGGGGATGAGCTGGGTCTTGGGCGAGGAACAGGATTTTTTCAGGGGGAGCGGGGAGGCCATTAAGACAAGGAGCAGAATGTACGCAAAGGCACCGAACGTGGGGAAGGTGGGAAGGGTGTGAGGGCTGGGTGCCTGGGTCTGCAGAGGGGAGTCAGGGAACAGAGCTGGAGGGTGGAGGGAGGGTCCAGATCACAAGACCCTGCCGGTGGCCTTGCTGTGACATCCAGGTCCTGACTCACAGGCAGTGGGAAGGCCGGGGAAGTCATCCAGCAGAGAATAATCCATGGGGGGGGGGGGGGGAGGGTTGATCTTGATCTAGAGCTAGATTTTAAACATTACCTCTGCTTCCGTTAAGAGGAATGGAAAACACTCGGGGGTGATTGCAAGAGCCCAGCCGGATCAGGATGAGGGTCTGGACAGAGACAATACCAGAGAGAAAGGGAAAACCAGCATGATTCTAGAGATTTCACAGGCAGACACTATAGGACGTGGGGACTGAGTAGAGAAGCTGGGATGGCAGAAGGGGCTTGACTCTGCAGTAGGACCCACGGACACGGGCAGGAGGGCGTGGGAGATGCCCGGTGACACATCCAGCCGATGTTGACTTATACAAAATGTCAGTTTCACATGGTTCGACCTAATCATAAAAAAGCAAGGCCATGCCAACATATGCCCTTCTGGAAAAGGCAAAGCTATGGAAGCGATAAAAAGATCAGCGGTTCCCAGGGGTCAGGGAGGAGTTAGGGGTGAACTGTCAGAGCAGAGAGGATTTTTAGGGCAGTGAAACTACTCCATATGTTTCTCTGATGATGGATACATGACATTACCCATTTGTCCAAACCCATACAACGCATAACCCCGAGTGAACCCTCCAGTCAGCTATGGACTTGGGGTGATAATGATGTGTCAATGTAGGTTCATCGATTAAGACAAATGTACCAACTCTGGTGCGGGGGGCAGGAGGGGTGCAGATGTCAGCGGGGCAGGGAGCTGTCCATGCGTGTGCACAGAGCATACGTGGGAAATCTCCGTCCCTTCAGCCCAATCTTGCTGTGAACTGAAAACTGCTGTGAAAAAATATATATTAATAAAAAAAAAAAAAAAGAAGTAAGACCGAGACTCGAGTCCAACTCGGCGGCGAAATCCGAGTATCTTCCTTCCCGCGATGTTGCTCAAGACTGAACATCTTCCAAAGCACTTCCAACATCGGGAAACCAGTCTGCTAGCTCTCTTTCAATAGTCACTTGAGACGTTAGCCCTCAACAGGTGTATCTTGGAAAGAACAATGCAGTGAGGGGAGGGAAGCCTCGCTGAGGGAAAGAAAACAAAAAGGATCAGAAGCCAGTCTCAGTTGACAAACTCCGCAATGACGCAAACGTACCAGGCGCAGAATCACTGGACCTTCCTCGTGCCTACCTCCGCCCATCCCCCCGTTGGTTCCCCGGTATGGTTTCCTCCCCAGCCTCGGCTTCAACCTGACCTTGCCTTTTCTAGACTCGCTCGTGCTTCGTGAGCTCACGCCCTGACCCATCACCACACACACAGAATTCAGGGGGTCAACTCTACCCAGGACACAACCAAGCCACTTACAGAGACGATGGGGGGTGAACGGTACCCACAGTGACCAAAAGACGGAAGCCTGAAATAGGGACGGGAAGGAGAAAGCAATGAGCCAGGGGCAGAGCCCTGATCCTTTATTCTTTACCCTTTTGCTTCCCTGAAATGATCCCCACAGACACCCTCAGTTTCTGCCTATACTTCACTCCGTTCGGTCTTCCACCTGTGCTGTGATTCTGTTTCCAAAGCTTCTATCCCCAGCGACACCTGGACAGGCGCTTTTACAGGGATGCCACCTGGGGCGGGGGTGGGGGAGGATTCTCCCCTGCTGATCTGCAGACTGGCTTCCTGTCCCCCCCATTTCCGCCCCCCTGAGCCAACAGACCACTCCCAACACGGCTGGCTATGTCCCCAGCCCGAGCAGTCCCCTCCGTGATGCGGGAGGCACAAGGGGCTGCATGGAGTCTGTCTCCTCTTTCCCTCAGGGACGGGAAAGGAGCCCAGCCACGGCCGGAGCAGGAGTCACTGGGCAGGCCGACAGGCTCACGGCCACCAGCTCCAGCCCTAGGGTCTGCCAGTGAGCAGAAAGCAAAAGGGAGGGAGCCCACAGATGGCCAAGTCTCTTGACCCCCACTTGGGGGGGAGGAGCGCTCAGGCTCAGCCCAGACTTGAACCTGAGCCACGGCAGCCATCCGGTCTGCCCTGGAGGCATTGGGTGCGTGCTGTGGGGCCTCGTGCCGGTCAGAACGCGTACACAGGTGTGATGGCGCGGCTAGACCTTGCCCTTGAGTGAAGGATGTAATGACTCAGCTCAATAAATAAAAAAAAAAGCAGTAGTTTTGGAAGCTATGTCGTTCTTACTGACTAGAACACAGTTTGAGGGCATTGCTTGCTAGTTTTGTCCTCACAGCCCAGAACGGGGGGAGAAACTCACCTATTTAGACAAGGAGAAGAAAGTCAGGCCAAGGACCAGCGCAGGTGTTGAAGGGACCCTGGGTCCCAGTCTGACACCTGAATGTGTCAACGGCTCCGTGGGACCCGTGCCAGCCCCCTCCGTCTCTCGGTTTCTTCCTCTGATAATTCCTGCCCTTTCCATCTCCGGAGGGTGCAAGAAAGACCCAGGGCCAGCATGGACGTGGAAACGTTTCAAAAAGGCGAGGTCCTACCCGAGGGCGTGGTGTTCAGCTCCCCCAACAACCTCACCCCGCGCAGGGGCCTTGGAGAGCTGAACGATGAGGTAAGGGGCTCAGAAAGCCCTTGCAAATTCGAAACCGCGAACTAGATGGAGAATTATAGAAGCGAGGCCTGATTATCTGTGGGGTTCCGATAACAACACCATTTTGCCACCTGCTGCCCGGACATTTCTGTCACCGCATGACTTTGCGAGGACGTGAACTTGGCATGCTGGGGTTTGCCCAGCTGTAAAATGAGATACCTCCGGGAATGGCAAACACCACCGGCTCGTGTGGGTCCATGGGGATGTTTAGCTTGGAGATGAGATGTTCAGGGGCAGAGTCACGGGCTTCGGGGAGGATGTGAAGAGAGTTGGCTCGGAGGATGGACGCCGGTCCGGGGCAGGTCTTAAAGGACGCAGATTGGGCTATGGGCGACACTTCCCAACACCCAGGGACCTCCGGAAACGCCTCAGCCTTTGACTACGTCGCCACCTTCGACCTCTGCCCGCCAGCCTGCGAGATCAGTTTTCCTATTACGCCCATTTGACAGATGAGGAAACCGAGTCTTAAGGGCTTACGTTCACGGTCACACGGCTTTGAACGTGAAGCAAACAGGATTTATTGGCACGTCAATCTGCCACCACCACAAAGCCCACGCTTTTACGGGGATGTCCAGATCGGCAATCTACATAACACCCGAGCCGAGGTTGTTGAGGACGTTCCCCTGTGGGGTCACAAACTGGACCTGCAAGCCTGAGCCAGAGCAGCCCTGTGAGGGGGACACTGCAGAAGTGTGCAGGGGGATGCCACGTTAAGACCACTGGCGGAGAGCGCAGATCAGATCCCAGGCCCTGTTCTGGAGCTGAGGCTCAGCAGATCCAGGGACGGGCTGTGGACGAGCATTTCTGGAACGTGTCCCCAGGAACTGGCCGGCACCTCGCTGAGAACCACGAGCCCCAGCGCCCGCCCGACGCGGAATGTGCAATCCTGCTCGTTGTTTCCGCCTGGTGGGACAGGTTGGCCGTGGTTCAGTTCGGAGGGACCCCTGCTCTTTAAAGATGTGGCCAGTCTCGTATCTTCCTCGTCTCCGTCAGATCGGCCTTGGAGTCTTGTCCTGAGGAAAGCGGGAGAATGTCAGGCAGTGAGAGGAGGAGGCACCGAGGTGTGGTTTCGAGAAGGCTAAGGAGAGAGAGAGAGAGAGAGAGAGAGAGAGAGAGAGAGAGAGCGCATGCTGGAACATGGGGTCTTTCCAGCGCTTTGACCTCTTGGAAGAGAAATGAGTTTCTTTGAAATGATTCTTGATGGTGGGAGCCGTGTGGGTCGGAATGATGCGGACGATGGCTTTAGCCTCCTATGCAGCTTTATAAACCTCCGGTCCCAGGTGCTCAGGCCTTAAGCGACACCTGGACAGGCACTGACGGCTGCTTACTTAGCACGACCAGAGACAAAACACCTAAAATTGGGGCGCCCGGGTGGCTCCGTCGGTTAAGCATCCGACTCTTGATTTCGGCTCCGGTCATGATCTCACGGTCCGTGGCATCGAGCCCCGCGTCAGTCTCGGCGCTGACAGTCTGGAGCTTGCTTGGGATTCTGTCTCTTTTTCTCTCTCTCCCTCTCTCTGCCCCTCCCCCACTCGAGCTGTCTGCCCCTGTCTCAAAATAAAGACACATGAAAGAGAAACCTAAAATAACTCCAGAAGGCACAAAGGTCATCTTCAACCGGCCTTCAGACCAGCCAGGGTCCAGCTCGAAGCCGCCTGGCCCCACCCCAGAGGCTAACGCCCGAACCCCACCCCCTGCCCATGGCAGCAGGCTTCATCTTCAGATGTGTCCCTGCCTTCTCCTGTCCTTACTACAATTTTTTTTAATGTTTATTTATTTTTGAGAGACAGAGAGAGACAGAGCACAAGCAGGGGAGGGGCAGAGAGAGAGGGAGACACAGAATCCAAAGCAGGCTCCGGGCTCCGAGCTGTCAGCACAGAGCCCGACAGGGGACTCGAACTCACAAACCGAGAGATCATGACCTGAGACAAAGTTGGATGCTCAACTGACTGGGCCACCCAGGCGCCCCTCCCGTCCTTAGTATTCGGAGCCAGGCATGGCTTGTGGCCCGCCCCCTGCAAAGACTTCCCCCATCTGTCTCGCTACGGGAAATTTCTCCACTGGGCTCCCCGTCTGCCCCACCGCTAATCATGGGCTGCGAGAACACAAGCCAGGACTGTGTCTGGAAGCCTCGCCTTGTCTTCCTGATTATGTTTTAAGACCCTTAAAGCCCAGGACGAAGGAGCAGCTTTTGCTGCCGCCATACCTCCCAGACCCAGGGGGATCACAGGAATTACCTGGGACTTTGGAAACAGATGCGCGTTCCCCAGCCCAGACCTGATGTGTCAGAATCCCAGGGGTAGAAGCCAGGAGTCTATTTTTAAAAAAGTTCCCTGGGTGATTCTGCTGAATAGTCATCACAGGGAACCACTACGGCCCTCCAGCATCTCTTTAGCACAATGCGGGACACCTGGACTGTTCTTAGACTATTTGTTGTCTAACGATTGTTGGATCAATCCAAGCAGCAACACGCATTTCCCCGGGCCGGCCACACCTGCCTTGGATTTGGAAACGCAGTGCTGTCTGGCAAGGCTCTGGAAACCCAGGAGAGCTGGCCCATGCTGTGAACGTCCCCCCCCAGGCCCCCCGTCCAAACCCTGGGCAGCATGCTTAGTGCACACGGGCTGTCCCACATGAGCTTCTGCTCGCCCGTTCTCTTGGTGGCCTTGGCTGGGGGGTGGGGGTGGGGGGGGCGGTCTTCCCCAGATTATTCCCATCGATGGCTGGGCGACAGCCTGCTCACCGTGGGGCTCCCACTGCCACTCCAGGACCAGCCGCATGACTCAGCACCCGGGGTTGCTGTTGGACGGGCCTGACACTCGCTCTCAGCAGCCATCCCGGCAAAGTCAGCTCCGGCTTTCTCTGCCTTGCATGCTAAGTCAAGGGTATCTGCTCCATATGGCAATGCATAATTTACAACACAATTTACTTCCTGCTTATATAGCCTATTCTGTACAAAGCTTCCATTTGCATATTTATTAATTTACAAAATGAATGCCATTTTCTTAGTCCCTTACAGGATGTGTGGCTGGTCCCTGTCTTTGAATTAATTTTAATCTAAGGTGGAAACATTTGTTAAGGGAGTTGGCTCAGGCCAAAGTAATCAAATGCACGGTAATCAAATGTTGGTAAGACGAAAAGAGAGGGCAAACATTTACCGAGAGCCTACCTCTTGCTCGGCTCCAAGAAATTAATGGCGCAGAATGTAAGTCTCCAGAAACATTCCTGTAATGACATATTGTCGCTGTTTCATAAACAAGGAAACTGAGAGAGAGAGTAAGTTGCTGGCCCGCCTAAGTGGTGGAGGCTTAGACACCCACAAAAGTCGAGAAGCAGGGTTTCCATCTGAGAAGGGCCCTCCCTCTGAAAAATTATCCCCCCCACCGAGGGTCCTCGACACTGCGAATATGTCAACACTCACAGGTATTCCTGCCACATAACGTGAACTTTGAGACGAACAGGGGTGGAAGGTACCCATTAAGAATCTTACCCTACCATTGTTGCCAGCCTTGGAGCAGATCAACTCAAGAAAACAAATGCTTTGGTCAACGTTCTCCCTTGGTGGCACTGGAAGGCCTCAACAGGAAGCCAAGCTACTACGCACGAACCAAAAAAATCCCTACCCTAACCCTTCCCGTCACCCAAGTCACCAACGCAGACCTTCGCCTCTCCATCACCTGTCTGAAGATATGGTTCTCCGATGCTCCTGTCCTCCTCTCTTCCTCCTTGCTCCCTCGGGCTGTGCCAATATGGTCTTCGCCCCCCTCCTTCGCCACAACAATGGCAGGCTCTATCTCACCTACCTTGGTGTATTGTGCCATATACCTATTCCTCACAGCTCGGGAATTGTGTCTCCTATTCCTTCAACCCTCAGCATCAACACTCAACGGGTTATAAAATAGTATCAGGTCCTTCCAAATACGCTTCTGAAATCTACCTCCGAAAAAACTTCCAAAATTTCCCCTGGTTTTATCCCTCCCCATCTGCCCCAAGTAAGTCCTCTGCAGTCTCTTAGGGAAGGGAAACTCTTTTGTCTCCACGTTTACTCTCCACGCCAACATCAGTAATGTTTCTGAGACACAGCTCTGATCCCATGGACCATTTTGCTTACCATTTTCTCTGACGGCTCCCCAGTACCCTTGGATGGATGCCATCACCTCTGGATTGTGGAGTGGAATTCACACTCCCTGAAGGCAAGGAGTGAGTCTGCTGTTCACAGGTCTACAGCCACCCCCAGAGCAGTGGCTGGTGCTCCAAAAATACGTGTTGAGAAAATGAATAGGAGCCCCGCCATTTTGTGAAAGCCATCTAACTCTTGCTTTGTCTTCCAAAGCTCCTGCCTTAGACCTCGAGATTCAACCATCTCTAACACCAACACATCACGGCTTGGTCCTTGTCACAACTCCTAACTTTTGTACATGCTGTTCCCACGTGGTTGGATGTATTTCCCCTACAATCCACTTGGCACACTCCTCCTTCACACTCAAAACTCGATTCTGACTTTAGCACCTGCGAGAAAGTTTCCTTTGTGCCCTCATGACAATGAGCGAATCTTTCCTCCATGGAACCATCCTCCTGTTCGCTTCCAGGATAAAGAGAGGAAAAAAAATCATATTAGCAAACTAAGAATCAGTATGGAGAACACGCAACCGTGAAGCATGGCGTTAAGTCTTAGGCATCAGCAAAGCCACGAGGTAAACGACATCCGTGTCTCTGTCACTGGATGTTTCTGCCCCAAAACAAAGACCCGAGGCTCAATGACCACTTTGGTCTCCTGCCTCTAGAATTCCAATTCTGGCTCTCAAAACATGCTGAGCTTCCTTGACTAACTCTATGGCAATACTTTTTTGACTTTGACCCAAGCCAAGGATGATGAGGTCTTGAGCTCCCCCTAGAGGCCAGTAGTGGTAGCGAGGAAGGGAAAGCAGCGAGACCCTGCAGGCCAATATAAAGGACAGTTATGACATCATTCCTTGGCAGGAGGAAAGCTGAGATGCCTGAGGACACCCGAGAAGTGAAGGAAGTGCTCCCAGGAGCACCAGCCCAACAGGCCTGTTCACAGCTCATTCTGTAGGCACAAGGCTGTCATAGAGAGATCTAGCAAAGCAAGCCTCTAGAGCTGGGAACTGTGGATTTCATCCTCAGGAGACACTGGAGGAACAGAGCAAGGAAACTGCCCTCCTCCTGCCATCACGTGCAGCACATTTTTAACCCATAAATCTTAATTTAAACACTTGCTGCTTTTAACCCCCACAATAAACCTGAAGGCCAGGCGTTCCTCTTCTCATGTGGCAGGGACGAAAATCAAAGCCCCCAGTTCATATTAAAAATAAGGGTGATCTTGGGGCGCCTGGGTGGCTCAGTCGGTTAAGCGTCCGACTTCAGCTCAGGTCATGATCTCACGGTTCGTGGGTTCGAGCCCCGCGTCGGGCTCTGTGCTGACGGCTCAGAGCCTGGAGCCTGCTTCGGATTCGGTGTCCCCACCCCCCCTACCCCTCCCCTGCTCACATGCTATTTCTCTCTCTCTCAAAGATAAATAAACATTTTTAAAAATTAAAAAAGAAAATAAGGGTGATCTTGAAATTGTTTAACTCCAAAAGCCTACACTGTTTGAATTTGCCACCTGCCTTCGAGGGAAGAGAAGTCTGGGGGGCAGTTTCCACTGAGCGTGGTCTGGTGTCCGTTTGATGATCCGACATGAACGCTCTCATTGCCTTCCCTGCCAAGTTGGCATCTATGTGCCAAGGGCTTCGTATGTATTCCCTCAGCCTTCACAATAAAGCTGTGAAGGGGCTATTACTTGTTATCCCCTTTCAGGGATGTTGAATTACCCAAGGTCATAGCTGGGAAATGGCAGAGACAGATTTCAACACAAGCGCTTACCTAGAGCAGGGCTTGGCAAAGATTTTCTTTGAAGAGCTTTGAGTTACCCTGGGAAAGCAGCCGTGGACTATCCATAAACAATAGGCATGCTCGCATTCCAATAAACCTTTATTTATAAAAACAGACGGAGGGCAGAATTCGGCCGACTGACTGTAGTGTGCCAACCTCTGTCCTAGACTCTTTGTTTGGCTAAGAGATGGCTTATGGGAGAGGGTCTCACAAGGGGTGGGCTCAGGCATTCCAGGTACAGTCACCAGTTGTGCCAGAACATGATGTGTTTGGAAATGACAAATGTCAGGTAGAGGTAGGTTTGCCTGGGACAAGTGGACCGCATGGCTGGAGAAGGGACAGAAACTCAAGGCAACGGAAGCAGATTTTAAAGAGGGGAGTGACTCCGGCCATCTTGGAAAGAGCCTTCTACTGGCAGAGGTGAGTCTAAGGCGTCCTGAATTGAGATCATCACGCCCGTGCAGAGAAAAGTTAACAGTTCTGTCAAACGTCCATCAAAGGATGAATGGGTAAAGAAAAGGTGACATATACATTCAATGGAATATGCTTCAGTCTCAAAGGGCAGGAAATCCTGTCACCTGCCCCAACATGGCCGAACCTCGAGGACATTATGTTCAGTGAAATAAGCCGGCCACCAAAGGGCAAATACTGTGTGATTCCCCTTGTGTGAGGTCCCTAAGAGAGGCAAACCCAGAGACCCAGAAAGTAGAATTAAAAGTTGCCAGGGGCCGGGGGAGGGGGAATGGGGAGTTGTTTAATTGGTATAGCGTTCCAGGTTTTGCAAGGTGAAGGTTCTGGACACTGGCTGCACGACAATGGGGACATACTTAACACCGCTGAACTGGGAATCTAAAAATGGTGAAGATAGTATGGAAACCAATTTGACAATAAACTTCATATATGGAGAGAAAAAAGAAAAAATTAAAAAAGAAAAATGGTGAAGATTGTACTATTGTGTGTGTGTTTCTATTATGTGTATGTGTGTGTTGTGTTGTGGTTTTTTTTTTTTTTTTTTTTTGCCACAGTTAAACATAAAATAGAAGAGCTGACGAGGTTGCTTTTCAACCAAGGCTGCACCAGAGGGGAAGGTGAAGAAGGGCAGGAGAGAAAGATGGTCTGGCGGCCATGACAGGCCCACGCCGTCCTGCAGACACAGCACTCGGCCACCTGCCCGGTCTTTCAGCCTCATTATTCCTGCCTGGTGGCGTCATTAGGCTGCCATCACCGTGAACGGGGTCCTGGCGCTCTGGCCTGGGCCGTCAGCCGAGAGGCTGGGCTGCTCCGGACGAGTCCACTTGCTGTGTCGTCTCCCGCCGTATGTTGGGCCACCCTGTTCATTCATCATGCCTCCTGAAAAGTCTCTTAATTACATTATGTTCACAATCCATAAAACATAATTAAAATATGTAAATCCATTATATTCTTTAATGAGCACATTGAGACCTCAAATTTTTAAATTAGATATAAAATTGATGTGGGCCTACTACTATGGATTACGTGTGGTAATAAATCAGCTTCAATCTGGATTGAGAGGACTTCCCTCCTCCCCTCGGCTTGTGCGTGTGTGTGTGTGTGTGTGTGTGTGTGTGTTGTTTCTTGGACTTTGGTTTGTTTTTTGTTTTTTTTAGCATTTCCTATGACTGTTTAAAGTTGCCTGCTATCGGGGTGCCTGGGTGGCTCAGTGGGTTGAGCGGCCGACTCTCGATTTCGGCTCAGGTCACGATCTCGTAGTTCGTGAGTTCGGGCCCCGTGTCGGGCTCTGGACTGAGCACAGAGCCTGCTTGGCATTCTCTCTCTCTCTCTTTCTCAGAATAAATACGTGAACATTAAAATAAATAAATAAGATTACCCTCTATCTCTGAAGGACAGCCATGCCTGGCTTGCTTTTACTTGACCATGCCAGTAGCAAAAGCATCACCCGACGTTTGAGTCGGTGCTCTGGAGCTTACGGAGGGCTCGCGCAAAACATCTTCTCGTTTCTCTTGTCGCGATATTTTCGTTTGCATTTCAGTATGGATACGCCAAGTTTTCATTATCCCGGAAGGTATCGGAGGTATCGCCAGGCTTCGTCCCTCTCTGTCCCCACCTGCTACCCACCCCTTAGCCACATCTACTCACACTCAGAGAAGTCAGTTACGATTTTCCAGACGCACCGTGTGGCTGTCTGTCCTCCCCAGCTCTGTGCAGGCTGGTCTGTCTCTGCAGTGAATGTCCTTCTGTAATCGGTCCGTAGGGGATGTGCACACATTTTCAAGCAGTGAGTAGAGGAGGAGCAGAGAGAGAGAGAGAGAGGGAGAGGGAGAGGGAGACAGAATCCCAAGCAGGCTCCGCACTGTCAGCGCAAAGCCCGGAATGGGGCTCGAACTCATGAATCCACGAAGTCATGACCTGAGCCAAAACCAAGAGTCAGATGCTTAACCAGCTGAGCCACCCGGGTGCCACCCACACCCCCCCTGGAGTTGTTGAGTCTGTAGATCTGGGGTGGGACCCGGAAGTCTGCACTCCTTACATGTTCTGGGGCGATGTTGTTGCTGTCGAGCCAGGGACCTCATACCAACGTCCTGCTTCTGTCAACGGTGGCAGAGAGCCAGAAGGAAGGACCGTGGACCCCCAAGTCGCTGCATGGAAGACGCCCACCAAGCGCCCACCCTGGACCATGAGTGTTAAACCTCTGAGAGTCACGGCTTATCTGTCACAGAAGCCACACTTACCTAACAGACTAAAAGGTACTTGTTTCCGTGAAGAAGAGGAAGGGACAGTGAGTTCAGGCCCCCGAGTTTTACTCCTCGCCTCAAAATACAAGAGTTGCGTTCCCTAACCTTCTTCCTCCAAGTCTCCCCTCGCCCCCCTGCTGCCATCCTCTCTCAATTCTAGGCCCACCGTGTTGTCAGAGGCATATGAAGGAAAGAGGCCAAGAGTGAGGTCAACTCAACTGGCCGAAGGATAGCGTTGGGAAAGTTCGTGTATAAAATCAGAACCTAGGGGCGCCCGGGTGGCTCAGGCAGTTAAGCTTCAGACTCGGTTTCGGCTCAGGTCACGGCACGACCTCACGGTTCGAGAGTTCTAGCCCCGTGCGGGGTTCTGTGCTGATAGTGCGGAGCTTGCTTGGGATTCTCTCTCTCCCTCTCCTCTCTCTCTCTCTCTCAAAAATAAATAAACACTAAAAAAAAATCAGTATATAATGAGGGGCGCCTGGGTAGCTCAGTCAATTAATCGTCTGACTCTTGGTTTTGGCTCAGGTCACAATCTCATGGTTCACGAGTTCAAGCCCTGCATTGAGCTCTGTGCTGGCAGCATGGAGCCTGCTTAGGATTCTCTCTCTCTCTGTCCTTACCCCACTCACACTGTCTCTGTCTCTCTCAAAAAACGAAATCAAATTAAATTTTTTTTAATTATAACATGTTTAAAAAAATAAAAAAAATCAGTATACAGTGAACTCCATAACTCATTCATATTTTGAAAGATCTTTGCTGCGTGCCCATTGTATGCAGGTGCCATTCTAAGAAGTGTAGAGCCAGTGATGAACAAGACAGCTGAAGTCTCAGAGGAAACACACAAAAGGTTGTCTTCAGGGTCCTTACCGGCTGGCTTCCCCGGTGGAAGCAAGATATAACCATAATCTAAAGGAATAGGTTAAAAACCTCAAAAAACTAGGATTCTGTTTCAACTAGAAGGGGCCGTTGTGTGTTAGTATGGCAAAGAGTCAGGGAGGCATCCTTTGGCCTTGGTGACATCCCTGTCCAGGAAAGAGCCGGCACTAGGACCCTTTTGCCTCGTCCTGCTAGGGAGGAGTGTTCCTCAAGCTGTCTTAGCTGAGAATCCATCGTCTGTGAACCTATGTACAGAGGCACAAAGTGCTGATATGTTATCTTGACTGTTAATTAGGTTTGTCAATGGCAAGTGGCACAGGCTTTCCGGTTAGATATCAGTCTACCAAGAGTTGAGCTAACGTGAGTCTCTCTAAAGACTGAATCCCCTCACAGTTCACCGATAAAAATCGAGTTTCTTGGCTTGCTTGCCTGGAGCCTGCTTTGGATTCTGTGTCTCCCTCTCTCTCTCTGCGCCTTCCCCGCTCATGCTCTGTCTTTCTCTCTCTCTCAAAAATAAACGTTAAAAAATACTAAAAAATTTACAAATATCCAACATGAAATGATTTAGCACAAACACTTTATGCCCCTGACTCTAGCTTTCTCCCTGCCTTAACTGGTATCATCTGCTCTCCCTGTCTGTTCCGCAGAGCAGATTTCCGCTGAGTTATTCCCGAAAAGATGCTCCTTCTGATCCCTTCTGGGGACTTGTCCAACCACACAATATTAATTCCATGCAACTTAAATGCCCCAGCCATTTAGCTTATCTCTCTCATTTATGCTACAGTAAGGTTCCAAGATGTGCTTGCTTAAGAGGCAGAAGGAGGCAGCCTCTAATTCATACATGATTTCTTCTCAAATGCGCGCTCTCTCTTATGGCAGATGGTTCACAGGCTCATCCTGTGAATGTTATGATACTTAGAGCATAAGACGACTCTAGTGAGGGAGGAAGGAAAAATGAAGATGAGATCAAAGACAATTACCATTTGTTTATGCTTCAAATCCTACTTAAAGAGTCGTGGCTCAAGACGGGAGGGTGGGAACCAGGTGCGGAGGAAGCCGGTTCCATAAGAGATAAAACCTAGAGGCGGAGAAGACGTAATAACCTGACCACAGAGATATTACTTTCATCAAGGTCCAGACTTGGTTTCTTCTAATCTGCTTATTCAAGTATTCGGGCTTTTCCAGGGAGATCTCCATTTCTTGCGTGAAAATTGCAGGTAACTAAAATTACTATCAAAATTTTTATAACAGGGGCTCCTGGGTGGCTTAGTCGGTTGGGCGTCCGACTTCAGCTCAGGTCATGAACTCACGGTTTGTGAGTTCGAGCCCCGCATCAGGCTCTGTGCTGACGGCTCAGAGCCTGGAGCCTGTTTCGGATTCTGTGTCTCCCTCTCTCTCTCTGCCCCTCCCCTGCTCATGCTCTGTGTCTCTCTGTCTCTCGAAAATAAATACAAATGTTAAAAAAATTTTTTTTTGTTAGGGGGTGCCTGGGTGGCTCAGTCGGTTGAACATCTGACTTTGGCTCAGGTCATGATCTTATGGTTCGTGGGTTCTCTCCCCACGTAGGGCTCTGTGCCATTTGTGCTTTGTCTCTCTCTCTCTCTCTCTCTCTCTCAAAAATAAATAAGCATTACAAAATTAAACAAAAATAATTCGATGTGGGAGAGGGAGAGAAAGTTTTTACAAAAAGGTGTTTATCACATCATTAGTAGGGTAAAATCAGGAGCAAATTAAATACTTCTTAAGTCTGGAAGTGTCGTTTCATCCCAGTAAAATTTTATAACAAAATATCCTGTGTCTTTCACCCATGACCTTTGTTTACATCCACAGGTAGAATAAGTAGCCGTGTAAATTTTCTTCTAGTTTTTTGTATTCCCATTTCTTCCATTAAACCCTTTATTCTCTGCGGGATGTATTTCAACATGAGATGGGAGGAGACAGAGGATATGGTCCCATCTGTATGTAACACCAGATGGGATACTTTGGGCAAATAGCTTCATCTCTCTGGGTCTTAGTTAACTGGTCCACCGAAAGTGAAAAAAAAAAAAATCACACTTACCTTACAGTTGGGTTGAGAATCTGAAGTGAGTTTGCACACATGGAATCAGGAGCGTGGCTTCAACTGGCAACAGGCTTGGAGGTGAGGGTCTGATGGTCCATCTGTCAGGAGTCAGAGAGATCAGTAACCGGAACAGCCGGAGAAGCATGTCTAGGAAAAAAAGGCAACTCTGAATCAAGCATTACAAGTAAGGAGAGGAGCGCCTGGGTGGCTCAGTTGGTTAAGCATCCGGCTCTTGGTTTTGACTCAGGTCATGATCTCACAGTTCCATAAGTTCAAGCCCTGCATCGGGGTCTGTACTGAATAGATGTGTCTGTCCACAGTCGTAAGTTGAAAAGACTGACATGCGGACCAAAGTATCCTAGACTAAAGCTCGTTCTAGACTTGCCTCGGAAGGTGTAAAACTCAAAAGTTACAAATAACCCCAGGTAACGTAATTTTGTCCCAGACCAAAGCACAAAATATTTAAAGAGATCGCCTGGGAATACAAAGACTTGTTCCACATTCAAATGCCCGTAAATGTAGCCTGACACAGCAACAGAAAAACATTAAAAGAAAACACTACATACTCATATAAATTATAAAAATCATTTGATCATTCAGCATTCATTAATGTTAATAAAAACGTTCAGCAAAGTAGACTTAGAAGGGAACTTTCTCAACCTGATCAAGAGCTTCTGGAAAAACAATATGCTTTTACCCCGAGGCTGGGAAAAGGCAAGGCAAGAGTCAGTCTCACCAGCCATGCAACATAGAATTACAAGTCCTAACCCAGCGAGGGAAGACAGTGAAATAAAGGCAGATAGATTGCAATGGAAGCAATAAAACTGTCTCTATTTACAAATCGCACGATTATCTATGTACAAAATCCCAAGAAATATGGAAAAAAAAAAGTTCTAGGACTGAGTGTAGCAAATTTGTAGGAAATGAGTACGATGCTTAAAAATCAATTATACTTCCGTAACTAGCAATGAACAATTGGAAACACCATTTTAAAGGAATGCAATTTACAATAGCAGCAAGAAAAGAGACACGTTCAGGTCGACATCTAACCAAACGTAGATGGTTTCTGAAAACTATGAAACACTAATGAAATAATCAAAGAAAGCCTAAATAAATGTAGAGATATAGCTTTTTCGTGGACTGGATGGCCCAGTATTGTTAAGATGTCAGTGCTCCTCACACCGATCTATGCATTTAATGCCAATCAAATTCCCAGCAGGATGTTAGACGCGGGTTCAAAAATGTATGTGTAAAGGCAAAGAACCTAAGCATGGCCCACAAAACTTTGTGGGGTGACTGGGTGGCTCAGTCGGCTGTTAAGCGTCTGACTTCAGCGCAGGTCATGATCTCACAGTTCGTGGGTTCCAGCCCCGCAACGGGCTCTGTGTGGACAGCTCAGAGCCTAGAGCCTGCTTTGGCTTCTATGTCTCCCTCTCTCTCTCTGCCCCTCCGCTTCTCGTGTTCTCTCTCTGTCCTCTCTCAAAAATAAATAAACATTGAAAAAACACTTTGCAATAGAAGAGAAACACTGAAGAATCTCATACCTGATTTTGACACTTGTTGTAAAGCTACAGTAAATAAGACAGATATCGGCATATAGAGAGACACATAGATTAATGGGTCGGAATATGGTGTCCACGTACCTGACCAATTTATTTTCAACAAAGGTGTCAAGACAACTTAACACATTTCCAAAACCGTTACATAGACAGGTGCACACACGCACAAGTTGAATCTCAACCATCACCCCCCCCCCACCACATAGAGAAATGAACTCAAAATCAATTATAGACCTATGTAAAAGAAAACATGTAGATCTTAATGACCTTGAATTGGTAGATTTCTTGAAAAAAGAATTTTTTTTTTAAATTTTTTAGAGAGAAAGAGAGAGAGAGAGTGTGTGCACAAGCAGGGAAAAGGGGCAGAGGGACAGAGAAAGAGAGTCCCAAGCGGGCTCCATGCTGAAGCCTGCTACAGGGCTCTATCCTGTGACCTCAGATAAAATCAAAGGTTGGCCTCTCAATGAAATGAGCCACCCGGGCACCCTGGTCAAAGATTTCCTTCTAGGAGACAAAAAATGCATGCATTAAATGCATTCAAATGCATTAACACATAAACTGCAAACAACAACAGCAACAACAACATAAACTGCATTAAAGAGAAAACACGAAAAATTGGGATTTCATCAAGCTTAAGCTCTGGGTCTTTGAAAGATACTCTTCTATGGGTATATAAGAGTTTAGCCTTAGAGGAAGTGTGGTGAAAGCTGTACAAAACTCTCAGTACCCTTTTTGTAATTTTTGTATAAGTTGAACTGTTTTAAAATAGAAAGTTAGGATAAACATCCTGTTAGCAAAAATTAAAGGTGAGCCACCAGCTAGAACAAATATTTTAAAAATAGGTATCTTACAAAGGACTTGTATCCAGACTCTATAAATATATTTATATATATAAGTATATATAAATTATATGTTTTTCACCCCTACATACTATCTAAGAGAAATGAAAACATAGGTTCCCATAAAGCCCAGTGCAGAGAAGAGTTATTTATGACAGCAAAAAACTGGAACCAACCCAAATAACGCCCATGACCCGGTAAACAGTTGCACAAGTCGTGGTCTATCCGAGACACGTGACGAACGGAAACAGACTCACTGAAACACACAGTCGCACGGATAGATTTCCAAAGCTTTACGCTAAATTGAAGAAGCTGGACACGGAAGGCTAGGTGCTTTAGTGGGATGTCTTAAGCCTGCGTCCAGCCCCATTTCTCCTGGTACTCAGCATTAGTAGTTAGATACGTGGAAACAAAAAGAAACTCTACTCTTTCCATGCACGCCTCCAGGCTTTGCTGTAGGAAGCTCCCCTCTTGAGTCTGTATTTATATCAGTCTTCATTTATAATGCTCTACGTCTCCGGGGAGCATAACTGTGCTTCTAGATTACAGTATGGTCTGGCTGCAAAACCACATTCCAGACTGCATACAGCACAGCCAAATATGGAAAGACTCCTTAAAGAGCAAGGCTGTTGGGCTGGATTTGCTAACTCACTCGTTGAGAGACTCTAAGGAAGAGAGTAAGTATCTTGAAAGCCTTGATAAACTCATCTATAAAAGGGGACCAGTAGGGTCACGTTGAGGATTAAATGAGGTATTTTAATGGACCTCCGTGGCTGTCAGGCAGTTCGATACCTTTGGGCTCCAATATGTTACCAACAACCTTGCTATGACTTGTGGGGCTTCTGAGCTATCATTTCTCAGATGACAGGAGCCACTTACGTGACTCAGTTGAGATGGGCGAATTAGTTCAAACGTTCCTAACCAAGAATAGTTAGAAAGCTCAACACATGTGAATTCAGGCAAGGAAAAGTTGCTGTGTCTTCTCCCCACAGGGAATTCAGAAGGGTTCCATAGGGACAATTCTAAAGGAAATTCTAAATTCTTCCCATGCCCTCCTTTGTAACTGCCTGTTCCTTCTCTATTTTTCCACATAGATATTCCCCCCCTAGCGAATCTTCTCATAAATAAATAAATAAATAAATAAATAAATAAACCAACCAACCAACCAACCAACCAACTTGCCTACTTACCTACCTACCTTTTGCTTCTCTTAATCACCAAAAGTCAAGGAACGTTAACTGTGCCCAAAAGCTCAATATGGCAGTGAAAGTCATTATCCTTGGTGACCGAGACCCTACCTTCTCTGGATACCTCCCCAGGTAAACTGAAACTGACCAAAGATACAGAAAAACCAAGTATAGCGACCAAGTGTATTTCCTGCCGGAAGTATGTGATACTTTTTACGATAAGAAAACTGTAATACTCAACAGCCTGTGCGAAGAATCTCATCTCAGCCATAGCTAAATCCAGGGCTAGTTTAACCCTCATGGAGGCACCTTCTGTTCTGAAACTTGAACCGCTGAAACACACGTCACATTTTCCGTCTCTTTCCTCCTTCTATTTGAGTCCAGTCCAATGATGTCTGCAATTCGATGTGGCTATCAAACTCGGAGGCCCTCTCAGAAGAACATCCAGTCAAACCTAAGCTCTTTGCATTATCTCGGCCACTTTTCCACTTGACGTTTTCTCTGAACGTCCCTCCACTGCAGTGTGGAGCTAACTCTGAAGACTCAAAGGGGCTCCCTCCCCTCCGTTACTGCCGCTGCTGCTCAGAGGCTGGTGTGTGGGGATGACAAGGGAAGAGAGACACATGTAGCTCCTAGGCTGGCAGAACCCTCTCCTCTGAACTCAGCTGTCATCTCTCATGGTTCCCAGAGAGGCAGACGACCAGATAATTCTGCTCCCGACACAGCGGCAGACTGGCCTCCCACGCAAAGAACCAGGCCCCTCTTGACTTGTCATGGGGGTTAGTATAGCAACACATTCTCAAAATCCAGCTGTTCCAGCTGTAATTCCTTCAATATCCCATGATTGAGGGGGACGGGAAAGAATCTTCTATCCTCAGGAGATGCATATTTTTGTATTTTAATGACCTTCAACCTGTTAGTTTCAGGGTAACTTCTTGTTCTAAAAACTCCGCAGGCCAAACTTCCAAGTGTCATTGCCTGTCTATCTTCTATTTCTTGCCTATTTTTACCGAAGACATCTCAAGGTCTCCAAAGGTGAAGGAGACACTTTTCAAGGGATTTTTCATTGAGCGAATTCATTAGGGGACTACAGAGACATATGCCCAGGTTCAAAGAATTCTTTGGCCATCCATACTCTCTGGTAACTTCTACAGTCACATCCCATTTAGAGGAGCCCTCTCTTTCATCAATATAGTAACATGAAATCACTTGCGAAATCAACTTGACACTTACCCATGCAATTAAAATTGATCTACACCTCACTAACATCGTTGTTATCAATTTCAATTAATTTCATAGTAAGCTGTAATACACATCAAGACACGACTGTAGACCTGACGCCTTTAAATACACTGGAAATGGAACAGAAGACACCAGAATAGGAGTCCTCCTTCTCAAATTCAGTTTAAATCTTGTATGGCGAGGGCACACAGAAGAGGCAAGCAGATACTTTGCCTACAAACTCACCAGATAGGCAGATTAAGGCACACATGAAGGACATCAGCAGAGGAACATCACACCCCAAGAACCGTCCACCCTCGAAGAATCTCATTCAAAGCACTTACTCAAAATATTTAGAATGAAAAAATCAGACAATGTCAAGTGCATCTGTGGCTGTAGAACAAGACAAACTGCTAATGGCGATGTAGGTTGGTGCAACCATTTTGGAGGCCGGTTTGGTCCTCCAAAATGTGGAGAGGCACACACCCTACGATCCCATGGTTTCTCTTTAGGGATTTGCCCTCCTGAGTCTCTTGCACAGGTGCACACGTGCACAAGGAATGCTCAGAGCAGCACTGGTCGTAATAGCAAATCTTGGGAAACAAACTCCACCCATCAATAACGGACGAGATGAATCGGTCGCGGTATATTCACATAAGCCTAGGGAAGTGGTCAAGCGGCATCTTTGGGGGATGGGGCCTGGTGTTTCCACTGCTTTATGAAATAACATTCGGTGTCAGTGAGCTTAGGGTATTCACAGATTATTGACACTGTGGTCTGGAGGGGTAGGTTGACTTGTCGAAGGTAAACCAGTTGGTAAAATGGGCCAGAACCAGGTTCTCTTGCCCCCTGGTCCAGAGCTTTCTCTAGTAGATCACATCACCTTCCTACAGGTCAAAAGAAGATAATGTACTTAAACGAACCCAGTACTCCAGCAAGAGTGTTAAACTACCTGTGTTGACTTTGACTTAAGGAGAGCACATCATCCTTCTTGTCTATCCCTTGGGATCTGCTGCCCCTGCTGACTAGTCTGAGCTTGTGGTCTGTCCATCCCAACTAGAGAGCCTGCATTTGAAGGAACCTGGAGACAGAGATGATGGAGATAGACACACGGGATACACACGGGAGTCAGAAGTCTTGTGTCAAACCCAACATTTCCTTGGAATGCCAGTGCCTCGTTAAGCCCCTTCTGCTTGGCTGTCACATGGGTAACATCATACTTTCCCAACATACCTCCTTTCCCAGGGCTTAATTTTAGACCTGGCCTTGGCCTCTCGCAGGATTATGGGCTGGTTGCCTTGGGCTCCTGCTCATTCACTAGAATGTTGACCCACTTCTAGTACCTCAGGGGGTGCCATGGGCTGTAGGAAGTGCCGGGTGAAATCAGAATTGCCGTGAAACGGGTATCCCTACAGGAAGGACAGACAGAAACGCGGAAGTCCCAGTCATCAGTGGAGAAGAGAGATTGCCTGGCGTGAGGGGCAGGCATGGAGCTCTTCATGTGCATTTATCCATTCTTTGGTTGCTTCAATGACTGTTCATTCATCCCATAAACACTTATTGTGTCCCTCCTTGCTATGCCGAGGATACAGCCGCAGATAAATGAGACAGGACCTTCCCGAATGCATGGCGTCAACGGGAGAATAGATAACTATGTAAACGGTTACAATCAAGTGAGATGGAAAGAAGAAGGAGCTGTGGGTAAAGAAGGGGGTCTGTACCAGCTTCAGTAGGGAGGGAGAGCTTCCTAGGGGAACTGGCATTTAAACTGACACCTGCCAGTGGCACCTGGGTGGCTCAGTCGGTTAAGCTTCGGACTTCAGCTCAGGTCATGATTTCGGTCTCTGAGTTCAGGTGAGCTGGAGCCCCACCTCAGGTGAACCCACCTCCTCTCTCTCTCTCTCTCTCTCTCTCTCTCTCGTTCTCTCTCTCTCTCTCTCTGCCCGTCGTGGGATTTTCTCTCTCTCTCTCAAAAAAAATTTAAAAAAATAAATAAACTGACACCTGTCAAACGAGATCTGGATCAGGTAAGGGCACAGAGGCACATCCAAAGCCTCAGAAGCTTTGGAGGAATCATGGCACCAACCAATAGCTGAAATCAACTATAGCTGAGCCTGGACCACGAGGGGGCAGGTGGCAGGAAGGGAGACCAGAAAGGTGGCAAGAGTCAGATGAAGTGAGTTATATGGTTATGGATCCTATACAGGAAATTGGCTGCTACGTGGAAGACAGCAGAGGATCTGTCCCTCGTCTTTCGGATCATGACCTTTTTCCACTATTAGACTTAATGACATCCTGGACGGGATGTTTCTCATGCCTGTGCATTTCTTTATGCTGTGCGTGTGTTTATTTATTTATACATAAATAATTTAGTATCATTTATATATAATTATATAGGGGAATTATATACAATATAATATAATATAAAAATAAAATATAATAACATTATAATATAGTTATTAATCATACAAGTATTAATGTTATTATATGCTGTAATTAGTATATAACAACACAATAATGTTAAAAACAGAGCATATATAATAATTATGGACGACTTATATCGCTGTCTCACATTTTCCCCCTTCATATAAATGGTGGTACCCTGTAATAATTCTTCTGCAACTTACTTTTTCACTCGTTATGGTTTGGGGATCCATCCTGTGAATACACACCTGATTCTTTCTTTTTTTTTAATTTTCTGCATTTTTTTTCAGGCTTTATGACCTTCCCTCATGAGGAAAAGCAGTATTCGACTGTGAACAAAAGTCATCAGAAATGTTTAGTTTGCAGGGGCTTAGATTATGACTATACCTACTGGCTTTTCTTTATGATGTCATTTATTAACTTTTATCTATCACTTCTCACTTAATGAGTCACTAACTGAGGAGAAAAAGCTGAGAACCTGGACTACATGGGGCTTCTTAGACTTCTTTTTCAGTTCCAACATTTTTCATTTTGTTAAATCTTTCCTATGCTTTACCGTGAATACTCCGTTTAAATCTGACGGAACATATTAAACATAATACCCGATTTGGTTTTAATATTGCTGACCCTGAACTTCCCATTTCCATTCATGTAATTGACCCCACGTTGCAATTCCGGTGGCCTCGTCCCATTTTGTTTTAGTATTTCTCTTAAAAGTAACCAATACGTGAAGGAAAAAAAATTAAATCTGAGACTTATCACCCTTTTAAAAATGAGAATGTATGTTGCTTATATTTTTTTTAATTTCTGGGATTTTTTTTATTGAAGAACAGTTTACGCACGACGTTATGTTAGTGTCAGGTGTATCCCTAGTGATTCAGCAATTATGTCTGTTATTCAGTGGCCACGACGATAAGTGGGCTCACCCATCATCTGTCACCATACAGCATTACTACAATATTATTGACTAAATGCCCGGTGCTGTACTCTTCACTTCTGGATTATAATTTTTGTTCTTGCTATGAAATCTTCACTCCTATTTTAAATTATCTATTTTATGCTCCTTTATTATGCCTATGTTGTCTTCCAGCGAATGAACCACCTCATTCATTCACTCAACAGACATTTACTGAGCACTTACTACATACACAACTATTTGCCTTAAAATGCTACTAAGATGGGAACAGTTGAACAATAGACTATTTACACTTCTGCCAACATCATCTCCTCACATGTCATGTTCTCACAATTCATAGGTACCTAATCAATATCATGTCAAACCAATATAAACCAATTTTTTTATCATGGTAAAAACCAGAAAATTTTCTCCTAAGCGTTTTTACATGTACCATACAGTCGTGTTAACTATGTGCACGTTGTTGTGTAACAGATTGCTGGGATGTTTTCCTCTTGCAAAACTGAAATTCTACGTCATGCGAACAACTCCTCCCTTCCTCCCTCCAGCCCCGCCCCCCCCCCCCCCCCCCAGCCCCTGACAATGACTCTCTTACCGTCTAAGAATTTGACTACTCTACATACTTTATTAAGCAGAATATGTAGTATCTGTCCTTTTGTGACCGGCTTATTTCACCTAGCATATTGTCCTCAAAGTTAGTCCATGTTGTCACATATTGTGGAATTTAGTTCCTTTATCGACAGTTTATTCTGCCGCACAAAAGTTCTAAAATTTGACAGAGCTCCACAGGTTCTGTTTTTGCTTTTGTTGCATGGGACTTCGGCGTCGCGTACAAGAAATCATCGTCAAATCTCGTGGCCTGAAGCTTTTTCCCTATGTTTTCTTCTTAGTAGTTTCAAGTTTTATGTGTAGCCTTTGATTTGTTTTGTGTTGACTTTTGTGTACGGTGTAAGGGAAGGGTTCAAATTCATTCTCTCACCTGTGGATATCCAGTTTTCCCGACATCATTTGTTGAACAGACTATTCTTTTCCCTTGTCACCCTTGTGGAAGATCATTTGACCACACGCACAACAGTTTATCTCTGTTCTGTCCCATTGGTTCATATGGCCATCATTAGGCCAGTACCATACTGTTTTGTTCACTGTTGTTTTGTAATGTGTTTTGAAATCAGGAAGCATGAGTCCTCTAGCTTTGTTTTTCTTAAAATGTTTTTAATGTTTATTCTTGAGAGAGAGGGAGAGAAACAAGGCATGAGTGGGGGAGAGGCAGAGAGAGAGGGAGACACAGAAATCAAAGCAGCTCCAGGTGCTGAGCTGTCAGCACAAGAGCTGGACGCGGGGCTCAAACTCACAGACTGTGAGATCATGACCTGAGCTGCAGTCGGATGCCCAACCGAGTGAGCCACCCAGGTGCCCCTAGCTTTGTTTTTCTTTATCAAGGTTATTTTGGTCATTCATGATCCTTTGAGATTTCATATGCATTTTAGCATATTTTTTTCTATTTCTAAAAAAAAAAAAGTCATCAGATTTTGATAGGGATTACAAGTACAGATATTTTAAGAATATTAAGTTTTCCAATCCAAGAATCCAGGACCACTTTCCATTTATTTGTGTCTTCTTTAATTTCTTTCAGCAATGTTTTGTAGTTTTCATTGTAAAAGTCTTTCACCTCCTTTGTTAAGTGTATTCCTAAGGATTTTTTTTTTTTTGATGTTACTGTCAATGGGGTTATTTTCTTAATTCTCCATTCCACATAATAACTGTAACGGTCAATCATCAGTTGTTCTTTAAAAAGTACCATCTCTGCATTGTTCAAAATATTTTCCAGCTTTATTTAGTTATTTATTTATTTCCCCCAAAGGCCTTTGGGGCAACATGTATCTGAGACTCTGCAGACCTGAGAATACCTTTCTGGGCCTGAGATGTGACATATGCTAACCAACTAGGTGTTGAGGTATCGATAATGACAGAAAGAAAATCCGAAACTAACTTGGTTTTAACTCCTCTGAAAGTAAATTGTTCCCCTTCCTGAAGGTCATGGGATTATCTTTTTATCCTTCAAATTTAAAATCTTCCTAAGGGATTTGTCTCGTTTATTTGAATTTATTTTGTCCTCTTGATTTGCAATCTTTGGATTTTCCCATACTAGTTTTGAAGGTAACATTTTGAATTGGTTGCCTTATTTTTAGAGGGGTGGTGATTACTTTCCGTGGGAGGGACTCTTTTTATTGACAGATTCAATCTTTCTATTCTGACCGCCATGTTGATCAGCTTTCTTGTTAAAGTAAAAACCAATAGTAATCAAAGTACTGAATTCTTATAATATTTTAATATCTCGTTCTGTACATTCTTTTCCATTATTTTTTTTTAACGTTTATTTATTTTTGAGACAGAGAGGGGCAGAGCATGAACGGGGGAGGGTCAGAGAGAGAGGGAGACACAGAATCGGGAGCAGGCTCCAGGATCTGGGCCATCATCAGCCCAGAGCCCGACGCGGGGCTCGAACTCACGGACCGTGAGATCGTGACCTGAGCTGAAGCCGGACGCTTAACCGACTGAGCCACCCAGGCGCCCCTCTTTTCCATTATTTTTAAACTTCTCTGCTATATCGTGGTGACAACTCTCAAATAGAAATCTGAGAATCTGCCTGACGGCTGATTCTGCAAACTGTTTGCTTTGTTTCTATCTGCTCTCTTTCTTTATATTTGAGTGCCTGGGCTCTGTTTCAGGGATAGTGTGCATCCTTCTTTTATTCTCTAATGGAATAGAAAAGCCCTAATTTCAAGGTTTGCTCTCATCCATGAATTAAGCTCTAATTTGGGGAAGAAGATGGGATATCTATGGTAATCTCTGTGTGCGCGTGTGCGGACTTTCATAATAATCTCAGCGTGTACCTCGTCCGCCATCTTCCATTGTTGACCCAAAGGAACCAAGTGAAAAACATTATGAATATTCAACTTTGTTTGGTCTGTGTTTCCCCAGTACAATAAAGCAGGTGCCAGTCATATACCATGAACAGATCTTGCAAGCCGTACTGGCATAGAGCTCTATTGTTTCATTAGCGAAACACAGAACTTAACATTATTTCCGTGGCTGTACAGGGAGCTGGAAGAACTCAGTCTACTCTCCACACTGCTAGGTCCTTGGCCTTGCTCGTTGAGGCCACACTGGACGTAGTTTACTGTGGTGGAAGGTCCTTGTGTTTTGGCTTGGAAGCTGTTATGCCAGACTTTCTCATGGAGGGATTTACTCCATGTCTATGCCTATGTCATGGTCATTTCAGTAACATGTCAGTATACTCTGAAAGCCCCTCCGATTCCTGTTAATTTCATAAGGGGGGTGAAGCATTCATTTTACAAGGGAGGGAGCGTTGTTATGATCCCTCCACTGCCACCATATTTTCCTACGTTCTTGTCATCAACTTTCCTTCCCCCCCCCCCCCGCTGTGCTAATTTCCTGTGGTTACCATGACGAATTAAAAACTTGGTGACCTGAAACAATGCAAATGGACTCTCTCGCAGTTCTGGAGGCAAAACATCCAAAAGTAGTGTGAGCCAAAATCGTGGTGTTGGGCAGACCACTCTCCTTGTAGAGGCTCAGGAAGGGGGTGGGATCTGTTCCTTGCCTCTTTCAGCTTCCGTTGGCTGCTGGCCTTCTTTGGCCTGTGGTCACGGCCCTCCAGCCTTCAAGGCCAGCACGTTCAAATCTCTCCGCTCTGTCTGCACATGGCCTGCTCCCCTGTTTGTGTTTATCCCCCTCTGCCTTTTCCTTATAAGGATGCTCATGTTGGCATTTAGAGCCCATTGGGTAATCCAGGATAGTTTCTTCATCTCACAATTTTTAATTTGATTACACAGGCAACCCCCTCCCCCTACACACACACACACACACACACACACACACACACACACACACAAAGACCTTTCCCCAAATCAGGTCACATTTGCAGGTTCTTTCTAATGCAAATCGCCAACTGGTTTCAGAAAAGATGTGGGTCCAGGAAAACGACTCCTCCCAAGAACTAAAGCACAGGATCTAATGAATGGATAAGTCACGATTCCATCTTCATGAGAATTATTTTATCAATATTTCTTACGTGCATTGAGCTGGTGAATTTAAATGCGTATTTTTTCTCGTTTAATTTTCCCAGTGACCTTATGAGGTTGGCACTGCTCTTGTGCTACTGTTACAAACCCTGAGACGCAGACAGCTTAATCAGCCTTCCTAAAATGATAGAGTCAGAACTTGAATCTAGATTTAAGACGTGTTTTAAGAAGTCACACAAACTGTCAGGTTTCAACGTCTCCTTCCAGTAGGGAGTCGGGGTGGGGCGTCCGTGTGCTTCTAAAGACCAGTGGCAGGAGACCGATCCGGAAGGAAGAGGAAGGCTGGAGAGCGGAGCCTGAAAAGGAAGACACAACTGGCCAGACCAAAGCAGGGGAAACTTCTCCAAGATCGGGAGGAGAACAGGAAAACGGCTACCGTCCTACCTGGCAACTTGGCGGACTTGAGAGATGAGTGACATAGAGTCACGGGCAGGTCATGGGGCCCAGGCATTGGGACTCCTAGACTCATCAAGGACCCTGTTGGAGGTATAACACATGCCGGTGGACACGCCCTCATGCAGGGGACTCTCTGTGCCTAGAAAATGTCCACGTCGGGGCGCCTGGGTGGCTCAATCGGTTAAGCATCCAGCTCTTGACTTCAGCTCAGGTCATGATCTCACAGTTCAAGGAGATCAAGCCGCGTGCGTGCCAGGCTCTGTGCTCAAACATAAAGAATAAATAAATAAATAACCAAAACTTAGAGTTCTGGTGGTGACGGAGATCTAATGTCTCAACCCCGTGCCTGCCAAAGAGCTCAGGGTAAGACGGACTCGGGGAGAGGAAAGGCACTTCTCTGCTTCTCACATTCAAATGTGACAGTGAGAAAATCGCGGTCCCCTCTCAGCCTGAAGCTCGGCTCTTCACGGTCGGCCACAGGGCTGGATGTCAAGATGGGGACATTTGAGACAGGCCAGAGCCTGTGTTATTACGGCCATTGTCAGTGAGGGCGGACTTAGGCTTGGATTCACCTAGAAGAATGGAACTTAGTGGAGACCATCTGTGCACGTCACTCTCATGCCACCATCATTTCTGAAATCCACCCGTCATACTTTGTAATTAGTTTCTTAATGGCAATTAATAATGCCAATTATGGCAATAATATAATATATTATAATATAATATATAATATAAATAGAATTATAAAAATAAATATTATTAAAAATAAATTATAATATAAATATAATATAATTAATTATTGGCATAATTAATATGCCAATAATGGCAGTTAATGTGTTATTTATTCCTGGCAAGGAAATATGCACCAGGTTATTTCCTGCAACTCTGAAAACAATAATGTTTGCGCTTTAAAAAATTCCAACAATTATTACTTGTTTGCTGGCTTTTTTTTTTTTATTCGTGTGGTCCTGTGATCCTCATGGCCGTTGTGAGTGACACATTTTCCCGAAACTCGAGGCTGTCGTGGGGAATACATTCTCTTATCTCTACAGAACTTCAACTGCTTCTCCTATGTCTAGTAATTCCAGGACTTAATATATTTTTGGTCTTTAGACCCCAGTAGCCATTTAAGTTCTAGAGCAACAAGAGATAAAGCCTTTTTTTACCAATAAAATACTTTACAATGAACTCATGGTCACTACCGTTATATTCACGGCTCCTCTGCCCTTTCTGCCTACTCCTGAGAGTCGTCCTATAAAAATCCCGGGTCTGAAAGGAACATCTAGAAAACTCGATTATGCCCAAACAAAAGAAGCCATCATTTTTAAGGCCGCTAAAGTGTATTTGGCATTTCCAAATGAACCTCCTTTATCTCAATAAGCAACAATTACTCCACGTTCTTATTTGAATTCCGCAGCTACTTTCGAGGCAGCCAAGACCGCCTCTAAAACTGGAAATAAGTTGCCCATGTTGAGGTCTCTATGAAATATTTCCTCCTTAGCTTCAATAGCCTATTTTCTGAGACAGAGATTGAGCGACAGCTTAAAAGAGTGCGGATTATAAACCCATTTAAGAGTGTTGCGTTTTTTAAATTTGTCACAAATGGAAGGAAAAACCGGGGCGACACAGGCAAGGCTCAAGTGCCAACATGTGTCTTTCTGTTTATTCATTATTCAAGGGTCAGACCCTCAACCAGGGCCAGAGAGAAATGACAAAAATAAATACATATCTGTGCAACAATCTGCAATTTAAAATAATGGAAAGCAAGATTCCTATTCATTTTTATGGCACAAACCTGACATCACTTCACTCCAATTTTCTATAATGGAACCAGCTGGGCTCTGGGAGGGAACTAGTAATAGGTTTTAATGGATAAAATCTGCCATTGAAACTGGCCATTTTCTAGAACGATCTCAGTGCTTGGCACCCGGCCCATCATACAGCATCATGCCTTCTGCAGCACTGGGCCAGCTCACGGAACCGGAGGGGTGTGCGTGCAGGGCTGCTGAACTTGGAGAAGCCTCTCGTCTCTCCATTAAGGGAGCGTTCCAAGCCCCAGCTCGGGTTCCATTGACCCAGCTGGACAGACCACTGGGGAAGAATCAGGGAAATGTCATTGTCTTCGATCAAGGCTTGCAAAAGCCATAGCAACAAGGTTAGGGGGAGAGGCAGAGGGGCCCAGACCGGGTGAAGGCAGTACATTCCCCATTTCAAGGCCAAGCCCTTGAACGGACAGCCGGTTCCGTTTGGAACAACTGGGTTTTACTGGCTCTGGGTTCATAACAAGTGTTTTTCCCTCTCGCCTCCCCTCTCATTCCGTTAAACCATTCCTTCTCTCCTCCTATTCAGCTCTCAAGCTGCTGTTAACATATGAAAATAGCATGCAAAGAATGGAATGGGCCGCCTGCCACGGAGATAAAAATGGGATGTTCATTCTAATTTATTTCATGGCATCACGCCTCTTCGCTGCCTCTGTTTTCTTTGCTAGGCAGCTTGATTGCCTCTTTGAGAGTATGACTGGTCTGGCCCTCAGCCTTGTATTTGAGCCATGGTGGAGGTTAAACAGGTAACCAGCCTTTGGAGGTCTGACGCAAATCTGAATAGCCACCTGGCCAGGTTTCTGTGGGCACAGGAGAATTAGGCACACGCGCGCTCTCTCTCTCTCTCTCTCTCTTTTAACTAGTAGCAGATTTTCGGCTATATGATCTCTAATGTTCATTTTGGTGAAATGCTGCCGGCTCTAAAAATAAATGATGTTTTCAAATAATGTCTACTCACTTTGCCTAAAGCATGTTCCACAACTTCTGTTCTGACTGCCTCGTGGCAATGGTCCCGAAGCACGGGTACACGATTTACAAGCAAATTTGCAATGCCTGTCAGAGTCCCAGGCGTGACCCGATCAGAAAATGGAGATGCACTCAGTATGGTTGCTTCCTCAGCACTCACGTGTCTTTGTTGACATTCCCTGACTTTGTGACCACATGCCTTTTTCACGCACTGCCTCCCTGAGATGGCTGTGCTCTCGCCACCAAGGTGTGTGACCATACAGGACAACAGCAGAGAGGAAACTCGGTTGAGTAGACATTATCTTGACTGGGGGCGCCTGGGTGGCTCAGTCAGTTAAGTGTCCAACGTTGACTCAGGTTATCATCTCGAGGTCTGTGGGTTCGAGTCCTGCGTTGGGCTCTGTGCTGACAGCTCAGAGCCTGGAGCCTGCTTCAGATTCTGTGTCTCCCTCTCTCTCTGCCCCTCCCCCACTTTCTTTCTTTCTTTCTTTCTTTCTTTCTTTCTCTCTCTCTCTCTCTCTCTCTCTCTCTTTCTCTTTCAAAAATAAGTGAACGTTTAAAAAATATATTTTTTTAATCATTATCTTGACCACTAAATAGGAAAGTCTAAATTCTGATCCAGGGTCAACGGCCTCTGATTTGCAGTTGGCCCAGAACACAACTGCCATTTTTTTCCTTCCGCAGCTTTCTTGTCCAACTCAAAGTGCAGTGTGTCTCCAGCCTCCCCAGAACCTCCCTTCCCATCACTGCCCATCATGCACACTGCATCCCAACCCCGTCCGACTACTGACCTTGTCTGTTCTTCCAGGTCTTCTTCCAGTTACCAACTCCTAGCGAATTTCTGCTCTTTCTTCAAGGTGTTGTTCACCTGCTCCCAGCACGGCTGCTTTCTCGGTTCTACTACATGCTTATGCTTCCAACCATCAACTGTCCACACTCCCACCTCGTGAGCACCTCAAAGGCCAATCTCCAACGCGGAGTATAGAGTCGGACGTGTCGAAGGTGTTTCGAAGGCGTTTGTTATATGACTTGGGGGAAAACTCATGGAAAGTAAAAGATCCCTAAAACCCCAAAAGGAAGGGCATTTTCTTTTTCCTCCAGATGTTCCAGAAACACAGGAACCGCGGCTTCCTTTCCAACTCTGCACTGATTGTTGTTCTCTGACTTTAGATCTTTCTAGCACAGTCAGCTCTGCTGAACATAATGAAGGGGGATAACAATGACATGAATAATGATAAAAAAGATGCTTCAAAGATAATTTATCTCTGATATTCCGAACAACGTATTTTAAAGCCGTGTTCCTTTCCAACATCACGTAGGGGAGAGATGTTGCAGAAAGCACTCTGAACTTTAATAGAAGAGATATAATGGCTCCTTCTTGCTTTGTTAACCATTTGGTTTATGATTGTGGCCAAGTCCTTCTCTTTCAGCCTTAGTTTCGTACCCTCAAGGTGGGTTCCTTTCCATGTGCAACTAGCATTGTTCCCAGTAAGAGCGTGAACATGTCCCCCCTTTGAATCGGGAGTGCAAGAACTCTAGGACCTCTGGGAGATTTAAGGTAGTGATTGCTGGTGGATCTTCTCAGCCAGACAACAGGGTCTCCGAGAATCTTGCTGTCCCATAGCAACCCGAGAAGCCCAAAGTAGGGAGAAGCTTGTGTCAAAGAGAATCATGGACGGGGCTTCGGCGACCAAAGCAGGATTCATAGAAAACACACAAGGTTTAGGGGCGCGTGGGTGGCTCTGTCAGTTAAGAGTCCGACTCTTGATCTCGGCTCAGGTCACGAGCTCACAGTTTCGTGAGTTCAAGCCCCACGTCAGGCTCTGCTCTGACAGCATGGAGCCCGCCTGGGCTTCTCTCTCGCCTCTGTCTCTGCCCCTCCCCGACTTGCGCTGTATGTCTCTCTGAAAATAAATACATAAAAATTAAAAAATTTGGAAAAAAAGAAAAGAAAAGAAAACCCACAAGGTTTAATAATGATTGTACTAGCAAAAGACTCCTGAACTGGACTCAAATAAAAAGTGCAGAGTAGGGGCACCTGGGTGGCTCAGTCGGTTGAGCATCTGACTTCGGCTCAGGTCATGATCTCACAGCTCATGGGTTCATGCCCCGCGTCGGGTTCTGTGCTGCCAGCTCAGAGCCTGGAACCTGCTTTGGATTCTGTGTCTCCTTCTCTCTCTGCCCCTTCCCCACTCATGCTCTGTCTCTCTCTCTCTCTCCTTCAAAAATAAATTAAAAAACAGTAAAAAAAAAAAATTTTTTTTTTAAGTGCAAAGTAGCAAGAGTCCTCTGGGTGCCCAACCCTACATATTGGCCTAAAATAGGATGAGAAAGCTACTTAGCTGTAAGCGTGAGCCCTTTATTTATGCGAAAGACAGAATGACCCTGAGCACAGAGCCCAGAGCGGAGGAAAGTTGTAGAGTAGGGAACCACTCTCAGATGCAGAACTGGACCCTAACCAAGGGACATTTCCCATCCCCAGGGCTGGGAAGCTCACTATATGTGCCCGACTTCATGAACAGGTGTGTCTGTTATGGTTATTCTGTTCTTGTCTCGCTGTTTACGTTGGGCGTATTTGCATGAGGCGAGGCACTTGGCTGGGCTTGTTTTTGGTGGTGGTGTTAGTGTTTTGGTTTCCAAAGCAAGAGGAAACTTACCTGAGTAGTTTCATCCACATCTAGCCACAGCCAGACCCGGCTTTAAATCCTGGCTTTGGGTCTCAGCCTGAGGCACTGCTGGAATGACACTGAAGATCTTTGGGTTGGGCAGATAATATTTGCACATGGGAGGCACATAAATCGCTGTGGCTACAGGGCAGGCTGGGAGGTTGTCTCCAAATATGGTCACAAATGACTCTTCTTATGTTCCACTTTTGTATGCACATGGAACTCTTCCCGTTGACAGGTGGATTCTGCCTCTTGAAGCTTGGCTAGGCTTTGATTTGTTTTAATCAGCAGAAGGCAGCGGAAGTAACGCTCTGGCAATTCTGACTCGAACTCTTAAGAGTTTTGGTAGCTTCATCTTTCGCTTTTTTGAACCACCACGTAAGGTCCCAGCCACCCTGATGGAGAGAGAGGGCCTGCTGACCTCCAGACATTGCAGTCTTCCTACGTGACCTACCTACATGAGCTCTAAGACCCCTCTCAACTCCTACGTGAGCATGTGAATGAGGTTACTATGGACATTCTAGCCCCAATCTCTTAAATTAATGCAAATGAATATGTGACTTCAGCCAGCAGTGCATGGGGCAGGTGAAATGTCCAGCTGAGCCACTAAATTGTGGGAAATAATAAAGCATTGTTGGTTCAGGCCATTGAACGTGGGGGCCCTTTGTTACACAGCAACGCACACACTCTTAACAACTGGTCATCCATAATTGAAAACATATCGTCTGCTCAGATTCACCACAACTGGTTTAGGTGAGCAGTCCAGAAGTAGAAAGGGTGCAGGTTTCCTGCTCGGTACTAAACACAAGTTGTAGATATTTTCCCATGAATAAGAGTTAACTGTAGTTTATTTTTGACCCTTACTTATCTCTGTCCTATTCTGTATTTATGTTCAGCCAGGACATCTAACTGGAAGTGGGAACACCGAGCCCGTTACCTGCTACTCAACCTGTGTGGAGCAAAATACTAATCCGAGGAGTCTTAGAGCCCAGAAACAATCAGAAGAGGGCTCCTCAAGAGGAGTAGAAGGTCCAGAGAGAAGCAGAGAGAAGTCCATGTTTGCCGAGCAAGCTAGTGGCATTTGAGACAGACTGAATGAACGACCAGATGTTTTCATCCCAGCAACTTGGCGGAAAAGAGAGAGTACCTTAGTTCTCGTGCCTATGAAAGGCACCTGGAAAAAACAAAACAAAACAAAACAAAACAAAACAAAACAAAACGACACATTACTTCTTTCCCATTTGGTGGACCCCTTACTCTGTTCATGTGAAATACCAGGAAACCTCATAATGAACTAGATTTGAAACAGTGCCATATTTATCACGAAGTAGACCCCGTCTGAACATGAATTCCACACAAGAAGGTTTGGTTACAAAATTTTTCTGAGATTTTTGTTATAACATGCTCTCACCTGGGTAGTACTACCAAAATTCCTGAATTCAGGAGACGGTAAACAGGTAAAGAGGAAGCATTATTGCATCAAATGAGATTCAAAAGACATACCGTATACAGTATACGATATGGCGTATCTCAATGACCAAAAGACAATTTGCGTATATCTATAATATATATTTATAAATATAAATTTATTTATATATATATATTTGTATTTATATATATAATAAATATATAAATATCTATTCTATGTTTATGTATGTTTATATAGGTAAGATGATTTTATATACATAACATACAACATATATTATATATTATACATGTATATATATATATATATATATAGAGAGAGAGAGAGAGAGAGAGCCCTTTCTCCCCTCTCCTGAGGTGTAACTCTAGCCTTTTGACAAAGTTTATAACCGAGCTCTTGCTGTTGAGACGCATTTGAGAAATCGCTCCACTTCTGGGTTTCCGTGGAGACCACTTCCCAACTTGTGACTGAAGGTAACCCCTGTCGACCGTGGTTGGGGGTAGTTATCAAGCTGTCGCTGGCAATTTTCCCCCTCATTTACTAGAAGCAACATTCCAGAGAGGAAAACAGCAGGATGACATGGTGAGAACACGGTCTCACGTAGAGGCCACCATCGGGGGAAGACTTCTACCGTGGGCTGCAAGCTCCTGGTCCCAGCGGAGTTTGGCTGGGGGTACAGAGAGTGGGGAAAATAGGTCTGGACTTGTGGGCAGACTAAGATTTCGGCCCCTTTCCTGCCAGCTGGAAGAACTTGGGTAAGAGGCGCGTCTGTTCCCTTCTTCCTTTCTTATGAATACAGAATAACTGATTTTGCCCTGCCTACTTTGAAAGATTCTTACAACAATCAAATGAAATAATAGAGAAAAATGCGCCTTGTAAACTGGGAAGGGCTATATGGATACGAGGCTTAAGAGAGCTAGGGGACAGAAAAAAAATGACAGGGTGATTCATGGTGTTTTCCAGGTCAAAATTCAGGGATGCCCACACGGAGTCTAGTACTGACGTGAATGAACTTGCTAGAAGTTGCTTCCGTCCACAGAGAGAAATTGCTGTAATAGTTTAAACTGTGCAAAGGACAGATCTAACTTATATATATTTTATGAAAACACGGGCACTGCCTGTATTTGATTTTATTTTTTTATGAATGTAATGTGTTGTCACATGGGCTTCTATACCACACCCAGTGCTCATCCCAACAAGTGTCCTCCTCAATGCCCATCACCCATTTACAGCTAAAATTTGGCAAGTGATCTAGGAGACACAATCTTCCAACTGAATAAGGTCTTGTTTTGAAAACAGAGGCTTTGTGCTTTTAATGGCTTTCCATTCTCACACTCTGTGGGCCGGAAGAACTGGATATCGGACTTACAGACAGCTTACAGCTGCTTTTTTCTTGTTTTCTTTTTTTGTAAATTCAGCAAGCTCACTCCATCCCCAAGCCCTTTTCTATTGCCAAGAAAATGAGATGTGCCAGTGTTTCACTTAAAACCGATTCCAAAGGATAACCCCTGAATCGGGAAAAATAAAAGTCGAACAGCGAATGGTTTTGTTTACATAAGGTCAATTAAATAATTCAATGACATCTAATTAAACAGACACCCATGAGGTGACCATTCTACCCCAGATAATGTGAGAGGTGCTGGAGACACCAACCAACCCCCCGACAAATTAAGTCATGAATTTGTTTCCAAGAAACCCGACAGTTTGGTAAGTAATTACAATTTAGTGTTATTAGCACAGTAACATAACCACCACATACAGGAGGTAAAAATAACTAAAGAACTCGTTGGTTTTCTGGCTTGGGCAAGAAAGAGTCCTTGGCGGAATACATTTCAGGTTTGTATTAAAGGATCGTAAAGAATATGGCAATTGTGCAAGGTCAGGAAAGATAGACACATAGAATAAGGCCAAGGGAATAGCTTGTTCACAGACATAGCCTCATTGTCTCGCAGAGCACAGTTGGAGAGCTACAGGGTGTCTGATCTTGCTAGTGAACAGGAAAGGCATGGAACACTGGTGGCTGGGACTGGAGAAGTAGTGAGGAACCGAATGATGGAGGCCCTTGTATGCCATGCTAAGCCACTTGGACTTCATCTCCTAGATCTGTAGCATCCAGTATGGACAACCCAAGACAAATATGGCTATCTCAAATTCAATTTAACTTAGTTAAAATGTTTACAAATTAATTCAGTTTCCCATTCTTACCAGCCACTCTTGATGGGCTCAATAGCTCCACATGGCTAGTGGGCGCCATATTGAAAAGCTCATTTACAGAACACTTTCATCATTGTTGTTTATGGCACGGTGCTGTCATAGGTAGTTGGGAGCCTTTGAAGTGATTTAAATGGGAGCGTGCTATGTTAATATTTGCATTTTAGAGAAATAGCTTTGACAGGAAGATAACTTGGGGAGGAAGAAGAAAAAATAATATGCTGGGACATGTGGGTGGCTCAGTCAGTTAAGTCTCCGATTCTTAATTTCCACTCAGGTCATGATCTCACGGTCCTTGAGTTTGAGCCCTGCGTTGGGCTCTGTGCTGACAGGGCAGAGCCTCCCTGGGATTCTCTCTCTCCCTCTCTCTCTCTGCCCCTCCCCACTTGAGCTCTCTATCAAAATAAATAAACTTACAAAAAGAAAAAAGGGAGAAGTGGCATGCCAGTCTACACAAGATTCCAGAGGCAGTGAGCATGGGAACTGTAGAGTTGGAGCAAACAAAGCTTTATCATTGTGTTGATTGTTGTATGACTAAACCGGTCAGGGATGTCAATCAGGATGGTTACTGAATAGGGGTGCCTGGGTGGCTCAGTCCGTTAAGCATCCAACTCTTGATTTCCAATCAGGTCCTGATTTCGCGGTTCGTGAGCTCGAGTCCCACCTCAGGCTCTGTGCTAACAGTGTGGAGCCTGCTTGGGATTCTCTCTCTCCCTCTCTATCTCTGTCCCTCCCCTGCTTGCACTCTCTCTCTCCCGCTCTCAAAATAAAGAAAGAAATTTTAAAGCCATTCAGATGGCTGCTGAATAAATAAATATGTGTGTGTGATGAAGGGCTCAGCTAACTTTGTTTATATACGGAAAGTGGATTGGGTTTGCTGAAGATAATAGGATAAGAACCAACCAAACTGGTTCCATGGCCCCGTGCAGACCATGAAGTTGACAGCCTGAAATTTTCATTTTCAAGCAATACCTTTGACATTTCCGAAACCACAGGTATGTTTATCTTCACATCAAAGCACTAAATCATCTTTATAAATCTTTAAGAGGCTGAGAGGCAAGTTTAGAAAATGAAGTTCTCATGAAAATCTTACGAGGAAGCATGGCTCGACATTTCCAGTGTTCTGATCTTTCAGCAATGCCTGCCAGTGTTATGGAAATAAGTCTAAGTCTAACATTTTCCCACTGTGCCTTCTGATTGAACAGACCAGCTACAGTCCATTTGATGAGCGGTCCAGTTAGTCAAAGGGATAGTTGCGGTTTCTGTCAATTGAACCACAGATGGAGGTTAGGTCACTTTGTTGAAAACCAGGGTCAGAAGGGGGACGTGGTGAAGAAGCTAAATGAGTAAAATTGGAGACAGAGTAGCTTTAGTAATTTTGTTCCTGGCAAACTTGTAAAGTTGGGATATGAAGTCTCCTAACGAACCCCCCCGGCCCCCTCCTCTCAACATTTTTCTTCTCTTATTTTTTTCCAAACATCCCCACTATTAACTACATACACAACTACTAAGAATGATCATGGCTATCGTCTGTTGACACATACGATGTGCCATCCGTGTGTTACATTCTTCTGAACATTATTTCTCTGTGTCACTTTGGCTAGGAGTCATGGATTCAGGTCGCAGACCAGGCTCTGACCCCAAAACTGTGGATCTAATGGTTCCATGTTTCCCCTTCCCTGGAGAATGATGCGGGACCCATTGGGTCCTCCATTAAGGAAATACTGGCAGAGCTTGGCACTCAGCTGTCATTTCCGTAGTCATAGAAATGGCTGTCTCCCCCCCTCAATGAGTCCTACAAGAAACAGAAAAACTGGCCTGCAGTGGTGAAGAGAAGAGATGCTAATTTGGCTCTTGCAACTCTGAGAGAGCTTTTCCTGTCCTTCCACCAGGAGTAAGTGGATTCAGTAGGACAAGACCAATCCAGGAAAGTGGTTATAATATAATATAATTATATTATATAATATATAATATATAATATTATAATAATATAATAATATAATATAACAAATATAATATATATTTATATATATTATAAAATTATATATATTATATATATTATATAATATATGATAAATATATTATATAATATATATATAATATATAATATAATATATATAATAAATATAATATAATATAATATAATTACAATTATATATAATGTATATATAATTATATATAATATAATTATAATATATAATATAATATAATATAATATAATATAATATAATATAATATAATATAAAATAATAATTAATTAATTAATTAAAATATGTCAATCCAGAATGAGGCACGGAGTTCAGTCCAAGGCTTTGGGGGTCAAGAAGGAAGCTGGAAACCCACAAATTCAACAGTGCCAGGAGTTTCAACTACCTCAGTCTTCAGGACATTAATGGTCATTCAAGACAATGGTCTCACTCCACCCCACCCCCGAAAATCTACGAGCAATAGATCGTAAAAATCTACTAAACGTGAAACACATGCAAACCCACAAGATATTACCAACATACTATGTTATGCCGTCCAAAGTAGCTAGAATGATTTCAGAAAAACAAAAGTTTAACGGGGGTATGCCGACGTGGGCAATTGCATACATTACTGATGGGGGGTAACTATGAATCATCTGCTAAGAAAGCACTTTGGCAATGTTTGAAAAGGTTAATGTGATTTTTTCACCCATAATGCTTTCTCAAGAAATATATTCTAAAGGATGCATTCAAATACAAATAGACAGAAAGCGAAATGAACATCAGGAGAGAGATGGAGAAGGAAGTTCTAGAGTGTTCATAACATTGAAATTTTTTGCAGTCAGTAAAAACAGAGTCCACCAATATAAAAGTGTGCATTAATAAAGACTGCAGGGTAAAAACAAGAGGAGGAAGGAACTGGCTGTCTCAGTCTTCGTCTCAGGGTTGTGAGTTCAAGCCCCATGTTGGGCATAAAATTACTTAAAAAATTAAATAAGGTTAAAAATTTTTTAAAAATATAGAGACTGCAGGAGAATATAATAAAATGCCATTTGTGGATGGCTCTAGGTGGTGAGACTGCAAATGCTTTATTCCTCTTGTATTTTCTATAATTCCTCAGTTTTTGGCAGAAGACTATACTTAAACTGGCATAGACTAAAGCACTAGTTTGATATGGTGGAAAGATCGCTGGGCTTTGGAGTCAGACTTCCTAAGTTCAGATACTAGCTCCATACTATTAACTATGTGACTTTGAGCCATTTGCTTAACCTTTCTGCATATAAGCTCTCCCATCTATAAAATGGGATGCCCATACATACCTCACGGCGGTTAATACCTATAAAATGCATCTTGAACAATGCCTGGCATGTGGGAGAATTACATAGCACTAGTAATTATTGTTGGCCATATTAATATTGTGGTGAAGGAAGAATGTCAGTCACATTACATATATACGTTAGTTGTATGACGTTCATTTCAGCCAGCTATCAATCCTTGCCGAAACTCAAGTTTTTCATTTGTAGAATGAGTATAATAATGCCAATATTATATTTTTATGAAGATTAACGATTGTGTATAATATCCCTATATAATATACATAGTATTATAATATAATATAATACTATCTATTATAATATATATTATATATAATACTATAACATATAATATGTTACTATATTATGTATAACATAAATAATACATTATAGTATTATGCTCTGTATATTATATATACTATACAATCTATATTATGTTATACATGGTATATTATATATAGTATACTATAGTATACTATGTATATATATATTATATATAATATAGTATATAGTATAATATATAATATAGTATATAGTATAATATATACTATATATAGTATAGCATATAGTATAATGTATACTATATATAGTATACTATAGTATACTATACTATAGTACAATATATATATTTTATACATATAGTATACTCTAGTACACTATATATAGTATATATTATACTATATTATATACTATATATAGTATATAGTATACTATATACTATATTATATATATAGTATACTATATATATACTATATACTATATTATATATATAGTATACTATATATATACTATATAGTACACTATATATTGTATATTGTATATATTGTATATTGTAATACATAGTAATTGTAAATATAATTGTAATATAGATTGCATATATATACACACATACTATGTATACTATAGTATATACTATATATAGTATACTAGTATACTATATATAGTGTGTACATATATATATACATAATATATATACTATACTATATATATAGTATACATATGCTATATATATATACATATATACTATACATAAGATAATACTATATTATATTAATACTATAATATATATAAATGGTTGTTTGCAAAGATGAATCATTATATATAGCCATATATAATGTGCATAAACTTAGTGAATATATACATATTTTAAATACATATTATATGTACTTAGTAGAAGCAAAATATAGAGCTGTTTATGTATATAATATAAGCTAAATAAATAATATCTGCTATTAAGTTGAAAAGCGGAAGAGCATGTTGTACATCTGAAAAGCATGCATGTAGGGAATGTTCGAGGGTCATCATTCGGTTGTAATATCTCATTTGTGTTCTGTAGTGTTTTCTAACGAACAGACTTCTTTACGTAATTCTGTGCTAAGAGTGCACAGGACATTGTGTGAGGAGAGGCAACTCTACCTGTTTCAATATCACACTAAATATTCCCAAATGTCCAATATATAAGTCCCATGGAGTAATGACAAAAGTCCCAGTGTCTCCCTCTGAGGCAGAATCAGCTCAGAGATGAGTCCTTGAAGGTGCAGTCTGATGATAAACAGGTAAGGGATCAATGATGTCAGGATATCTGTGGTTTAAGGAGGGCTGTTTCAGAGCTGCCGAGAAAGGTGCTGAGCAAGGTAGATCCCTGGGGAGTGGAAGATAGGGGTGTGTGTGTGTGTGTGTGTGTGTGTGTTGGGGGAGCCTTCCCTGACACCATCTCCTTCCAAATCTCATGGTCTGCACTCTGGTCTTCTGGATCCTTACCTGACTTCTCACAGTGGAGGCCCCTTGGAATCACATCTCACAGAGAAGATCCGAGAAGCTCTTATGGTTGTCCCCAAGGGGCCTCAGCTCAACTGTGACTTCCCAGGTAGACTGTCCGGGGCTGTCCAGGGCAGGGTGCTCACCCTTGTCTCTTCTGACCTGAATGGCAGTGACTGCATTAGCATCAGGTCTCTGCACCCTAGGTGTTCAGGTCTAAGCCACTGGCGCAGATTAGATACAAATTGTCCTCCTGAATGAAAGAGTTCCATACTCAGATGGAAGCTGTTGATTTCCAACCTACTCTCCAGATGACCCTATCATTAGGGCACATTAAGTAATTTCCTTCAATTTTGACTTTTGGATTTGGGCCTGAGTTTCTATGGTGAGGCCATACCATTAAGAGTTGTTTAATTAGAAGAAAGAAAGAAAGAAAGAAAGAAAGAAAGAAAGAAAGAAAGAAAGAAAGAAAGAAAGAAAGAAAGAAAGAAAGAAAGAAAGAAAGAAAGAAAGAAAGAAAGAAAAGAAAGAGAGAGAGAGAGAGAGAGAGAAAGAAAGAAAGAAAGAAAGAAAGAAAGAAAGAAAGAAAGAAAGAAAGAAAGAAAGAGTTGCTATAAACTAGGGCATTTATTCAGGATTCTAAGATCACCTTGCTTCTCCTGTCCCCTACAAGCTCTTATCAAGAATGTGTTAAGGAATTTAACATCTGATTCTTACTGGTGAGTCAGGAAAATCATTAACAGTCAACTGTAACCACCGCCTCCAGTCTGGAAATACCACCGAGGCTCCTCTTGAGAATTTATTATACTCTGAAAAGATGTCCTGTATCAGCCTCTGCCTTAAAAATACCATTTCTCCCCCAAATGTGTAGCACATCATAGACAAGGGATGTTTCCTAAATACACAGTGAGCCTTTATGAATCAACATAAACAGGGGCACCTGGGTGGATCCATCAGTTAAGACTCCGACTTCGGCTCAGGTCATGATGTCACTGTTCCTGGGTTCAAGCCCCACATCAGGCTCTGTGCCAACAGCTCAGAGCCTGGAGCCTGCTTCTGATTCTGTGTGTGTGTGTGTGTGTGTGTGTGTGTGTGTCTCTCTCTGCCCCTCTCCTGCTCATTCTCTCGCTCTCCCTCGCTTGCTCTCTCAAAAATAAACAAAACATTAAATTTTTTTTAAATAAATAAATTGTGCTCCTGGGTGGCTCAGTCGGTTGAGCATCCAACTTCAGCCCTAGTCATGATCTCACGGTTTGTAAGTTCAAGCCCTGCATCGGGCTCTGTGCTGATAGCTCAGAGCCTGGAGCCTGCTTCCGATTTTGTGTCTCCTTCTCTCTCTGCCCCTCCCCCGCTCGCACTCTGTCTCTCTCTCTCTCTCTCTTTCAAAAATAAATATTAAAAAATTTTAAAATAAAGAAAGAAATCAACACCAGCAAAAATCAGTCAACAGTTTCAGTTGGCAAGGGCAAAAATCTTGTTCGTTTTGGTAACCAGCGCCCTCCTGCTTCCCAGAGAACATGCCTGGCATGGTGCTCGAAGACATCTAAAGGAAAAAATGGGTAAAGAACATGAATAAGACAAAAGACATACAAATATGCTTAATCTCACTAATAAATAAAGACACACAAATCGGAATACAATACAACTTTGACCTTGACACAGAAATGAAAAAGGCTAATAACACCCTGTGCTGGTGGAGGGGCGCAGATAACAGGCACTTTAAAACGTTGTCGGCCGGGGGTTTAAAATGATGAAATTCTTAGGGGGAAATCCGTGTAAAATTTCTACTGAATACTGAAGTGTCCTACCTTTGACACAGCAATGCCACTTCTCTGATTTCAGTCCACTGACAAACCGTTCTCACACGACGATGTGTGCGTAAGGACGGTCATTTCGGGAATATTGGTAAGAGTGAAATATGGGAGAACACACTGGCAAGCATTTTTATAGCCACAGACAACAGCGGCTGAGCACTTCCTTCGTGTTCATCTCCTTAGTATGGGTTTCAAAGGTAGTATCTCATTTAATCTACTCAATACATTTAGGAAATTGATTCTACTAATATTCTTTAGGCTCGGATCAAAACAGACTCAAAGGCAGATGTTGAACCAGGAAAAGCGTAGGGCTCTATTTTTCTTCCTCTTCTCTCTTTTAATACCTAGTGCAACATGATGTTCTAGAGGCTTTACTCCTTTGACAATTTTTTTTTAACTTTTATTTATTTTTGACGGCGGGGGGGGGGCGGGCAGAGCATGAATGGGGGAGGAGCAAAGAGAGAGGGAGACACAGAATCCGAAGCAGGTTCCAGGCTCCAAGTTGTCAGCACAGAGCCTGATTCAGGGCTCGAACCCACAAAGTGTGAGATCATGACCTGAGCCGAAGTCGGACGCTTAACCGACTGAGCCACCCAGACGCCTCTCGATGCTTTACTCCTTTAAATGCATTTAACATAATTTAGGGTAGACCTCTTATCTTCATCCTCGTTTTACAGTTGAGGCCCCTGACAGTTAATAGAGGCTAAGTAACTTGCCCAAGATCCCACACATAGCAAGTGGCAAATCAGTTACTATTAACCACTGTGCTCTGTGCCTTCCTTAGTAAGGACGGAATACTTAGCTTCGTATCCTTTTTCTGACCCAATTAAATGTTCTAAGCCTCCACTTTACGTATGAGATGGGAATAACAACATTATCTTACAAAATTTTGTGAGTTCACCTATCTACATCAAATTGTACCAGGCTTGACGTAAAACTACAGTTAAAATAGCATTCCGTTAAGAAAAGAAAAGCCAAGTATATTTTGTCTGTAACAAATGCACTTAAAACGCAAAGCCTCAAGTAGGTTAAAAGTTAAGTGGAGTTAAGTTAAGTAATCAAAAGAAAGCTGGAGTCACTATATTCAGACAAAGCAGACATCAGAACAAGAGAAATTATCAGGGATAATGAGGGGCATTACATAATAATAAATCACTCAATTCTCCAAAAGATGCAATTCTAAATGTATATGCACCTAACAACAGGGCATCAAAATAGGTAAGGCAAAAATTGACAGAATTATGAGAAGAAAAAGAAAAATCCAATAGTATAGTTGAGAACTTCAACACACCCCTTCAGTAATTGATAGATCAGATAGGCAGAAAAGCCAAAAGGATTTAGTTGCCCCGAACTATCAATCAACTCATCTAGTTGACATTTAGAGAACATTCCACCCAAAAAGAGCAAAATGCACACATCTTTGTAGCTAATATGAAACATTCCCCAAGACTGACCATATTCTAGGCCATAAAACACACCAACAAACTTTTAAACATACAACTCCTATAAAGTATATTCTCATACCGCAATGAAATTAAACTAGAATTCAACGAGAGAGGGCGGGAAAATCTCCAAATATTCAAAACTTCATAATGCACTTGTAAATAGCACATGGGTCATAGAAGAAGTCTCAAGACAAATCTAAAAATGTTTTAAGATAAATGAAAATAAAAATAAAACTAAGTAAAAGTTGTGGGTTGCAGCAAAAGCAGTGCTTTAAAGGGAAATTTATGGCATTGTATGTATGCATCAGAAAATAAGAAAGCTCTAAAATTAATAACCTAAGCCTTCCACCTTAGTAAACTAGAGAAAGAAGGGCAATGTAAGCCTAAAGCAAGCAGAAGAAAAGAAATTTAAAAATTAGAGCAGAAATCGAAGAAATTGATGGGGCACCTGGGTAGCTCAGTTGGTTAAACATCCAACTTCAGCTCAGGTCATGATCTCACCATTCATGGGTTCAAGCCCTGCATCAGGCTCTGCGCTGACAGCTCAGAGCCTGGAGCCTGCTTCAGATTCTGTGTCTCCCTCTCTATCTCTACCCCTTCCCCGCTCATGCTCTGTCTCTCTCTGTCTCTCTCAAAAATAAATAAACATTAAAAAAAAAAAGAAATCAAAGAAAGTGAAAACAGGAAAGCAATAGAGAAAATCAATAAAATCAAAAACTTTCAAATAATTTGAAAAAGTCAATAAGATTTGAAAAGTCAGGCTGATCAAGAAGAAAAGAGAGCAGACACAAATTAGCAGCATGAGAAATGAAGAAGAGTCATCATTGCTGGTCCTCCAGATGCTAAAAGGGCAATAAAAGAATACTATGAACAATAATACACCCACAGATTGTAACATAGATAAACTAACACCTTGAAAGATGCCAGCTACCAAAACTCGTATAAGAAGAAGTAAATAGTCTCAGTAGGATAATATCTGTTAAATAAATTGAGTCAATATTAAAGGCCTTCCAAAAAAAAGAAATCACTGGGTCCAGATGGTTTCACCAATAAATTCTCACAAACATTTAAAGAAGGAATGAAACCAATATTACAATGTCTTGCAGATTTAGGAGAGGAAGTATTTATTAATTCCTTCTGTGAGACCTGCATTCCCCTAATCATCATACAAGATAATAACATTACCAGAAAGGTAAACCTCAGACCTGCATCTCGATTGAGCGTAGATGGAAAAATATCCCACAAAATATTAGCAAATCTAATAATGTATAAAAGGAATTATACCCATGACCAAGTGGGTTTTATCCCGGGTACACAAGGCTGGTTGAATATTTGAAAATCAATGTAACAGACCACATCCATAGGTTAGAGAAGAAAAATCACGATCATATCGATGGACTCAGAAAAGCTTTGAGATATTTTTGACAAAATATAACACACATTTATGATTAAAAACTCTTACCGTACTAGAGGTACGGAGGGAATTTCAATTTGATAAAGAACGTCTACAAAGAACCTCTGGTTGACATCGTAGTTAATCGTGACAACTGGATGCTTTCTCCCTACGATTTGGAACAAGACAAGATTGTCCTTTCACACCACTCCTGGTTAACGTTGTACTGGAAGTTCTAGCCAATGCAATAAAGCAAGAACAGGAATATATATAATACTTGTATATGTATTGTATATTTTTATATTACTGCATATGTTAAAACATATATAATAACATAATATATATAAATTATAGATCCCGAAAGAGATAGATTAGACAGGAAGAAATAAAACTGCCTTTATTCACAGATGATATGATTGTCTCTGTAGAAAATACAAAAGAATCCACAAAAACCTCCTGAGACTCGTAAGTGAGTGTTGCAAGGTTTCAGGGTACATACACAAAAGTCAATTGCGTTTCTATTTTCCATCAGGAACAGTAGGAATTTACAATAAAATGACTATTTACAGTAGCTCCCCCAGAAGTGAAAGATTCAGGCACAGTACCAGGCATAAATCTAACAAAATATGCACAAATTATGTGTGCATGTCCTTGAATAGGCGAATGGATAAGTAAACTGGTATAGCCATACCACGCAATATTTTTCAGTGATAAAAAGAAATCATCTATCAAAACCCAAAGGGACATGGATGGATATTAACTGCATATTGCTAAGTGAAAGAAGCGAGTCCATTAAAATTACATAATGTGGGATTCCAAATGCATGACATTCTGAAAAAGGCAAAACTACAAAGATTAGAAACAGAACAGTGGTCACAGGGACAGGGCTTCCAGGGGAGAGAGAGGAGGGTTGACTCAGCATAAGGAATTCAAACATGGGGGATTTTTTTTTAGGGTTATCAAAACATTCAGTATAACACTGTAATGGCGGAGGTGGACACTAGGTGTTTTTTCAAACCCTGTAGAACTTTACAGCACAAAATATGAACCTTGAAGTACGTGCATTAAAAAGTAGTTTAGGAGGACAGAGGATCCCAGATAGAATGCACAGTGTATGTATTATAAATGTATAAAACAACCTAGCTGAAGTGGGGGGAGAGAAAATGTGCCGATCCAAATAACCTTGGAAATGAGTGAAGTCTGTAAAATTAAAGGTGAAAAAAACTGTGCAGAAGCCCTATATTCTAGATGATAACTGTATATCCACATATGTGTACTATAGAGAGATGAGTTAACAATTCTGACCCTGCTATCCATTGATATTTGAGATGAACAATGAAGCAAATGGATGGAGGACGGTGTGAGTCAGGTTTTCACTGTTGGAGTAGAAATTTACAGATTGGCAAAGGGAAGAGGCTAGAATAATCAATGCGGTAATGAATTAGAGTTGGAGATATCGGTAAGAACGGTTTGCCTTAATATAGAGATGGTTACATGTAGAACTGTGTCATAATATGTATATATGCATCAGTTACTATACACACATGTATCTCCTTGCTCTGTCAGCACAAAGGTCAGGAAGAAGGTCAAGAAGCAAGCACACCCCAGTAGCAATGAGCACACCTATGATCCAAACCTGGGTTTTTAATACCATGCTCCAAAAAAAAGAACGAGGGTTTTTGGAAAAGGGGCTGATTCTAGGACGGGGCAGGAAATATGGAAGATGAGCCTGGAGCATCTTGTAATGACATATAGGAAGGAAATACCACCTCCCTAAAACAAGCAAACAAACAAACAAGCAAAAGCAACCAAAAATATTCAATGGTGAGGATATTTCAGAAACACACAGGATCAACTAAACTCCCAAAAGCTCATGGACAATCTGAGCAGCAAAATCAATAAAATAGTATTCTCAGATACTGTTCCCAGTAGAATAACCCAAAGTATAAAATCAATATCCACGAGCCCAAGCTAATACAAATAACTGAATAAACAAATCAATGGGGGCGAACAGATAAATTTTCCATGCAGAAAAATTCCAAATAATTTAGGTAACTACCCCACCTTCAAGGAGGTGGGGCATAACCCCTCCCCCCCAACCACCACCACCACTCCATAAGCATGGGCTGTACATAGTGACCTCTTCCCAAAGAGCACAGCATGGAAAGGGAGAAAAAAAGAAAAGTAACTTTATAGTAGAGAAACCTGACAAACAGCACCTTGGCCAGGCGATCGTGGCCATCATGAACAGCCATAAATCATGTGGACAGCACGTCCCCTTGATATCATGTGAAGAAAATGACACTCCACCTCTGTGATTTTCCTCCCCAAAACTCATAACCCCAGTGTACTCATCAGAAGACCATCAGACAGATTGCAATAAAGGGCCATCCTGCACTATATTTTATAGGACGTTTCAAAGCATCAAGGTCATCAAAGACAAGCAAAGTCTGAGAAAGTGCCATAGCCATCAGGAGACTAAGGAGACATGACAATTAAACGTGATTTGGCACCTTGGATGGTATCCTGGAACGGAGGAAGGACATTAGGACATAGTTCCATAAACTGGAAATTTGAACAAAGCATGGACTTTAGTTAGTAATGTATCGATATTGGTTCACTAATCATATCAAAGGTATCACACTAATGTCATGTTAATAGTAGGGGAAAATGAGGAAGAGGTAATGAGAACTCTACTATCTTAACGCTTCTGTAAATACAAAACCCTTTTAGGTAAAACTTTAAAAAAAACCCAATATTCACATAAAAATATTGTTCTGGCTCAACTCCCACCTTTTCTGGGAGAAATCCAGCCCTGTCCAGCTGCCCACAGAATGTCTGGGAATTCTCCAGAAAGTGTCTTCGTTGACTATTAGGATGTTTCTCACGGTGGCCCATGACAAGGTCCCAAACAGGACCATTTGCAAACTTCACCTTGAAGCTCTAGCATGTTCCAAAAGAGAAGGGCACTATTATCACAATTAATGGCCACCGCCAGTGGTCACCACTATTTTATGTGTGGTTTGGGGGTGGGCTTCTTAGAACTCTGAAGGGAGCAGAAAGGGCTATTTTGTGAAGGAACCTGCCCTTCCTTTTCCAGCAACCAAAGTGTCTGTGAAAGGGGCACGGGAACCTCTGACATGAGCTTTTGTCTTGACTAAAGGTCCAGTAAACTTGTTCCTTGTGCCCTTTTAATGAATAATTTCTGACTATCAGGTACCAGGTGTTCCTTTTAGGATATCAAGAAATAAGAAGTGACACTGAGTGCTTCTAGGAAGCCACCAGACCGAGCAAATGTCTTTAGTCGGTGTCTTAATGTCACTCCATTTCCTGTTTCCACAACCTCGCCTGGGTTTCTTTGTCCCTGACCTGTGGTTCGTGCTCAGGATTATCTCTTTGAAAATCTGCCCCTGCCTGAACATCATCTTGTTTTCCATATTCCTGGCTGTGTTTTCAGAATCTTGGTCCTTAGAATTTGGCTGCCTGGCCTGACCATGGCCCTGGGATCATTGGCTGAACTCCCCACCCTCCTACTTACTGGTTGGGGAGACTAATTTCTTAATTTCTGGACTCTCTCTGATTTCCAGCCCCATATCCCACCAGTACCCAGACAACTATAATAATAACATCAGGCATTTGTTGGCCATGCACTGTATATCATCAAAAGCACAGAGTTCAACTGCCTGAACTCTCCCAAGGTAGGGACCTTGGGTAAGTGTGATTATTATAAAAAGCTGTGGGCTGGAGTTAGGAAGTTGCTCCCAGAAAATTAATGACAGTGAGGATGCACTTGATTCCGCAGAAGTAGAAGGAAGAGGAGAGGGTGACTCTGATCCAATTTCTCATCTAGCTATTTAAGTAAAACCAGGGATGTAAAACTCTACCAGAAAACCCAAGCATCAGGAGTGGTGATAGGAACACATTAGAGTCAGGGTAAGAGGATCTATTAGGAACAAACCCGTGGAAGCTTAGCTCACTTTTTTAGTAACTGGCTGGTAAAATATCTTTGGTCCCTAGGATGGGGATGGCTGGAACTCATCCTTTTCTCCCAATGGATACCATCTAGCAACTTGGCAAGATGTTTTCCCAATGGGCTGCCTACGCCGACATGGACGCTGAGTTTGCATGGTGACTCGAGTCTGTGAAATGGCTTTGCACCTGTGGAAGGAAACAGTCCCATAAATTCCTCACGTCTCTTGTTCAGAATGCAGACCATCTTTCCAGGGGTGTGTAGTATGGAATGGCCTTTCCTTCCACTTCTGCTCCCAGACCATTTCACTCGGAGCCCTTCTTCCACATCTGCTTCTCACTTCTTCTCATTGTTGCTCTGCTGGAAGTAAAACGTGACCTTCTTCCCCAGAACTTGGCCATCCCTTGGCCTGTGATGGTTAATTTTATGTGTTAACTGGCTATGATACCCCATTATTTGGTCAGAACCGAGTTTATATATATAGATGTGGATATAGAGAGAATCCGTGGGGGCGCCTGGGTGGCTCAGTCGGCTGAGCATCTGACTCCTGATTTCGGCTCAAGTCGTGATCTCATGGTCATGAGATCAAGCCCTGCTTTGAGCTTTTTGCTGGGTATGGAGCCTGCTTGGGATTTTCTCCCTCTCCTTCTGCCCCACCCTGCTCATGCACGTACGCAGGTGCACACTCTCTCTATCCCTCAAAAAAAGGAATAGAATAGAATATGTGGATATATAGGGTATATATGGATATGGATATATCCATATATATATATATGCAGTTGACCCTTGAACAACACGGGGTTGAACGGTGGGGGTCCACTTACATGTATACATACATAAATAAATGTATACATAAATAAGTACAGTGTTTTACATGTATTTTCTCTTCCTTACAATTGTCTTAATAACATTTTCTTTTCTCTAGCCTACTTTGTTGTAAGAATATGGTATGTAATACATATACGAAATACGTGCTCATTGTCTGTTTATGGTATCAGTAACGCTTCTGGTAAACAGTAAGCTATGAGTGGTTAAGTTGGGGGGATCAAAAGTTATACGCAGATTTTCAACTGTGCAGGGGGAGTCAGTGCCCTTGTGTTGTTCAAAGGTCAATTGAGTGTATTCTGTTCCTTTGGAGAAGTCTGACTGATGACGGATACATCAGCGAGCAAACCCGACACAGTGAACAAAATAATGGTAATAAATGAGCAAAGGTGTTTTGTTGCCTTAGGTTTCACTTTAATGGAAAAATAATAGTAATAGTAGAAAGAAGTAGAAGAATTAGAATGAGAAGGAGAGGGGAAGGGGAAGGGGAAAGGGAAGAGGTAGAAAAGGAAGGAGGAGAAGGAGAAGGAGAAGAGGGGGAAGGAGGAAGGAGGAATAAGGAAGGAGGAAGGAGGAAGGACTGTCCTCATAGCAACAATCATCTCTATAGCTCACTGTTAAAAATAAGAAAAGCTCCCCCATTGCCTTTCCAGGATTGATCACGGAGAGACCTGAAAATGAAATTCTTTCACCTACTTTGACTAGTGTCCAACATCTGAAGAAAGAACTTAATGTTTCTGGAAGTCACGCTATGGAGGCATGATTGATTCAACCCCAGGGCTACATTTGTTCAGCTGTCACAGGAGAGCCTTTATGGTGGCAACCACGGCCACTTGTGGGTCCATGGTGACATCAGACCCAGAGTGCCCTAGAGGGGTTTTAGATAGTTGAAGGATTGCCATGCAGAGGAAAGCAACACTCTTTTTGTTTGTTTGTTTCTAAAGGCAAAATCAATGGGTGAAAGTGATGGGAAAACTTCGAAAAATTTCACCTGGCTGGGGGAAGAGTCTGGCTGCCTTCTGAGGGTGACCACCGTCATCCATGGATGAGTGGAGTATCTGGGAAGATAATGTGGTTGGTTCTCTAGTGTGGTACACACACACACACACACACACACACACACACACACACACAGAATGTGGGCTTTAAAGAAAGTTTCATGTTCACTTTCTTCGCTCCATCATTCAGCCACTGAGTAGCTATAGGCACGTCACATAATCTCCAACCTTAGGGTTTTCTTATCTGTGAAAGTCCAATGACAGTACTTACGTCGCAAACATGAACGTGAGAGAAAACAAAAGGAAAGGGGTCGATACTTTGTTCAGTAAAGGTGATCGTGATCCTTCGCTGGATGAAGTGAACTCCAAATTACCTCATGGATGTAGCGAGGTATAAATCTCTGAATCTGAGCTGTGGCGCGAGAAGGTATTGGTGTATCAGTGAGGACAAAGATCACCTAACCACGAATGGGTTTGACTTGTGGTACTGGTGGCAAATGGGTGGTTTTCTTTGAGATCCTCCTTAGGTTCAGTTCACCACTAGAGAAATTTCTGCTTTACCATAGACATGGTAAAAGGTGGTTGGCTATTTTTCCCTGGGGGTTGGGACAGGTCTCCTGGATTTGAGGGAGAAGTACAGAGTAGACTTTTCCAAGATTTCTGAGACTCCTTTCCAGTGGCTCAGCACCCAACAGAGAATCTATCTATCTATCTGTCTATCTATCTATCATTGATGTATGAATCTATCATTGATCTATTGATTGATGTATCCATCCATCTATTGATATAACTATCTATCTTATGTTGAATTAAAATGAAAGTAAGTTATGAGACTTCTCACACTAACTGGCCCTCTGTAATGGAAAACAGTCAACTCTTTTAGAAATGATTAATTAAATCTTAAAGAATGAACATTTTGGTTTCTACGCATGTTAGAGAATACCTTTTGGTTACAGGGCAATCGTTTCAGAAAATGTACTTTTTAATTCAGATTTCAACTGATCCCATTATTTCATTTGCGTTGCTTTCCACTTATTTTAGAATTCCCAGATTTTGTTTTGTTTCACTTTGTTATTTACATAATGCACTTTTTGCTAAATTTGCTGGTAGGTGAATCAGCATATTTAAATGTAGATTTCTCTATTTAATGATGAGTTCAAACTTGTGCTTTAAAAAAGTTGAAATTTTGCAATTAAGTAGTGACATAATTGTTTGTTTGCATGCTTTTTTAATTCATATTTTTGCCAGGCCCTTTGATATATAATTTCCTTTAATTAAATGTTAACAAATATGCCCTCATTTAAAGAACATTTATTTTATTTTATTTTATTTTATTTTATTTTATTTTATTTTATTTATTTATTTTATTTTTGAGAGAGAGACCGAGCGGAATGGGGGAGGGGCAGAGAGAGAGGGAGACACAGAATCCGAAGCAGGTTCCAGGCTCTGAGCTGTCAGCACAGAGCCAGATGCGGGGCTCGAACCCACAAACTGTGAGATCATGACCTGAGCCGAAGTCAGACGCTCAACCTACTGAGCCACCCAGGCGCCCCTGATTTAAAGAACATTTAAATAGTATTCAGTGTTTTATTCTTTTTATTGGGGAAGTATCTACTATTAAAAAGTGGCTCAGTTGGTTAAGCGTCCAACTTTGGCTCAGGTCACGATCTCACGGTTTGTGAGTTCGAGCCCCGCATCGGGCTCTGTGCTGACAGCTGGGAGCCTGGAGCTTGCTTCGGATTCTGTGTCTCCCTCTCTCTCTGCCCCTCCCCGCTCACGCTCTGTCCCTCTGTCTTAAAAATAAATGAAACATTAAAAAAAATTTTTTTAAGTAAATGTTTCTTGTAAAGTTTCATTTCCTCCATCAATCCAAAACAGAGTTCCTAAGGCTTAAATTAACCCGTGCCGCACAGATCATGTAGAAATGCCCCAAGCTGGTATAGCCAAGGGGATGCTTTAAAGGTGACTAGCAGAAATGGGACGGCATTTATATTTTTGCCCAGGACAGGTCCATTTAGAGTTTGGACTACCAGAAGGATACTATTCTTCTGCCAAAAGGGGCTTAAAATGTCTATTCCTTATTTGCACACGAGGAGGAAAATCACAGACTCCGCCCAACGTACAGATCTTGTGATGAGGTTAACGACACACTGGAAAAACCACATGGCTGTATTTGCTAGAATTCTGCCAGCGTTTTGCAGAGCCTATTGAAGGCCAGGAAGCCTCCACGGGATCTAAGAGCGATGGGTGCATGGACGCTGATTGCATTATTAAGACGCACTAATTGACGAATAAATAATTAAACAAGAGGCCTGGGCAATGACGGAGGCTGAGTGTGCCATGTGAATCCAGGAGTATGATTCATCCATTCTTTGCAGCTGAGCTCCCTTCAACCCGAAACAAAGCAGAAACCTCGGTGGTTACAGACAGCAAGCTCTGCATAAGCCATCGCTAGAACCTTCTGAGATGCAAAGGACAGGGTCTGGAGCTGATGTGCAGTGTGGATGAGTATACGACTGCTGGACCTGTGAACCCGTGAGCTCTGAACAAAAATGAGAGCTTCAGCCATGCTGGTTGGGTCTTATGGGAAATGAACTGGAGCTCCATGGTCCTTCCTTTGCGATTCATTCTCTGCGGTTCATTATACGAACCACAGAGAAAAATATATGAGGTTCACCCTACCAAGTACATGTTTAGTAATTCTCAAAACACTGTTTTGGCGTTGATTTCTTATGGACCTGAATTAGGATCTTCTTTGCGGTCTGTTCTCAGTTTCAAAATGCATGGGGCAAACCCCAGCTGATGATTATTGCCTTGATCTCCAGACCACAGAGGTGGCAAATCCTGGTCACTTTTATTACAAGGAAAGAGAGCCAGAATTTGTATAAAATACACAACATGTAAATCAGAATTCCCTTGAGAAAAGACGAGGCACTGTAGGCATGCCAAGTAGAAAAGGCTCTAACAGAGGGCATTAAAAGCCTACATAATCATTGGAAGTCGTGCAAACGATTGATAGCGAAGTTTTGAGAAGGAGGTAATTAACAAGAGCTCTCCAGGAACCCACCACAAATCTCAGGAAACTCAAAGGGTTAGCTTCCTACAATATCGAGACAGGTAAGCTTTAGGACCTCGCCTAGAAGGCACTAGGAACTTTATACTGGACATCTGCTCATGTGACTACGGGCAACTGCCATCAATAATAATAATAATAATAATAATAACAATAATAAATAATGGCTTCTCTTTTCTGCCTTCCAAATTTCACTTGTTTGCACTGCCTTTGAGAGTCTCTAACCTGAAACCACATAAAGATAGACATTCTGACAAATGTTATCTCCGTGTTTTTCCCTCGTGATGCAAAAAATGAATAAATAAATAAGACTAGAAGAGGTCGGCGAGGTGACACCGAGTTAAAAACAGATAATCCAGCATAACGAGGAAACCCAGGGAAACTCGGGAGAAGGCAAGAATCATTACAAAACTGTGCTTTGTAACATGGTGGTCGGGCTGAATTACCACTCAGCAAATATTCATTCTCCCTTTCCCTCCAGCCCTGTGGGAGAAATTAATTTTCCCTCCCCGCCCATGTGGACTTGGGCATACGGTCTTGCTTTGGCCAAAGGAATATAGGCAGAAGCGACCGTGTGGAGGTTCCAAGGAGGGGCTTCAAGAGGCATTGCACATTTCTCCCAGGATTCTTGAGATTCGGCACTCGAGAATCACTGCCCCTTCAGCCCTGGAGATGCCAGATTAAAACAACAACAAAACAACACGGTGCCCGGCCAACAGAGCCACAGACAACCTCCAGACCCCTGACACACACTCACCCTTATAAGCCGTGAGATGTGGGGGGTTGCTTGGAACCTCAACAAAACATCCGGTCTCTGAACCTGTCCTTTATTTATTGCCTCTTTCCTATGGTGATAGTTGTATTATACAGAGGAATTAGACCAGATTTTGGAGTTCTGGCTCTATCCTATCCTAATTGCTCTGCCGGCAGGTACATTTGCTCTTTCTGAGGCTCCATTTCTTCACATACAAGAGGATGAAATAATAGAAGCTCTCCACACTCACAATTTACTTTGCCCTCAGCGTATTGAGCCCTTATGTTGATTGCCTTTTGTAGTTTCAATAGAGCGATGGCCTAGGAATTTATTAGTCACACATTATTAGGAGACCGAGGCCTCTATAAATAGACTTTTTTTTTTATCCATAACCACACAGGGTTAAGAATAACCCAGGCCAAAATCTATCCTCTAGAGCCCAAGCTCTTAATGTAGGGAGGAGCTAGAATTATGACGGGGTACGGTAAGCCCAGTGCCCACTGCTACCTTCCCTTCTTCCCCCAAACTCTCCTCTTCAGGCTTCGTAGAACCTATCATTCCATGTTCCCCTTGAACTTCCCATCACTTTGCTGGATCTCCTAAACCGGTGTATCCAACGAGGTTAGGGCGCTGAAAGGTATTTGTAAGATAAAGAGACTTCACCCAGGAGAGCAGGGTTGACGAAGCTCTAGGAAGGCAAGAGTGGAAAAGTCAGGGAAGTCCACGACCAGATCTCAAGGTTACCACTAGCTTTGCGGGAAGCTGACCGCCCACGTCAGGAGAACACAGGCCCCCAAACTGACGTCCACACTTGTCTGTGCCACAGGGACAGGTGAGTCCTAAGAGCCTGTCCAGACGTTGGCGTAAAGCTTCGTGCCATGTGTACCAAAGCCCAAACATCGGCTCGCTACTGTCCAAGGAACAGGAGTGGCCTTCTGCTTCACTTCTGTCTTTAAAGCTGCCTTTAGTGGAGTGTAAACCAGGTGCTGACCAGGGATCCTGGGAGGTGGCCTTCCCGGTTTCCTCACCTGTTCTATAGGGAGAGCACAGGAGGGAGCCAGAACGGTGCAGAATTCCGGTACGGCAACATCTGGCACGGTCTTGTCCCTTTGACGCCTTGCCTGTACGTACATTTCCAATATTTAACTTCCAGGCACGAGGAAGGAAAGAATCTAACATGAGAGAGCTCCACGCGGTGCAACCAAAGACCTACTCCCTCTCTGCTCCAAAGGGAAGGCTCTGGTCCCACCGGCCGCTGTATCTACCCTCTGGCTGATGTTGGTTCTCCTTCTACTCATTCTTCAGCAACTTGTACCCTAGAGAGTATCTATTTCACATAATTACCACCAGTGTGCCTTACATAAGGTGGTAAAATAAGAGGACGAAGTACAAGGCAATTATACGCAAATATTTCACCAGAAAAACCTGGAGGAACTTGCGCGTGTGCTTTACGTGTGTTGGTTTGCTTGTTGACAACAGCCTCGGATGTGACACTTGGTGTCCAGAACTTCCGTCTTCACCCACGTGCTCTCTGATCCCTTAGTAGCCATGGTTCTCTCTCTGATGGGGTGACAGACTTGCCCTCCCACAAGGTGGTCCCGCCTCTGTTTATCCTCGTCACCCACTCGCATAGAGCATTTAGAATGGAATCGCCAGGAGTCTCCTCCCCAAAGAAAAATGCTCCCAGGTTTCAGATAGATACTTTCCAGATCTACGCTTCTCAGGCTCCCACCCCCACTCCTATTCCTTGGGCTTCTACCAATGCTAACAAAATATCATTATCAGCTTTGGTGTGTAAACTGGCTCCGCCCAGGTGAGAACCTGTAGAGATCTCTCTGGGCGATGCTGGGATCTCACCCAGTTATGGGTCTGGAGGCGATGAGGCGGTAGCCAGGGTGGTTCTTGAGAATGGCTCTCGTCCAGGTAAAGTCATTGCAAGGTCTTTAAACGGGGTGGAGGGGGGCGGCATGGGGTTACTTCTGCCTTCAGTGGAATTAGGTGGGCAACGGGGGGGCCAAGGGAGTTGTGTTTATCAGAATCTCCAAAACTCAATGTGCCCCAAGCAACACGATCACGCACTAAAGGAGAAAAGGCACAATAGACCGTTTCCACCTGTAAGGTCCACCATCCCCTTCCGAAGAGAAAGCGTAGCACCAACTATCTCTTAGGTCAGGACCCACAGCTGCTGCCAGGCTCCTGGAGGGACCACCAACAGGTGTTACTGTGAGAGATTGCTTGTCACCTAAACCCGCGGTCGTACCCACCGCTGTGAAAATGGCTTCCGCTTCTCTTCCTTCTTCCAAATCTTGCAGGAAAGCTCTGGGAACACAATGTAAGCCAGAATCCTGCTGGCAAGGAACTGGAGGAAACAGATGCCCAGCTCTCGGCACCTGCCCTACCCAGGAGAGCATGGAAGGCGTTGACAGACAGACACTGCCGACAGACAAGTGTCTGGCCCATCGGGGTTACACGTTCTCCTCCACAGTTCTCCTCTCAACACTTTCCACGTGGTGCTGGAATGTTCTCTAAGCTTTTCTATCATTGCTTTAACCTCTCTACCTGGCTTAACATAGTCGTGGCTTAGTGATCCTTGAACGGGTGAGGATTATCACCCGGGTCCATGACTATGAAGGTCAAGCTCTCCCATTGCACTCCAGTCTTTATTAGAAAAAAAAGGAACCCATCCAATCGGGAAAGACAGAAACTGTTTTTAATAATACTCCTTTGTTACTTGGAAAATCAACCCCATCATGTGGCCCAGTCAACTCCCATGAAATCCAGCCCCACAGTTTCTCAAATGCCGTTTACCTCACTTCAGGAAGGAGAAACCTTTACAAAGTATGTATGCAGGAAAGCCAACTTTAGCTGTCGCTATAACTTCTCCGGGTTTTTCTTTTTTTTTTTTTTAATTTTTTTTATGTGTATTTATTTTTGACAGAGAGAGAGAGAGAGAGAGAGAGAGAGAGAGACAGAGCATGAGCGGGGGAGGGGCAGAGAAAGAGGGAGACACAGAATCCGAAACAAGCTTCAGGCTCTGAGCCCTCAGCACAGAGCCCGACTCGGGGCTCAAACTCACAGACTGTGAGATCGTGACCTGAGCCGAAGTGGGACGCCCAACTGACTGAGCCACCCAGGTGCCCCTACTTCCCCGGGTTTCTTAAAGCCTCATTAAAGAGATGGGAGCCATGATGCCACAGGGATCCCTACACTCATCAGCGAAATGCCAGGGAAGGAGATAACAGAGGCCGAGGACTATTAGCCGAGTTATCACGGAACCCACACTGTATTTAGCTGTAAGCACTGTACCTCGTGGCTTAATTAGGAACCCTGGTTAACCCAGAGTCAGACTGACAGTTTATCGTACGGTCACACTTCTGAATTATTCCTTATGCGGAATATGTGGTGGTTCCCCAGAAAGTCAACCCTGATATTTCATGCGTGGACCCCAAAGAAGGCAGGAAATACTTGGAAATAGGCGTGAGAGACAGATGGGAGCAACCATAGGCACTTGTTTATTTATTTAACAAGGATGTTCATTCATTTAACAAGCAGGCATCGGGGCACCTGGGGGACTCCGTCAGTTGAGGGTCCAACTTCGGCTCAGGTCTAGATCTCACGGTTCGTGGGTTCAAGCCCCACATCGGGCTCTGTGCTGACAGCTTGGAGCCTGGAGCCTGCTTCAGATTCTGTGTCTCCCTCTCTCTCTGCCCCTCCCCCGCTCATGCTCTCTCTCTCTCTCTCTCTCTCTCTCTCTCTCTCTCCTTCTCTCTCAAAAATAAATGAACACTAAAAAAAAAATTAATAAGCAGGTATTGTGCTAAGCACTCTAGAGAAGATAGTTACAAGAGATGTGGTCCTAGGGTTCTAGTAGGTTAGACTCTAGGGAGGAAAATGGAGCGAGCTGTGTAGGTTCTCTGGATCTCAAAGTCTCTTCTGGAAGGTGTTGGGAGTGATGTTGGGAGCAGTAAGGAAAAAAAGTCACAGAGGCTAGCTGTAAAGAATAAGTTAGACAGACAGATATGTGATACCTACATATACGTGCATACATGTGTACATATACACGTACGTACGTGCATATACTTGTGTGTGTATAAGCTCTCCATGCCATCCTGGGGGACTGAGACTCCGTGAGCCTGGCAGAAAGCACAAGCCGAGGAAGATACGAAAATTGCTTGATTTTTCAAAAATGTTTTACTTGTTTATTTTGAGAGAGAGAGAGAGAGAGAGAGAAAGAGAGCCGGAGCAGGGGAGTGGCAGAGAGAGGGAGAGGGAGAGAGAATCCCAAGCAGGCTCCATGCTGCCAGCATAGAGCCCAACCTGGGGCTTGATCCCACGAACTGTGAGATCATGACCCGAGCCAAAGTCAAGAGCAGGACACTTCACCGACTGAGCCCCCCAAGCGACCTGAAAACTGCCTGAATTTTTAACAAACTTCTCCACCTGCCCAGATCCACAGCCCATCCTGAGTCATTTGTCACTTTGGAAGTATGTTGAAGCATGTGTGGCATATGGGGGGGGGGGCATAGATCTGTGTGGGAAACCTTAAGACCTTAGTATTGATCATACATTTTCATAGAGGTGATTTTCCTGCTTATCACGGCCAACAGGTTATGCCTTAAATGCTTCTGTTACTGTCCCTCCCACCGGCAGCCACCTTCTCTGTTTCGATTAAGATTACTGTTCTCGACTTTGTTTTTTAGACTCGGGAAGTCATTTCTCTTGAGGTATATGTTTCAAGCACAGCAATTCTTTAAACAAATATATTCCCCTAGTCTGAGACTCTTGTCTGTTTGGCGGTGGAATTTACACTGTTAGTTTTATGTTTGCTGTAACAGCTTCACTTTACCCAACCTCTGTCCCCCTTTTTAACGTGTTCTCTTTATGCTCTCTTGGTGAGCCCTTTCTAACGTTGCCCTCTGATGTGTGGGGAATGCTGGTTTTTGTCTTTGTCAGTGATTTGGAAGAAAAACATGCAGCGTTTAAATTCTACTGGGAATTTCTTTAACTACTCTTTTATTTTTCCTTTTTATTCAAGTATTTGGAAGCCACCTAGGTAGATAGATAGATAGATAGATAGATAGATAGATAGATGATCGAAAAGATGTGGTATATATACATATATACACTTCAACTATTTTTTTTATTTAGAGGGAGGGAGAGTGTGAGAGGGGGGAGAGTGACAGAGGGAGAGAGAGAGACAGAATCTTAAGCAGACCGCATACTCAGCACGGAGCCCGACACGGCGTTCAATCCCACGATCGCGACCGCAGCTGAAATCGAGAGTCGGCTGCTCAACTGACTGAGCCACCCAGGTGACCCAACACTTCAACTGTTCTTAATGCCAAAAGGACAGACTGCTGTCCTCAACCCTTTTCATTTCATTTCCAACCGCCCCTCCCCCACCAAAAAGTCTTTTTTGATCTCTTGCAAAGGGCTCTATTTTCAGTATAGCTCAGATGTTGGCAGACGTCATCAACAATCGAATTATAAATGAGGTCCCACGGACATCCGTGTTATCGAGAAACTGCCCTTCGTTCCCCAACCTGCACCTGAAAGATTACATCTCCCTTTTCCGCTGTTATTCTATCTTACGTGGAAAAAGGGGTTTTGCAGATGTGCTTCTGGTTAAGGACCTTAAGATGGGGAGGGTATTCTGGATTTCTCCAGATGACTCAGCCTAACCACCTTTAAAGAAACGTTCCCAGCTGAAGTCAGAGTCAGAAACGGAGGTGTGGCTACGAGAAAATGTTCAGCGGGGGCTCAATATTGCTGGCTCTGAGGACGGAGGACGAGGGCCATGAGCCGGGACACGCGGTGGCCTCCAGAAGCTGGAAACGGCAAGGAAACAGAGTCTCTCCTGAAGCCCTCACAAAGGAACATGGCCCAGTTGACACCCTGTTTTTTTTAAATTTTATTTATTTTGAGAGAGACAGACACAGCGCGAGTCGGGGAGGGATGGGGGGGGGGGGTGCATGGAGAAAGAGAGAGAATCCCAAGCAGGCTCTGCGCTGTCAGCACAGAGCCCGATGAGGGACTCAAACCCATGAACCGTGAGATCATGACCTGAGCTGACACTGAGACACTTAACCAACTGAGCCACCCAGGCTCTCCAACACCTTGATGTTAGCCTGTGTCAGACTTCTGACTCTCACCGAATGACAAAATTATACATTTGAATGACCTTAAGCCACGAAATCTGTGGTATTTGTTACACAGCAATAGGAACCTACTGCAGTCTTTGCTCACGGGGGGGGGAGGGGGAGGGGAGGGGTGTCCTGGCACACCTTACCGGCCACTTCCGAGCCACGGGTGGGATAGTTTGCTCTGGCTTTCCCAGTCTAGTCAGCCTTGGCTTCTCAGAAAGCCACTGGGACGACTTCAACATTGCTGGGATATAGCAAAGAGACACAAGCACCCAGGGACTGGATCCCCAGGGAAGTAGGGCCCCAGACTTGGCATTATTATCCAGATCAAATGCGTTCATATAGTCAACGTGCTTTCAACAGTTGCCTGGTGAAGAAGGCTGGGTTTCAGCAAATATATATATATATATATATATATATACACATTTTTGGTACTACAGATAAAGACAGTTGAGTTGATCAAACTCCATATATCCTCACCATTGACCTGTCCATCTCTTGTATTCATTCATTCATTCATTCATTCACTCATTCATTCATTCCCTTTAAGAGCCACAACCATTATTCCTCCTTACACTGTCATTGTCGTAGTATTTGTTCATCTTTCTTTTGTTTCGTATTTTATTTTATTTTATTTTATTTTATTTTATTTTATTTTATTTTATTTTATTTTATTTTATTTTAGAGAGAGAAAGCACGAGTGAGAGCACGAGTGGAGGAGAGGGGCAGAAGGAGAGAGAGAGAGAGAGAGATCATCTTAAGCAGGCTCCACACTCTGGTGGAGCCCGACATGGGGCTTGGTCCCACGATCCTGATATCATGACCTGAGCCAAAGTCAAGAGTCGGACCCTCAGCTGACTGGAGCCACCCGGGTGCCCCTCATCTTGCTTTTGAATGTGTCCTTACAAGGTATGTATTTCAGTCTTGCATACGTGTCATTTTTAATTTACATAAATGCAATTGGCATTTTGCCCGAGAGCTAGTTTTTTATTCCTTTGGGGGGTTTTATTTTGTTTTCATTTTTTAAAATAATTTATTGTCAAGTTAGTTAACATACAGTGTATACAGTATATTCTTGGCTGCGGGAATAGATTCCCATGATTCATCACTTCCATACAATACCCAGTGCTCATCCCAACAATTGCCCTCCTCAATGCCCATCACCCATCTTCCCCTCACCCCCAAGTCCCCCATCAACCCTCAGTTTGTTCTCTGTATTTAAGAGTCTTTTATGGTTTGCCTTCCTTGTTTTCACTTTTAACTTTTTTTAAGACACAAGCTTCTCTCCACATCCATTGCTTCCAACTGCTAACATTCCATGGGGTCAACCCACCTCATCTGATCCGTCCAAAAGGTTAACGTCCAAAATATTTAACCTTTGTACAACAAAAAGCCCGATCAGGAAGCTGCCTCAGTGCTTGAACTGGGTCCTACAAGTCCCCGAAGTGCAGGACTTTAATCTTTCGTTGCTGCATAGACGAGGACTGTGTAGGTCTCAAAAGGAGATACAGAGGCTCTGAGTGGGTTAGGGGATGCAGCCAGTTATCGACCCGCACTGTTTCCCTATTTCAACAACCAGCATGGCTGTACTATGTCTCTCAGCCTGTATCACCTCTCCCTGTCCCCTCTTCAAGTGATGAATGCCCAGCTTGCCCCCAACTTCCTCAACATAAACTATGACATACCAGACTTTCTTGCTCATGTCCCGTGATGGATCCCGAGAATTTTTCCCTGGTTTGGACACCAGGCAAAGAACTGCTTGGTCAACATCATGCACATGCGTAATTTGCACGGAGGGTGCCATGTGGTTCTGCCATAATGGCAACACCAGTCCACCCTCCCCGACAGCAGAGCGAGCGCCTGCACCCCTCCCCCCCGAGGCTCCACATCCCGCCAATGCCGGTGCCACCTCACTCTGATTTTCACCCATTTGTAGGCATGAAGGAGTAACCCCTGCCGTTTGAAACAGCGTTTGACGGATTCCTAATCGCCCATGGGCTTGGGCTCTCGTCTTACGCTTGAAACTTTGGTGCCTTCCCTTTCTCCGAATGTCCTTCTCGCGGCTCCTCTCACTGTCCCGTTGGACTTTCTGTCTTTTTATCACCCATATGCAGGGGTTGCCTGTGTGAGAATGTCAGTGTGTGTATCAGCAGTGCTAACTCCTCACTCTTCCCAGGACCACACATCCTCCGAGTGCCAGCCGCGTGCTGCATCCTGAGTCAAGGCAGGGAGGCTGATTCTCCGATGACCGCCTCGTGGTCTGCCACCTGCACCCTAGAGTTAGCAGTGCCTGTGCCCCGAGTCTGAAATATCTTCACGAAACACCTGTTAGGGCCACTGTCCTCACACCCTGGCTGAACAGTAGGGTTGCAAGCCAATCTTGCTGAGTGGCGGAACGGGAGGGGGAGAGATTTTTGTCGTCTAAAGCAAACCATAGCTCAGCCAACCAAAGTGTCCTTAAATGGTATCAGTCACTTAGATTTACCAGCTGAAACGATTCCTCACTGGTAGTTGTAGGGGTTGGGTGCCCCCATCAAGGTCAGTGATTTTCACCGATTTTTCTTTCTTGGGCCACAAATGTCCCACCCGTGGCAAGATTCTTGGACTCTGCATTCTCAGATTTCATAATAGGCATCTGGTAAAGAAAGAGCTGAATGCTTGGGATGCCTGGGTGGCTCAGTCGGTGAAGCATCTGACTTTTGATTTCGGCTTGGGTCGTGATCTCGCGGGTCGTGAGTCTGAGCCCCACATCGGGCTCTGTGCTGACACTGTGGAGCCTCCTTGGAATATTCTGTCTCTCCTGCTCTCCTCTCTCTCTCAAAACAAATAAATAAACTTTAAAAAAGAAAGAAAGAGCTCAATGCTCGGATACGATAGAGAGATCTAGGTTAAGTAACCACCTTTTTTTTTTTTTTAGTGAAGAGTTTCTCATTACGTGCATCGTGGATTTCAAAAAGGTATACGTCATATGAAGCAGGAGCAGAACCAGAGCAAGCACTGCTGTGGCAAAATGAGACTATTCTAGAAGGCGAGTCCTCTCATCTCATCTCCACTGCATGTAACGTTGCAGCTTGATGTGACAGCGCATCGAAGCCTCAGTTTCTGAATCTGTACTATGAGGACAAGAATACAGTTCCTGCATAAAGACAAGAAGCTTGACGCCAGGAGTTTGACTGGGTTTCTGCTTCCGCCTAGAACTTAGTCATGTCCAAACCCCTCACGCCTTGACCCACAAACCTCTGCCCACCCAGCCCTTGTGGGAAATACCCCACGGGACAGCCAAGATACCTCGGCAGCCGTGGGTAGTGACGCTTGAAGCAAAACCTTTTGTTGATTTCGTTGGGCTTCTGTAAACCTGGAGTGGGGCGCTGTTGGAAGCCCAGTAGTAATTATGCATCTGGGCGTCCCATCTCCTGCTCCAACAGGCTGTCCCTGGCAGAGACACATGCTCCACTGGCACAGACCATGTTTCCAATCACAGCTTATCCGAGCAGTGTTCAAAGTCCAAAGCTATTATTTACGGCTCCGTTGAGGAGACAACAGAGAATCAGGAACTGTGAATGAGACCCAGCTGCAAAAACCACTGTCATAGGGAGTGACAGGGTTTGAGACGCATAAGGAGAGGGGAGGAGGGGTTTTAGGATCTCTTAAAGCCTCAGAGATCTGCTTCCTCCCCTTCCCCAGAAGCCTACATTGGTCACCTCCTTCCCTAACCCATTGCATTAGTCAGGGCCACTGGAGAACCTCCAGAAAAACAGAACCAGGAGATCTATGAACTCTGACACTCTCTCTCTCTCTCTCTCTCTCTATCCATCCATCCATTGTCTATTAGAACCCTGACCCAAGCATTGATTGATTGATTGATTGATTGTGAGGAATTTGCTCACATGATTATAGCAGCTGTGAAATCCCACCATCTGCCATCTGCAAGATAGACACCCAGGGAAACCCATGGTGTAGTGCAATCCAAGTCCAAAAGCCTGAGAACCAGGGGAGCCAATGGTACAAACCCCAGTCCAAGGGCAAGGGATGGCATGGAATGTTCCAGATCAACAGTGAGGCAGAATAAAAGGTGGTTGAATTCCTCCCTTCCTCTGCCTTTTGTTCTATTCAGGCCCTCAGCGGGGTGGATGAGGGCCACTCATTGGGGATGGCCATCTGCTTTGCTGAGGTCACCGATTCTCATGCTAATGATCCCCGGAAACACCCTCACAGACACCGCCCCCCTTCATAATGGTTAATAACCTGGGCACCCCTTGGCCAGCCAAGCTGATACAGGGAAGGAACCATCACACTAACCCTATTCCACACTAGAGTGACCAACTCCTCCCCCTTTTCCTGGGGCTTATCCCAGTTTTCTAACTGGAAGTCCAGTGTCCTCGGAAACCACTCCAATATCTGGCAAAGCAAGACAGTTGTCACTCTCCCTGTACTATCTAATTAAGCATCTGTCACTTGATTATGTTTGGTTTAAGAATTTGGTCACATTAGCAACACTTATCAGGTGTCTATTGAGTGCACTGTGCTAATCTTTGAGGTCAGACTGTTCTAATCTGGTTCGTGTGTGTGTGTGTGTGTGTGTGTGTGTGTGTGTGTGTGTGTTTTGCCTCTTTATTTTTCCACAACACTTTACAAAGTGCTCATTCCATACCCGGTACTCAGATCTGTTATCCATATAGCGTTGTCCAAGATAAGGAACCAGAGATCTTCGAAGAAATGGTTCATTTCAGGACTGGGGGAGGGAAAATAAGATGAGCCCAAAATAATTTGTGATTCCAGGAGGTACGAAAGCGGACATATTGCAGGAACATCTCAGAGGAGAACAGGACATAGCCTGAAGAAGCCCCTAATGACCAAATCTAGGAAAATTTAAGCAACAAGATAATTAATAATAATCGATTCTAACCATCGGAATAATGCTTTGTCTTGACAAAGTCTTGGCAAACCCAAAGGGGAGCCCCAGAGCAAGCTTTGTCCATAGAGGGGGCACCCCATCTCCTAACACACCTGCCGTGAGCCCAGAAGAGCTTAGCTCCACTTCAGTTATTTATTGATTAGAATTTTGCTATAAGAATATATCTCCATTATTCTGTTCATTTGATTGGATTCATTCATTCATTCATCCATGTGGATTCATGGACATTTACTTGATTCCAAAGGATTGTCTGCCCACAGACAATCTCAGCTGCAACTAGCCCTTTGCTTTCTGGGAGGTTTCTCAAATTTTATTCTTATTTTTTATTTTCTTTTATTTTTTAGACAGAATGCGAGTGGGGGAGGGGCAGAGAGAGAGAGAGGGAGACACAGAATCCAAAGCAGGCTCCAGGCTTTGAGCTGTCAGCACAGAGCCTGATGCGGGCTCAAACCCTCGAACCGTGAGATCCCGACCTGAGCCAAAGTCGAATGCTTAACTGGCTGAGCCACCCAGGCGCCCCCGGGAGGTTTCTAATAGATGGTTTTCTCCCATCTTAATATTTTCCTCTCGTGGAGCCACTAAGTCATTTTGGGCAGAGGGAACCAGGCTGATTTGGCCAGGAGACCACTTTTCAACTCTGATGTAAATAATTGAGGATTTTGGAAAGGATAAATCATGAGAAATGAGGAGGAAGTGAATGTGTTTGAGCAGGGGAGAGCCACGATTCACACACATTATACCATCCATTGGTCCGAATTCTTGGGTGGTTCAAAACAAGACACCACACTCGACATCCTAATGTAAATCCTGGTTCCACTTCTTAGTAACTTGAGATTCAGGGCAAATTACTTGGTCACTCTAATTCTTGACATTCACTAACTATACCCCACCGACAGGTCTAAATAGGACAAAGCCGTCAGAATAGCACCCACCTCATGGTAAGTGCTCCAAGACTTGAGTTCTTATCAGAGCCCAACTGGGGTTTTCTTTAAAAATAACCTTAAGAAAGCGGTCCTAATGAGAGAGAAGCGTTATCTAGAAGCTGGAAGACCATTCCAAAGGTACCGGAAGCCAAGAACCTGTCACTGACCGTAGTTCTCTTTTTCCCTCTTTTCTTTCCTCTCTCATTTCCCCATAAGGTTGCCGGAGTTCGATAGTGGCTTAGTGCACATTCTTGATTCGTTGATGCCGAAAATGTACAATGGCAATATTTTTTAGTTTCAGAGAGAAAAATTTCTTTGCTCCTTTCTGGGAACAACTGCAAAATAATATTCTAGAAGTAGACTAAAAGGCAACATTACCATGTATGTTATGTGTGTGTATATATATATACATACAGTGTTTATATATATTTTTATATATATACACATAACATACTATATAAACATATATAAACACTGTATATATATATACACACACACACATACATAACATACATATATATAGCGTTTAATGTTTATTTATATATATACACATATATATAATGTTTATATATATATATATACACATACACACACAACATATATATATATATATATATGTATACAGTGTTTAATGTTTATTTATTTTTGAGAGAGACAGACAGACAGAATGCGAGCAGGGGAGGGGCAGAGAGACACGGAATCCGAAGCAGGGTTCAGGCTCCCAGCTGTCAGCACAGAGCCCGACACGGGGCTCGAACCCAGGAACCGTGAGACCATGACCTGAGCCGAGGTCGGACGCTTAACCCACTGAGCCACCCAGGCACCCCCCAGAAAACCATATTTTATCTTCTTCTCTGTCAGTGGTCATTTTCAGGGGTCAGTTTCTCTCCAAGCTTACTCTTTATCATTTTGTTCGCTTTGCCATCAAACCCATCGTTTCCCACGACCTTCCAGAGGTACCGTTTCTGCCCAGTCAGCAACCACAGGGGCCGTGGCCGGCATCTACATCATGACGAGGCAAATGCAGCCTGCTTGGCACAGGGTCTGGGGTGAGGGACTGAAAGGGGAAATAAATGCACTAACAGAATCCTTCCAAACGCGAAGGTCACTTCCCCACCTCGCGGTTGGATGCGTGCCATTCTGTGCTAAGGGCAGGTGGTATCGGCTGACATTCAGGGACCCCCCGCCCCGACCGTGTACCAAACACTGTTCTAAGGAATAAGTCAGCTCATTTTATACTCCTAGATGATGAGAGACTCTTAGAACAACCAGTTCACTGAAGGGAGAAGGAGAAGGAAGCAGATACAAAGTTCCTTGCCTGGTCCCATAAGCCGGGGGCAGGGACACTACTGAACGTTATCACATTGGTGCTGTGAGCCTGAGCCGAGCGAGTACCGCCTGGGCAACACGGGGAATTAAGTGGCAGGTGGTTACTTTCAGCCTCGCTCTTTTATTCCGTGCAATGCCCTCTTTAATTAAACCCGTGATAGGTCTCCTTCTTTCAAGGGAGAAGAAATCATCCACCTCCACCCTGCAGAGGGTAAAGGGTAATGCTCTGTGTCCAATTTTCTTTTCATTGCTATTTTTATTATGGAAACACGAATGTTCAGTGATTCCAAAATGAAAACAGGGAAAGTTAACTTTGTCATCCTTACCTAATAAAATTCTTAATGGGTTTCTCACCCATTATCATAAATACTGTTATTGTTTCTAATGTTTTTTTTTTGCCCACCGCACAGTAGTATATCTTGCTTTCAAAAAAAAAACAAAAAATAAGAAATTTAAGAAGAGACGGGTTCCTTCGGTGTTTTTAAGAAGAGACATGTTCCTTCGGTGTTTAGATCTCTGAAGTACCATTTGCTACTTGGGATTTCGCTCTATTTCCGCAATTTGGATCAGATAATACGCGTCCTAAGGTAGACTCCGCATGTTTGGGGCCAATTTTATGTAGTGAAGGGAGGGGACGCGAGAACTCTTTAAAAAGGAAGGGATTCTTGAAGTTGTTGTAAAAATCGTTGCGTGAACTCTGTTCAATACCTAAATCATCTTCTGATAGGCAACATTATCACGCACTCATGGTATGTTAAATTCCGCATTCAATGTTCAATAGATGAGAGACAAACAAACTGGACACACCCATCCCCACTGTCAATAAACACTTGTCAAACACTTGGTAGGTGCAGGGCATTGCGCTAAGATGGGCAAAGATCATATATGTATTTCTTCTTGAGCTTCAAATAATTGTTTGGGGGAATATGAAAATAAGTAAAAAACCAAGGTAGGCTCTATGAACTCTAGACACCTTACGGCTCCTGGCATTCATCACGTGTCCTGAGGTTAAATATTCAAGTCTTTAACCAGTCCATAATATTCTCGTCTATTACCTCTCTGGACACTGAAACTCACCAACTCATTCTGTTCCCTTTTCCTGTAACACCAGCTACACAGACGGGTCCTTTACTTCTCTTCTTTCTTTCTTCCTTCTCATAGTTTCCTCCTCTTTTCTCTGTGCTGATTTCATGGTAGCATTTCAGATCTACCTTCAAGATAATTCTGTCATTAGCTGCATCAAGCTGCTCTCCAACTTGCCCACGTTTTTTCAATGTTAATGTCCTCAAATTTTTTGGTTTTTTGAGATCTTTAGGAAATCTTCCTGAATATTCGTACATACTCCCTTGTTTCTTCATCATTTTTGATCCATTTTATCCATTTAAATGTATGAAACACAGGCGCCTGGGTGGCTCAGTCGGTTGAGCGTCCGACTTCGGCTCAGGTCATGATCTCCCGGTTCTCGGGTTCGAGCCCCGCATCGGGCTCTGTGCTGACAGCTCGGAGCCTGGACCCTGCTTCGGATTCTGTGTCTCCCTCTCCCTCCGCCCCTCTGCCACTCGTGCTCTGTCTTTCTCAGAAACTAAATAAACATAAAAAAATAATAAGTGTATGAAACATACTCTGTTTCCATAGGGTTGTCAGTGACTCTGCTCTGCATAGCTTTTGAGGGTCTGATCCTACAGTTTGTTGTTTCTGTCAGCTCTTGGTCCAGTGGCCCCTTCTTCCCTCCAGACACCATGCTCTCTCTTATTTCCGGTCCCAGGGAAGCTCACCTGTGTGAATGTGCCCTAACCTAAGATGGTGAACTGGGTTTCTCCAGGAAATGTACGTGGGATGAATTCTGGCCCAAATCTTCACTATATATTCCTAATTAGAGATTCTCAAGAGACTTTTTCTTTTTGTCAATATCTCAACCCAATGCTAAGAATGATGCCAGCAATTTTGTCAAGATCTTTCTTCTCCAGAAGAGGAATTTTATTGACTGTATCTCCTGAGGGTATCATGTATCTAGGGCCCTGACTCCCCCACAGGGTTTGTGACCCATCCATACACTACGGGGACTCTCGATTTTGATGTCTCGCTAGAACCCTTCACAGACAAACACTTACCCTCAGGCAAAAAGCCAGCTTCAAAAATGAATTACTTTTCTCAAATCGTGCTTCATTTCTGTTTCTCACCTCCAACTTGCTTTTGAGCTCTGCAGACTTGAAATATTTAAAATGTGTTCTTCAGCATGTTTAGGTTCCTTGATTGTATATATATATACACTATATATATATACAATATATATATATACATATATATATACACTACATATATACACTATGTATATACATATATATATACACTATATATATATACTATACACACACACACACACATATATATATATATATATATATATATATATATATATATATTCTCCTGAGTGGCTTTACATTAAAGTCATCTCATGAATCTTAATATTCCTCAAAATCACTAAAATGATCCTAATACACGCACCAAATATTAATAACGATTTGATTTTTTGGTGCTTTCTGGTGCTATTATTATTTTTCTTTAATGCTCACTTATATTTTAAGAATGTGAAACGAGGGGCATTTCTTATTTTTGTGATTAGGACAAAAAAGGTTATGAAATAAATATTGTAGTGAATAATTACATTATGGAATGGCACTGAAATGTGAAATCCCACCAACTTAGCTGTGAGTTTTCTATTTTTTTTTCCCCTCCTCGTCTTCTAGCCTGGACCCAAAGGTAGTTCTAAATCCAGAACTGCACTCAAGATACAGATAGGAAAAGTTTCAAGACAATGGCCTTTATTTCTGATAAATTTATTTATGTATTGAATCATTTATACTAGAATGGACTTGTGGATATTTATTTTATCATTTGGATTATAATCCAATACATGTCATTTATTACTATAGTTCTCAAATGGCCCCATATTTCAGTCACCTCTGTACCCTTTTGACATACGCACCCCTCCTTTGTTTTTTCAGACCTTCCTTAATTTCGGGTACCACACGGTGCTCTAGACTTATCTGGTATATTCCCTGTTCCAGACCGGAGCCAACCATTTCTCCGAGAAGCCCCGATCCCTTTTGTTTTGTTTGTTTTTGCGCTTTTTGACGACTGTCCCCAGGCAGTCCTACAATGTCACTGGCAGCATTGCGATAACTGCTACTTGGCAACGAGAAAGAGTGAAATCTGGCCATTTGCAGCAAGGTGGATGGAACTGGAAGGTGTTATGCTAAGTGAAATAAGTCAGGCAGAGAAAGACCGATACCACCTGTTTCCACCCATAGGTGGGTCTTGAGAAACTTAACAGAAGACCAGGGGCGAGGGGAAGGGCGGGAAAAAAAAAAGTTACAGAGAGGGAGGGAGGCGAACCATAAGAGACTCTTGGATGCTGAGAACAAACTGAGGGTGGATGGAGGGTGGGGGAGAGGGAAAGGTGGGTGATGGGCACGGAGGAGGGCACCTGTTGGCATGAGCACTGGGTGTTGTATGGAAACCAATCTGACAATAAATTATATTGAAAAGAAAAGAAATTAGTGCATGGGAAGACTGAAACTCTGAAAGAGGGCTACCTTGCCCTCTGACCAGAACTTCTGTGCCAAAACTGAGGTGGGAGAATGGGGTCTCCATGGTTCTTTTTCTCTGAATATGCTCTTACAGCTTAGATCCAGAAGCAGACACAAGTGTGTGGTGCAGTGGGGAAAATCAAGGTCCAGAGTTCTAGCCAGAGAATCAGAGAGGGAGCCGCTGGGGGGCCCAGAACGGAGATCATAGAGAGGAGGGAGTCCAAGGAAACAAGACAGTTAGAAGACACTAACAATGAAGTTACTTGGATGTTGAGATTATCGGACAAAGACCCTGCCTCAGGCTCTGTGCCGACAGCACGGAGCCTGGAGCCTGCTTCAGATTCTGTGTCTCCCTCTCTCTCTGCCCCTCTTCCCCCTCTCAAAAATAAACATTAACAAAAATTTTTTTAACTTATTCAAAAAGAACCATATGGAAATTGTATATAATAACCACAATTTAAAAAAAATCATTGGATAAACTCAGAAGCATAATGGAGAAAACAGAGAAAAAAAAAACACAATGAATATGGAGAAAGACCATGAGATTATCCGATCTCAACAACGGAGGAAATAAAGATAATTGGGGGAAAAAAATTAACAGAGCCTCAAGAACCCATGGAACAATACCAAAAGATCTAACATTTGTGTCCATAGAGTCCCAGAGGAAGACAAAGTGTCATAGAAAATTTTTTGAAAAAAATAACGGATGATGTAAGTAAAATGAGCAAATACCTGGAACAAAGTCTTGAAAAATCTTTCGCAACAAGAAATGTAAAACCAAAGAGATCCTATAACAATTCAAATAAACTGAAATTACAGTTTAAAGTCTTTCTTTCACAAAGGTAGCACTAGACTCAGAAAGTTTTATTGATGAACTTTACAAAATATTCAGGGAAGAAAGAATTCTAATCTTATGCAAATTAGCTTGGAGGATAAGAAAAAATAAGCATGCTACAATTCACTTGTGAAGCTAACATAGCCTTAACAATGCAATAATTAAATAAGAAAAGAATTTATTAACATAAATGCAAAAATTTCAATCAGAATGTTAGGAAAGCGATACCAACAATGCCTTTAAAAGACTGTACGTCATGATCAAGTCAGGTTTATTTCATAAACCCAGTTAATAATAAAAATCTTATTAGCGAAATTTATAATAATCATAATAACAGAAGGAGAAAAAGATCTAGAGAAGCAAAAAGTGCATTAAAATTAAAATTATTAAAATATAACTGAATCTTTTAGCAGATTAGGAAGAAGAGAGCACCTCTTTAACTGGAAAGTGCGCACATACATACACAGCAAAACGGATCCCATGCGAAGTATTCTCTTTAAAATCAGGAACAAAACAAGGATGCCTGCTAGCACTAATTTAGTCAACTTCAAATTAAGCATCCAAGGCAATGCATTTAGATGCAAGAAAAAAACATAAACATTCAAAAAGATACACAATACTCAGTGGTCACAATGTATAAAATTATCTACATGGAAAACGCTAAAGAATTCACAAACAAATTATTAGTTTCAAGTAGGTAATTGAGCACTGTTTGCATATGTAAACATTACAGAGGTCCCCTGAATTCCTAAATACTAGCGAGAAACAATTAGAGAACGAAGTTGAACAGAAGATACCATTTACAATAGTGACACAGATTATGCACTAAGAATAAAACTAACTAGCAAGACTTAAAAGCTTTGAAGGAGGCACAAGTAGGGGCGGCTGGGTAGCTCAGTCAGTTAAGCATTCGACTTCAGCTCAGGTCAGAGTCTCACTGTTCCTGGGTTTGAGTCCCGCCTCTCGCTCTGTGCTGACAGCTTGGAGCCTGGAGCCTGGAGCCTGCTTTGGATTCCGTGCCTCCCTCTCTCTCTCTCTCTCTCTCTCTCTCTCAAAAATAAATAAACATAAAAAAATTAAAGAGACACAAGTAAATGGAGGCATTCACCGTGTCAGGGAGGGGAGGACTGGATATTGTAAAGATTTTAATTCTCCCCCAAACGGATCCATATGTTTAATGCAACACCAATATTTGTGACTTGATAAGCAGTTCCAAAAATATAAGTAGAAGAGGAAAAGATATGGACTCAAAAAGGTAATGGAAAGCCCAGGAAAGGATCCAGACATGTACGGAAAAACTTACATATCAGGGCTAGAATTACAGCTTTCTGAAGAACAGTAGACTGTTCGTTCATTAAGTGAAGCAGAGACAATTGGACTAAAAATTGAATTTGATCGCTAGCACATACCATGTAAAAATATAGAAAGATAGATGATAGAGAGACAAATAGGTAGCTAGATCAATAGATAGATAATGCATCAAAAACTTGTACACAACAAGGCAAGCCCTTAAAACTTTTAAGAGAAAATATATAGGAGACTGTGTGGATGATCTCAGAATGGGGAATCATTTTTCAAGACACAACTGCACAAATGATAAAGTAAAAAAGTCGCCAAACTGGGCAGTCTTACATTTGAGTTCTTCACCCCAACACAAGAGAAATAGAACGTAAAGCAAAAACACAAACTAGGAGATGTTATCTGCTACTCATATAACTGGAAAGAAAAAAAATTAGTATTCAGTGTGAATGCAGAACTTTGAAAAATCGAAAGAGGGAAAAAACCTACTCAATGGAAAAACCGGCAACAAACAGAAACAGACCTTTCACAGGAAAAGAAGCATGAGGAGCCCGTGATGTCATGAAATGATTCTAAATAATAACCAGAGAGATGTCATATGGTCAAGACGTTTGAAGTTGAGCGATATCGACCATTGGCAAGGATGCACTGTGTCAGGCATTTCCAAGGGCTACTTGTGAGCATCTAAATGGTCACAGTTGCTTTGGAAAACACTTGGCTTGACCTTATTTGGCAGACCCCCCCCCCCCCAGATGTCCTCCAAAATTCATTCGCCCTCGCGTAAGTATTGGATTGCCCCTGAGCCGTGCCGGATGAACCTGGTGGCGTATTTCTTTGCCCCTTTGCAGGTCGGTGCTGCCGGGAAGTTAACCGTGGCGTATGGACAGAAGCTGTCGGGTCATTTGCAGGCATTTAAAAAGTGGCTGAGTCTCTTTCACGTTTCCTGCCTCTCCCCACTGCTCAAGCTCGATGAGAGGGACAGCAGCCCTAAAATGGGAGAGGTCCGAGTCCCGGAATTACCTTCTGGGGGTGACCTTCCACTAATCCGGAATGCATTTGGGCCACTACGGAATACGAGTGTAGAGTAATCTGGGTTTAAGCACAGACAGACTTTTGTTTCTAGTTGTTACTCTAGCCTAGACTAACGTAACTAATGTATCCAGAAGAGAAGAAGCTGGGCACATCCTAAGACCCGCTGTGTCCACTTGTAACCATTTGCCCCTGAGAAAACCCTGCCCGGTTTTCCCAGAAGTCCCGTACAGCAATAATCGTAAGAGCAAAACATAAACTTCACACAACAGAAATATGCATTAATAGTGGAGCAGACCCATAAATCGCAGGCTGACAAAACAAACGAAAACTTTCGAGCAGGAATAATGGATCACCCAGAGCTGCACAGAGTCAACATGTCTGAATATCAGAAACATAACCAGGAACAAGAAAGAGTAAATCACAGTAGTACATGCAATATGATGCCATTTGTAAAAAGTTCAAAACCAGACGAAAGAAAAAGAAAGAAAGAAAGAAAGAAAGAAAGAAAAGAAAAGAAAGGAGGGAGGGAAAGAAGGAGGGAGGGAAGGAAGAATGGAGGAAAGAAAGAAAGAAAGAAGAAAGAAAAGAAGGAAAGAAGGAAGGAAGAAAAGAGGAAGGAAGGAAGGAAGGAAGGAAGGAAGGAAGGAAGGAAGGAAGGAAGGAAGGAAGGAAAAAGGAAGAAAGAAAGAAAGAAAAGAAAAGAAAGAAAGGAGGGAGGGAGGGAAGAAAGGAGGGAGGGAAGGAAGAATGGAGGAAAGAAAGAAAGAAGAAAGAAAAGAAGGAAAGAAGGAAGGAAGAAAGGAAGGAGGAAGGAAGGAAGGAAGGAAGGAAGGAAGGAAGGAAGGAAGAAGAAAGAAAGAAAGAAAAAGAAAGAAAGGAAAAGAAAGAAAGGAGGGAGGGAGGGAAGGAAGGAGGGAGGAAAGAAAGAAAGAAAGAAAGAAAGAAAGAAAGAAAGAAAGAAGAAAGAAAGAAAAGAAGGAAAGAAGGAAGGAAGAAAGGAAGGAGGAAGGAAGGAAGGAAGGAAGGAAGGAAGGAAGGAGAAAGAAAGAAAGAAAGAAAGAAAGAAAGAAAGAAAGAAAGAAAGAAACAGAAAGAAAGAAAGAAAGGAAAAGAAAGAAAGGAGGGAGGGAGGGAAGGAAGGAGGGAGGGAAGAATGGAGGAAAGAAAGAAAGAAAAGAAAAGAAAGGAAGAAAGAAAGAAAGAAAGGAAGGAAGGAAGGAAGGAAGGAAGAAAAGAAGGAAAGAAGGAAGAAAGGAGGAAGGAAGGAAGAAAGGAAAGAAGAAAGGAAAAAGGAAGATAGAAAGAAAGAAAGAAAGGAAAGAAGAAAGAAAGAAAGAAAGAAAGAAAGGAAGAAAGAAAGAAAGAGGGAAGGAGGGGAGGAAAGAAAGAAAGAAAGAAAGAGAAAAGAAAAGAAAGGAGGGAGGGAGGGAAGGAAGGAGGGAGGGAAGGCAGGAGGGAGGGAAGGAAGAATGGAGGAAAGAAATAAAGAAAAGAAAGAAAGAAGAAAGAAAAGAAAAGAAAGAAGGAAAGAAAAGAAGGAAAGAAAAGAAGGAAAGAAAAGGAAGGAAGAAAGGAAGGAGGAAGGAAGGAAGGAAGGAAGGAAAGAAGAAAGAAAGAAAGGAAGAAAGAAAGAAAGAAAGAAAGAGGGAAGGAGGGAAGGGAAGGAAAGGAAGGAAGGAAGGAAGGAAGGAAGGAAGGAAGGAAGGAAGGAAGGAAGAAAGAAAGAAAGAAAGAAAGAAAGAAAGAAAGAAAGAAAGAAGGAAGGAAAGAAATGCCTTGTCTCAGCCTGTGCCATAAGCCCGGTGGCTTATAAGCAAATTTCATGCTCACACTCCTGGAGGCTGGGAAGTCCAAGATCAAGGTGCCAGCACAGTTGTATTCTGGTAAAGGCTGTCTTCCTGCTTCATAGCAGGAGGGCCCTAACGGGGTCCTCACATGGTAGGAGGGACAAGGGATCTCTCTGGAGCTTTCTTGGAACCGGCACTAATCCCACTCATGAGGGCCCCGCTCTCACGCCTTAAACACATCTCAAAGGCTCTACCTCCTAATACCATCATCTTTAGAAGTTAAGATTCCAGCGCAGGAATTTGGGGGGAGACATAAACATTCAGACCCTAGCAGCACACATTATTTAAGGGTACATACTTCTAGGTGAAAGAACAAAGAGAAAATCAAAGATTTAAACATATACCTGAAACTGTAAAACTCCAAGAATATATAGGAGCAAAGCTTCAAGACATTGTTCTGGGCAATTATTTCTTGCGTACGAAATACATACCAAAAGCACAGGCAACAAAAGCAAAAGTAGACAGATGGGATCTCATGAAACCACAAACCTTCTGCGCAGCAAAGGAAGCAATTGAAAGAGTGGAAAGGCAAGCTACAGAATGGGAAAAAATATTTGCAAAGCACATGTCTGGTAAGGGCTTACTATGCGAAACATATAAGGAGCTTTTGCAACTCAGTAGCCACGACAAAACAAAACAGAACGAAAAAACTCCCAGATATCTGAATTTAAACATGGGCAAGGTGCTTCGGTAGTTTTCCAAAGACATTCCCACGGTCCCACGGCCGGCAGGTACATGAAAAGATACTCAGCGTCACTAATCCTCAGAGGAATGCAAATCCAAACCTTGTGCACTGGGACTAGGAGTGTAAAATGGTGTAGCTGGTCTGGAGAAAAGTATGAAAGTCCCTCGAAAAGTCCAAACAGAATGACCCTATCATCCAGTAGTCCCACTTCTGAGTAGTTATTCAAAGGAATTGAAATCGGTGTCTCAATGAGTTATTTGAACCCCCGTGTTCATTGAGCCATCATTTTCAATAGCCAAGATTGTGGAAGTAAAATTATATAGAGAGCTATATATGTTTAATGTATATAAATATATATAATTATAATATATGCATGATATAAGATGTAAATAAATACTGATTAATGTAAGCCTTTGTATTTATATTTAAAATAAATAACATGCGTAGATATTAGATACTTATGTTGTGTTACAGCCTAAGCTGGGAGGTGCACGCACCGAACTTGGGTTTGTTTATTGGTATTGTTCACACAGTGCACATAAGGTAGCTACTCTTTCCTCTGTGATCTATTTCACGCACAACCAATTTACGATCGAAATGACATATGACACACAAAGAATTTACCTCAGGACCGAAAATGTGTTAAGTTTCACAGTAACAGTTGAATAACCACTTGCTCGTCATTTTTATTTCTTTCTATGGTATATAGATGTATATTATACATCATGTTTACATCATGTATACATGCTGTGTATAAGTATATATTAGATGTAGAAGTATATATCAGATAAATTTCAGTGTGTGTATGTAACATATTATATATCACATCGGATACATAAGGTATATGATACAAGTCATGTAATACATATAAGGTGGGTTCATCCCCAACAGAACTTTGTATCCTGCTTTTTGAACCTAACACTCAATAGTGAGTAGAAAAGAAGCCATATTAAATTCCCTTCCTAAACATGGCATTCAATGACTCCATAACGTGCACGTCTATGGATGTGCTGTAATGGACACAATCATTCCTCTGGTGATGGGTGTGCCCTTTGCAGAAACCGTATACTGCACCGAAATGTTTGACTGCCCCGTGTTCCCCACTTTAGACTGTGAAGGCTTTGAGGGGACAGGCTGTGGAGGGGCCAGGACCCAAGGCCCCGCAGTCACCTGGTGATGGTCTGCGGGATGTGAGTGGACCCCGTTTCCTTCTGATTCCCTGCGCCCCCTCCCCAACACACGCCTGGGGGGTTCATTTCTTGGAAGAAGCCTGATAGGGAGCCTTTCCTACAAGGGCGGCGAATTTTCCTCCTGACAGTCGGACCACAATGGAAAGAATTCTACGGTATCTGGAGACCGAAAATAGAAAAAGAACAGTAATTGCCTATCCTGGCACTTACACACAGAATCCAAGGACCCCATTGCACGGGTTCCTTGGAACAAATAACACTTGCCTTCGGTAACTGTCTGACGTTCAATACCTTTCTGCGAAGGCTGTTATTATTCTTGTGCGTTTATCTAAGACTCAGAACTCAGAGGAACCTCCTCACATCTACAAATTAACAGAGGGGTGATATCATGGGTTTTGGCTACCTTGTAAAAATAACTTGAGCTGAAAGCAAAGCTCACATTTGGGAAGAGATTCTGGTCCGCTTCCCAGAGAGTCAGGTAATAAACTCGCGCTGATGGACACGTGATTTGCCGGCTCATTGCCTTTTCCAAAATGCGTCTTCAAGGCTTTCTGTTGGAGGTACGATTTGGGCTTAATTGATTGCGTTTGATAAAGATCATAGAATTTTATAGCTGGGAAGAGCCTTTGTTTGACACAGGGGAATAGAAGCCCAGGGTCCCACGGCCAGGTGGGCACAGGTGGGTAGATCGGGACAGAGAACTAACTCCCTGGTCAGGATGTGTACTAGGTGCCTGGACGGTGTGTGTTTGACCATCAAGAAGCCGCTGAGGTAATCCCACGCCTTAGAGGCAGGCCACTGTATTATTTGGATTCTTCTTCTTTTTTTAATGTTTATTTTTGAGAGAGCGACAGCGAGAGAGAGCGAGAGCGGTGGGGGACAGAGGATCCAAAGCGGGCTCTGTGCTAACAGGAGGCAGCCCGACATGGGGCTCGAACTCACGGACCGTGAGATCATGAGCAGAACCGAAGATGGATGCTTAACCGACTGAGCCCCCCCGGGGGTCCCTCATTTGAATTCTTTAATTGTGAGCGTCACACAATCACTAGCCACCTGAAGAGAGAAAGGGGATGATGGGTTTTTTTTAATGTTTATTTATTTTTGACAGACAGAGAGACAGAGCGTGAGTGGGGGAGGGACAGAGAGAAAGAGGGAGACACAGAAACCAAAGCAGGCATCCAGGCTCCGAGCTGTCAGCACAGAGCCCGACGCGGGGCTCGAACCCACGAACCATGAGACCATGACGTGAGCCGAAGTTGGATGTTCAACCGACTGAGCCACCCAGGCGCCCCGGGGGTGATGTTTTGAAGGCAGAGCTGCCTCACTCTGTGGGGTCCCTCTCTCCCTGCTGTGCCCCGTTGTCCCTTCTGTTGGCCCTGCTGAGACCTCCCCATGACAGCCGCCGTGGCCACCACAGTGAGATGTCACCTATAAGCCGGGGAAGGACTCAGGCCACCAGATGCCAGGAGGGAAGCCTGGGACACATCCTCCCTCGCAGCCCTGGGTGGAACCACCCCTAACGACCCCCGGACTTCAGACTTCCGGCCTCCATCCCTGTTGTCTAAGCTGCCCCGTGTGTGGTCCTGTGGGAGACACACAGGAGGCATCCCTCTGCTTCATGACCTCTCGCTGTCGAGCGTTCCCCGCCAACAACCTTTTTTCACGTCTGTTTCTCACTTCAGATGCTTTAGAGAAAGCTGTAGTTCTTTTTTCCAGAGTCCACATCTCGGGTTAGGGCCCCATGCCTGGTTGGATCGGCTCTGATGCAAACAGAGCAGGTCCCTCCAGCTGAGAGCGGGTTTCAGGCAATGCCCGTGGCTCAGGGAGAGGGCCAGGCCCGTACACGGGAGATCGACACACGACCTTTCCATCGTAAAGAAAACCGCACGTCGTGTACGATGTACAAACCTCTGCGAAGCCCTCCTGGCAAGGACGGAGACTCTCCAAGTCAAAACGGTAGGACAGAGGCCCTGAAATTAAATATGGCTGCTGCGCGAAGACCTTGGTAGTCTAGCCAATTGTAATAAAACATTTGAAAAAATATATATGCGTCTACAAAGGGAAGATATCAAGAAAGAGTCTAGTAAGACAAAAGCAATGAGCACAACATAACAATTCTTCCTTAGCTGCGTTTATTTATTGGTTTGTTGGTTTTTTAAGTTTGAGAGAGAGAGAGAGGGCATAAGTGTATGTGCAGGTTGGCGGGGGGGGGGGGGGGACAGGGGGAGAGAGAGAGAGAATCTTAAGCAGCCTCCACATTCAGCACAGAGCCCAACATGGGGCTCGATCCCATGACCCTGGGATCATGACCTGTGTCAAAATCAAGAGTCAGACACTTAACTGAATGAGCCACCTAGGTGCCCCCCCCCCCCAGCCGTGTTTAAAGAAGAGAGACCCTGGAACATTCCCATCCCATGAGAGGAGGCCAAGAGAGTCCTCCACAAGTTGTGTATGGGGTCCTTCGAAACTACCCCCCCCCCCACCAGTTACTATGGTTCTGATTCTATCCTTACCGAACAGCCTTCTGCTCAGTACTCCAGGAAGACGATGCCCCGGAAGATGGACATGGAAATTCTGGTCATTCCCTTGCAAGGGATTGTCATTCAGATTTATACATCAGTCTCTTGTGAGTTTAGTCAATATGAATCCATTCCCCCTGAGACTCACATACCCTTCTGTGACCTGAAACAATCAGGCAGCCAAACCAAAGCTCAGAACTAGATCCTGAACAGTAACCACAACAAACGCTTCTGTTGACCGGACCTTTCTGAACAATGCTGTGCCTTTCCTTTCTGTCCCCTTTTGTGCCTATTTGCCAGTAGGAATCTAAGTGACTATTAAAACCGGAGGCAGTCCCACCCACACGAAAGAGGATTGAATTTGGACTCTGGCAGATACGACGTAAGTTCTGTCTTGCCACTTTCTCTGCTCGCAGTTCTGAGCCAGTGGCTTGACCCCCGTTTTCTCAACTTGAGAATGGGAATATTAAAATCTATCTTACGGGGCGGGGAGAAAAAAGGCACCGTGCACAGAGCATAGCACAGAACGTGTACATAACAGGTGACAGCTCCTTGCCCCTGCTTGTGGATTGCTCTGGCGTCGGGTGACTTTATTGATCTTCTCAGTTATATCCTCTTACCAGTAGCTGATGGCTGTTCAGGGAACAAAAATTAATTTTTACATTAGCCCAAGCAAAACATAATTAGGAAGTTGACTCTGTTGCCGTAGCAGCCAGCACTGTAAAAAATAGGAATGTGCCTCAGAGCTAATGGCGTATTTAGCAACCGGGAGCGTCCTTGCACGCCCGTCCCTCGCACACATGGCGGAATTTATGGGGATTTCACGGCACGAAGCAAAGGGCACTGGGCATGGAATCGAGAATCCTTCATTCGAGTCCTGCTTCTGTCATCTTGGGGAAGACCTTGGGCATTTCACCTCTCTGTGCTTCCTCATCTTAACGGGACAGTGTTCCCAGCTCCCCCTCAAGATGTGCTTGTCCTTGAACTCAGGGAAGCCTGGAACAAGGGGACTGGTGAGTGGATGTCCTTAGGGTCTGTTGGCATAAAGGGACAGGGGCTGTGCAGCCGTGGGGGGTAGGCCACTCAGATCTCCCTTCGAGGGAACCTGCCATGAGGGGGGCAGGCAGTGGCCAGCCCCCAGCGGTTTGACCTTTCCCGTCTTCCACGGACCCTCCATGGGTTCTCCAGAACATGTTCGTGGGGAACGCAATTCGCAGGGAAGTCACACTTCCCTCCCTGCTGCTCCCGTCGAATGGCTGGGCATAACAAGGGTTCTAGAGCCAGGCTATTTCTGCCCAACATGGGCTCCTCTAACAGATAATCACGGCTGGTGGGGTGTGGTAGCCAGTCTCCAAGATAGCCCCATTGAGCCCACAAGGAACGCTGGGTATTCCCACCCTGGGCCGACCCCTCCCAACAATGGGCTGATCTTGCGACCAGTTGGAAACCACAGAACTGACAGTGTGTGGCTTCCCAGGATGATAAAAGACGTCATAGCTTCCCTCTCGTTATAGTCTCTAGGACCGTCCACTCTGGGGGAAGGAGCTCTTTGTTGATGTCCAAGTGGCAGGGAATAGTCTCCTGCTCAGCCAGCCACGCGAGCGAGCCACCTTCGGACTACATTGTCCTGCCCAAATCGGGTCTTCAAATGACCACAGCCAGCATCTTGCCTGCAACCTCATGAGAGACTGAGCTAGGACCATCCAGCTAAGCGCCTCTAGAAATTCTAACCCACAGAAACCCTGGGATAAGGGGAGTACGTCGTTTTAAGGCATTAAGTGTTGAGTTAACTGCTTCAGGCACTCCCTATGACCTGGCCAAGACTCTCGGAGCCACGCCACAGTTCAACCTTCTTCCTACCTGGTGCCCTTTCCTTCCCTCTCTCCTTACACTGGTGTCCCCTTACATATGGCGTCACTGCATAGTGACCTGAAGGCTCTCTCTACCAGCTCTGCTCCTTCTTCCCTTCATCCTTCAGAGAAATTCCCAATAGATTCTCCCAATAAATCTTGTCTGTCTCCACCTCCTCAACTTCTGTTTCTCCAGAGATTTGAACTGATACGGGGGAAACACAAAGAGAATGGAGGTGCCCAAGTCTGGTTCAAGAACGGCCATTGTGTGTGGATGGTGTAGTTCCAAGGAGAGCAAAGCATGTTCTCCTCAGCTTGTGACTCAGTTTCTGCAACCGAGTACCAGGATGAAGAGATTGTAGAACGAAACAAGCAATAGGGCCCTTCTCTATAATCTCTACAAGCATGGAAATGGTTGGTAGAATCACATCGGCCGCCATCTTGGCAGCCAAAACGTGTAGTGTTGGTGCCTAATGGATGGAACCAACCATGGAGGCACCACAGGGCGTGCTGTTGACGCTGGCAGTGATGCGCTGGTAACGAGTTGGGGCAACAGTATGTGCCGTTGACAGTGGCCACTGGTGACACAGCAGCCTTCATATGCCGCTGACAGGAGCGAAAATGCCTTGGCAGTGTGCCAGCTTTGGACAAGAGCAAGCAAAGAGAAAAATGCCAACCACCCAAGGGAGCTAAGAGCCTGCTTCTCGAGACACACGGGACACAGCCCTTGAGAGTCCTGAAACCAAGCCTGGGAGGGACAGGAGGAGGTAACCGTTTTCAGCTAAAAGGGTTAAGGGTTGATATACAGCCAGAGAAATTCTCATCAAGGGTAGGGGTGGTCACCACCTTGTCTCCAAATGCCAGATCAGTTGGGGAACGACACATGAAATGTAAAAATTGGGAGCTTGATTGTGTTTCCCCAGGACCTTACGTTTGACATTGGCACATCACCGCCAATGTCAACACCCCTCTGGATGCACTGCGGTGCCTCCACTACCCCTCTCGGCTGCCAATATGGCAGCTGACATGTTTCTACCAATGATCTCCACACCTGTGGAGATTATAGAGAACTGGTTCTGTCGCTGGAGGGGGAGAACATTGAAGACGAACTTCAAAAACGAACAAAATCGAGACTGTCGCTTCTCTTTGCTTCTTCTCTCCCCTGTGCATATGGCCCAAACCAGTTCTCTCTGATGACAGGCCAGAACTTTCTCACCACTCAAGGCTTCTTTGATTTTGTCTCTCTCTTTCTTACCAACCTAGAAAGCAGGCATTGATACGACGCGCAGCCCATCAGCAGCAGACATTGCCTGGACCCCCTCCCACTGGGCTGGTTCCCCAAGTGTTGAGGCAACTCTTTCTTTTTCAGGGTCAGTTCTGCTTCCTTCTGATGCCACAGAGGGGGCTGAGCCTCCTTGGCCTGGCCCTGAATTTGAGATGATTGTCAGATAAGCCACCTAGTCAGAGATTCTCCATCCACTTAAGGCCAAGCCGTGCCCCCTAATGGAACTCATTAGCCTTATGGGTGGATGTGCAAGGGGGTCTACTGTGGTTTGGAGCCAGCTCTCTCTCTCTCTCTCTCTGATAAATGTACATTCATATGTACATTGAAGGGACATACCGTCATGTGCCAGAGGTGGTAGAAAAGCTATACACCGTGACACTGCTCTGCACCTCCACTGATATCACTCAAGGCCAAGCGTCTGGCAACTCTTGTCTAGGCTGCCATATTTATTTCCTATCCCTCCATTCTTGCCCTCATCCACCACCTTCTCCTCATAGCACAGAGTGAGCCTTTAAAAAGGCAGCCCCATTCTTGTCTCTCCACCCCTTCCAATGCTGTTGCTTGTGGGCCAAGTCCCAGTGGCCCTCTGTGACATGGCCAGTGTCCATCTTTGTTCATGTTGTACTCATATCTCTATAAAGTCCTCATCCATGCTTTCCCCCCATGCCTGGTAAACTTGTCCTACATGAATCTCTTCTTACTCGTTCCTCCTCCTCCTCCAGTTCTCAGCTGAGTGTCACTGCCCTGGGAAAGTCTTCCATAACACCCTCTCTGGTCATGGACTTCACAGCATGAGTCACACATATGATTAAATAAGCGTGTGTGGAATTACCGGCCTCATGTGTTTCATTCCCAGAAGACAGGTATGTAATAGGCACTCGGAAACATTTGCTAGATGAATAAATGGTTGGATGGATGGATGGATGGATGGATGGGTGGATGGCCATGTCAACTGTCTGGGTGGTCTCCCCTAACTTTGCTTCCTTAAGACAAGCTTTGACTCTGACACCATAAACTTGACATCTAATGAATGAGAGCTACAGAAACCATGATGCTATCTAATGAACTGCCCTAGGACCCTTCTTCATTCCTTCTTCATTCTTTTTTGGATTCCCACATTTTACCCCTTGATTCCTCATCACCAGCTTCCTCTTGTTAGCAGACAGGTTCTCTTCCTCCTTTGCTTGCTGTCCCTATGCTGTACCTCCCTTTCATCTTCCAGTATCTGGAAGAAATTAGACCTACCCCCTCAGCCAATACCCTATTTGAGCTGTTGTTTCTTTGAGACCCAACTCCTATCCCTTGGCCATTTGGTCAACACTTAGTCGTGCTTTCCCAGGCATCAGTGCCTTCCTCTGAGCACACAAAGCACAGACTCACAACTGTCTTGGGTATCTGTGGGCCCAGCTTGAAGTATGTCGAGTCATAGATGGCACTTGGCATTTTCACAGAGGAATCTTTGGCGGGAGCATTTTCCTGACACACAGTAGGCACCTGGTAGTTACTACTGAACACACGAACGAATGAATTCTCCGGATGAAGGTGGGTGGGGGAAAAGCAACAATTATTTTAGCTGAGGAGACAGGGGCCGGCCCAGCCTGCTGTCCCCAAGTGCTTTCGATATCTGGAGGGCTGAAGATAATTAAATGGAAACCATCCATTCAACTGCTCACCATGACAACTATCCTTGATTGATGAGCCCTGAGGAATAGCCTCGAAAGATTTCAATCTATCTGAGAGGATCACCACCAACCAGGGATTTTTCTGAGCTGATTTTTCTAAGATCTGCAGATAATGTTGTCACTAAGTTTGACGGAATGACAATTTTCAATTCATCCCTCTAGTACCTCACGGTGTTATCTGGCAGCCCGCACGCTGGCTAAATGGTACTTTAGTGTTAATGCAACAGCGTCGCGATCCTGTGTGTCTCCTTCCTCTCATCTGGTTTAAGGACATCTCTTCAAAGGAACAAAAAATAAGAAAGCATCAGGTCCTCCCATGATACTATTTGTGATCAAGAACTGCATAATGGCAGAGTGTTATGAAAAACCCAGTCACGCATTTGAGGAATTGTGTCTTACTACACACACTTGAATACCATCCATGAGACCGTATTCTACTAGGTTCATTTATTGGCAGTGCTCGGTCTCAAGGTGGTAAGAGATGTCTGGACTCGTTGCTCTAAGTGTGAGCACAGCTCTACCCCGGCTCTGTCCCCCCACGCCAGTGGTTTGTGGGCCACAGGTTAGGAATTATTGCTCTCGTTCATCTTTCTGAAGTTCAGGGCTCAAAACTGAGAGTGCTTCTTGGGTGCAGCCCAAGGGGTCCCGGAGTATTAAGCACCCCACCAATGAGGGCATGCATGTTCCAGATGGGGTGGAAGGATGCTTCCCTCCCAAGTGGAGAATGGGAACCTCGGGGTGAAGCAGACTTTACACTTGACCTCAGGCTGACTGCACCCACCGGTGACTCCTAACCATTTTCCCATCCCAAAGCCTCTGCCATCTCCCTGCAGCGTGATACAGCTCCCTGCCTCAACATGCCCATCCCTACCCCATCCCTAGCTCCAAGTGCGTCCCCAGAGGCCCCACTGAACTAGGATGTCCCAAATTGCTCAGATCACTCTTGTAAGCGAAAGATTCCACGGCTGCCCTTGGTCCCAAGAGCAATTTCATCCCAATGCTTAACATGCCTGAAGGATGTCCACTCCAAACTCCAAACTGCCTATAGAGTTGGACCTTCCCCGGCCCATTGGTACCCGCTGCGGGACGCAAAGGCAGCGGGCAGGTGGATTCTTCTCCGCTTCCGGGTCACGTGCTGCTGTCCTCCCTCTGATTGGCGGGAAGCCTTTGGCGGCTCCTACTTGGGAGGAGGAGTCAGACACGAAGACCGGGAAGGGGCAGCACTGGTCAGGTTGGTCTCGTCTGCCCACCGGCAGCGATTTATTGGCTCCTCTCGAATAGGGGTCGTTTTGTGGGTCCTTTGGGGCTCCCTTAGCAGGGGGGCCCTCCAGCAGGCTGTCACAGTCACACGTCCTCTGGCTTCCCACTGTTCTGGGGTAACGTGCATCTTTGCCCTGCAAATCAGAGCAGCTATTCCAGCGTCCAGCGTGCTGATCTGAGACTCTGCATTCCAGGAGGCCCCACAGGAACATCCCCGGTGGCCTCCTTGAAGGCCCTTGAGACCGGGGCCAAGAGACAGCCACCAACTCGTCCTGGACTCTCCCACTTCAACCCCATGAGATTCCCCCTGTGGGTATTGAGCTAAGAGGCACAGAACCTGCTGTCTGCCACCTTCGGGACGCTAGGGGGCGGTGATGCAGACACCTGATCACACCCAAAAGAGGGGGGAGGGTGACGGGGAAGAAGGAGACTCTGAGAGCACTGGGGGAGTCCTTTCTGTGCTCTCGCAGGAGGAGAGGGGCTGGCGTGGCACAGCTGACGAACCCCTTCCCAAATTCTCTGTGCGGGACTGGGCTGCTCCCAGAGAGGGGTCCTTTCTAACAAGGTGCCCCTGGGCCCCGCCCCACCGCACCCCTCCCCGGGAGCCCCAAGCTTCCTGGAATATAATGGATCATTTTCCAATTGACCAAGGTCTTAGAGATTACACCGCTAATGCCATCAAAGACCATCTGCTTACAGTGTGCCTCCTGAGCCCAAAGAAACAGATCTTCTGCGCCCTCCACTTCAACCCCTCTGGGGTTATTATAGCAGGAGAAAGTTTCCGTCATCATCCAATTCCACTCCTGGGCTATACTCCAAAGAAATGTGCACAGATTCCCCCCAAAACACACAGAACGTGTGCACCCGCACAGTTCGTGACAGTTCCACACTAGAAAACTGGTCAGGTGAACAAAAGCGGAAGGAAAGCGTGTCGGCGTTGGTTAACCCGCGGGAGTACGACGCAGCAGAGAACATGGACAAACGCCAGGCACGCGCAAGATGGATGGAGCTAACAACGTAATGTTTAACAAAAAGGAAGGCTCAGAAGAGGACAACGGCGAGATTCCACGTCTATAAAGCCCCAGAACAGGAAACATTAACATATTAGCAATCAGAGTAAAGGTAGTGACCGAGCAAAGATACCGCAGACCTTCTGGAGTGTGGGTAAGACTCCGTTCTGATCGGGGAGCTTGGTGTGTGTTTGCTTTGTGAGACCACCTCCCACTGCGCATGCATGAGGGGTGCGCCTCTCTCTACACACGTAAGGCTTCGGTAGACAGATTCTTTAAGGGAATGAATCAGACACAGGCAGAGCATGTGACCAGGCACTGTGGCACTCGAAAAATGAATGATCATAGCCAAGGCTGAGCAAGGGCGTGGCCGGCCAGCCGGAGCCTTTGCTGGGTGGGCTCTGTGCCCCTGCAGCCTTGAACCCCGGTTCCTGTAGAGCCCCGCTGGCTTCCGACGCTCATTTTCCCCTCTCCCGTTTCCCATCACGGTGTCGGGTCACAAGTGTCTTGTCTTCATCTGACCTCTTCAATGGCAGTCGGTTCGCTTCTTCTGTCTGGTGATAACAAGGAAAAGGCATGAGATTTTTTCCCAAGGTTTTTGTTTTGTTTTGTTTTCCAGAGCAGTTTTAGGTTGACAGCAAAACTGAGAGGAAGATACAGAGACTTCCCATATATCCCTGGTCCTTAGGCAGGTGGAGCCTTCCCCATATGGACATCCCCCACCAGAGTGATACATCGTAATCACCCCAAACCCATGGTTTACATTGCAGTTGGCTGTTGGAGTTGTACATTCTGTGGATTTGGACAGATGTGTATCCACCATGATCGTATGGTACAAACTATATTTGCTGCCCTAAAAATCCTCAGTGTTCTGCCTATTTATCCCTCCTGCCCTGCTAATGCCCTGCTAACCCTAACCCTAATCCTAACCACTGACCTTTTTCCTTTTTTACCCTCTCCATTGTTTTGACTTTTCCAGAATGTCACATAGTTGCAATAGACAGTATGTAGCCTTTAGAGCCGGGCTTCTTTCACTTAGTAATAAGCTTTTAAGATTCCTCTCTGTCTCTGTGTGGCTCGATCGCTCACTTGTTTTTAGGGCTGAGTAATATGCCGTGGGCTGCCTGTGCCGCGGTTTGCTGATCCATTCACCTGCTGTGGAACATCCTGTTTGCTTTCAAGTCTGAGCAAAATTACAGACAAAGCTGCTGTAAACACCTCTGCACAGGGTTTGGAGGGGGGCGGGGAACAGGGGATTTTGAAACAGAGTATCTCGCTTTGCAGCCCAGGTTCCCCACCCGCTGGCTTGGCTTTTTGAGCAACTTGTGGATGGCTCTCAGCCTCAGTTTCTTTCTCTGTGAAATGGGAACAGTACCGCATCTTTCCTGGGAGATTCACAGAACGAACGGCTCGGAGGGCGCTCTGTGGCAGTACAAGGTGATGGACACGTTGTAGTTCACAGTTACTAGTCTTTGCTTTTAGTTGGGGAGTTGGCCCAGGACCCAGTCACCTGGCAAGCGGACGGAGGCCTCTGGTCACCGATCGCTGCCTGCAGTGGCAGAGAGGGATTGAAAGCCGCTCTCTATCAGTCTCTATCATCGTCTCAGGCTCCTTCAGACTGCGGCTCAGTCCCTCCTCTTCTCTACCCTCCAAGAGGGATAGAGCCACACGGAGAAATCAATTGCCAACGCCTGCCGCTGCAGACAGGAAGAAAGTCGCAGCTGCTCTCTCTCTTTGCACTGGTGATTAATCGAGTTCACTCCAGGCGCAGACAAGCCCATGGAACAGTAGATAAATAACAGGCCGAGTTTAAGAAGATGCATGTTCTTTGAGTTAATAATTTTAACGGCCGGGGAAATGCTGCCGTGGTTCTCATGGTAACAGAGACCTGCGATTCGGTCTCTAATTTGAGAGCCTCAGACTAATATGTACAGAGAGCTACCCTACAGGAACTTCATTCTGTCCCTTAATTGGAGCCTTTCAACGAAGCATGGCTTCAATGAAGCAATGATATGATGCCATTTGGAGAAACAATGCAGAATATTACTTGTTTGCTCTAAACGTGCCCACGAAATGCATACCGGCCAACATCTTCTGGGCTGATGCGGAGGGTCTGTGACATCTGCTTTGGTGTGAACCTCTGCTCCCTGAAGAGTCTCCTGAGGCGACATCGGCTGTTCGCTCCTGATTGACCAGACGTTTCAAGGGACTGCGGTCCTCTTTTGCAATAAGGATTTAGGACGCTCCTTGGCTGTCGCTAGCGTCACGTCTTGGATGGGATTTGGAGGGAGGCAAGACAAGGAACACCGTGAGTCTAGGAGCCGGGATGCCGAAGTCTGTTCCTGAACCAGTCTTGCTGATCTGGATGCGAACTAAGCCAGACAAGACCTTGAGAGTTGGAACGCTAGGGAGAGCTGACTTTGGGGACTGGTCAGATGGGCCACTCTGTCCCGACTCTTTTGTAAGCTGCTTCCTCCTCTGAGGCTTCTGGATTGTGAGGAGATTCCTCCTCACTGGGGGGTTTCCCTGTATTCGCACCCTCACTTTCCTCCAAACATTCACAGCGTGCCAGCCACTTTCCTTCCTGAAGCGATTCAAACTGCCCGTCGATCGTGCTGAAAACATCTTCCTCTGGTGTCTCGGTGCCCCTCTTCTTAGGCGCTTGGAAGCGTGACAGCGCCTTCCCCGAGCCTGTGACTCGGCTCAGGGCTGTGGAAAGCTGTCTTCAATCACGCACACGTCTGTGCATCACATTTCCCCCCTCCCGCTGGCCGTGGCGTGCCACTGGTTTCGGTGGCTGCACCGGTCACACCCACGACTGGGGCTGTCGACACGAGTTCCGTGCAAGAAAGGCTGTAAATGGGAGAGGTCACAAGTCAAGCCCTGACACCTGGTGATTCTTTTTAGGCTGAGGTTCCCCTTGGCCCGGTGGATCTCTTGCGTGTTACCGCCGACGGCACCGTGCTTGGAAAGCGAGGAAGGGGAGGAATCTCCCGGAACACAAAATCCAACCCCACACGCAAAGTCCCCGTTAGTGATCATTCATGGCCCAGCTGTGGGCCAGACCTGAACCATGTGTACAAGGCTTCAGGAGAGGTGTTAAATCACAAGCGAGGAAGAGAGCAGAATCACAGGAGGCTCAAAGCCTGCTTTGTGGTAACAGAGAGATCACAAGAGATCCTTCTGCGTTCTTGGAAAATCCCAGAAAGAGGGTAAGGTCAAGAAGGTTCTTGCCCTCCTGTCTTCCTCTTTCCCCTTCTCTTTGGTTCTCATCATCCTGTCTGGAGGGGAAGCCCTACGTCCGAGGGTCATTGTATATACCTATCCTGGGGTACCATCTCTGGTCTTTGGACTAGCGAAACAGTGATCCTAACCATGACCACTGGGCAAGCTACTATGCAAATCTCTAGTCGTACTTGAACCTTGAAAAAAGGGGCGCCTGGCTGGCCCGGTCGGTAGAGCATAGGACTCTTGATCTCAGGGCCGAGAGGTCGAGCCCCACGTGGGGCGTGGAGATGACTGAAAAATAAAATCTACCAAATAATCGTGTGGCCCATGGTCACGGATGCTACGAGCGTTTTCTAGCTGGGGGCAAAAAATCCAAACGCTGCTCCAGGCAAATCTTTTCCTTTCTCAAGGTGTGCATCTCCCCTCTGTGTTCTCCAAGCTAAAAAACGGCCCTCCCTCCCCGTGCCCCACACTCCTCCCTCCCCCCCCCCCCCCCACTAGATTCTCCGGAATATTTGGCACATCAGGCTGTTAGCCCCTGACAGACTCTGGCTCTTTGAAAGTTCTGTCAAATCTTTTCGTAGATGTAATTGGTTATAGTTTCCATGTCCTTAGAGCTGCTAAGCTAGCAGTTTAATTTATCCTAATTCAGAACCTAATTGTCTTTCACTGCTGGCTAATTAAATGTTCAAAGAAGTGATAAATTAGGCAGGTTGATCATTACAGCACAAGTAATTAGCCAGTTGATCTGAAGCCAGCCAGGTTTTTAGGACAGGGCTTGGAAGGGGGGAGCCATGCAGAGCGATAAGGCCCTTCTATCACACGGGCTCGTAAGGATAAGGAGGGTGGGTTGAAAAGCCTCGGACCTGCTACCACGACGTTACCACAACCGTAGGTGGGAGTCTTGCCTTTCAGGGCTAAGAGTTGGCCCAAGTCTCGGGGAGGCCCAAGTTCACGTCAGGCCACACCGGCCACCCAGAGTTCCCTGTGGACGTGTCAGCATCCGTTGAGATACGGAATGGAGCGGGGCAGGGACCCGGTCACTGGAGGGTCCGCACAGCTGAGCCAGGTGGGGATCGACCTTGAAGACTCGAAGCAGGTTCCTGGACAGGGAACGGCACGACTACCATTGACTGGGGCTGAGCCGAAGATCCCAGGCTGGGCCGCGCAGCGGTCAGGGTGAGACAGGCTTGAAGGGGCAGAGGTGACCTCTGGGATGATTCTGTAGCCGAACCAGCCTGAGTTTGCTTCCTGGGGAGTCAGAAACTGTACCAGCTGAGTTGTCGCACGAAGAAAACTTTCACTGGGGCGCCTGGGCCGCTCGATCGGTTAAGCATCCGACTTCAGCTCGGGTCGTGATCTCACGGTTCGAGCCCCGCGTGGGGCTCTCTGCTGATAGACAGCTCGGAGCCCGGAGCCTGCTTCGGATTCTGTGTCTCCCTCTCTCTCTGCCCCTCCCCCACTCGTGCTCTGTCTCTCAAAAATGAATAAACATTAAAAGAAATTAAACAGAATAGGGCTGATATCAATAATAATAATAATGATAGCAAAGTAAAATGGCCATCTCCACCTGGTATGGCTACCGATTCTCTTCCTATCTCCACCCCCGACGATCCTCCTGAAATGCACCCTGCCTCTGAGGGTCCCCTCGGGCGTCCGTCAGGCCACAGTCTGCAAGTCGTGTCTCAGAACACATACATCTTTTCCCATCTAAAAATACGGAGAGGGGAGCCTGGGTGGCTCAGTCGGTTAGGCGTCCGACTTCAGCTCAGGTCACAATCTCACAGTCCGTGAGTTCAAGCCCCACATCGGGCTCGGGGCTGATGGCTCAGAGCCTGGAGCCTGCTTCCGATTCTGTGTCTCCCTCTCTCTCTGCCCCTCCCCCGTTCATGCTCTGTCTCTCTCTGTCTCAAAAATAAAAAATAAAAAAAAAAATACGTTAAAAAAAAAATACGGAGAAACTCGGCTACCACAGTGTATCTTAGGAAGAATCCTATTTCTTAAGTGGAAAGAATGTCTTAATAAGCCCACGTGGGGTAAAAGTTAGGACCCCCCCAGGAGGGCAGGAATGCAAACCAGCGCCCAGATTTCAGGAAAAGAGGGAAAACTGTTCCACCCAAGACCAGGAGAGATTTCCCCCTTGCTCTCGCTGCATCGAGACCGGAAGCCGTCAGGAGCCCATGTGCTATAGGATGAGACCCTTCCTTCTGAGCACCGATATCTGGCAAACCTACGAACCCCAAAGAAGATTTGGTGGGAGCGGGTTTGTGACTAAGAAAAGCAGAAGTGTTACACGAGATGAATTAAACACAGACAGGTGCAGTCTGACCGGATCCCACGAGAAGGGTGGCAGAGAGACCTTAACTGTCAATGCTAGAGCAATCCAGAAGTTCTGCCCTGCACGCTCACCAGCCACAGGTGGCTCACGGCTGTGCTCGGGGTGGCCCAGTGTGTCCAGGGGCAGAGCTGATGTGATTCCAGTGACCAGACTCTGGCCTGCAACTCAATCAATCTCTTCCGCAGCCAGAAGCACCCCCCACCCCGGCCCCAAGGCCTGCCCAGCTCGCCCTCTTTGCATTCGAATGCTCTCTGTCCCCGGCACCCTTCCATCTCCCTCCCCAAATCCCCTTGTCATCAGCTCCTCACAGACCTCACCTGCCCCCAGAAAACCCATCTCTAAAGAACACCATTCAACGGACACAACGCCCTTCACGTTCTTGGAACAGATGATGTTTAGGGAAACACCAGGCTGGGCACATTAAAAAAAAACAAACAAAAAAAACCAAACAAAAAAAACGACTGCAGAGTTCTGCCGGTCCGGCCACAGAACTGTCACTTGGGGAGCTCACTCAACGTCAGGATGCCAGGAGCGTCCCCCCCACCCCGCATATAGATACTCTGACAAACAGCCCATATTTGCAACGTAGGAAGGGATCCCCTCCTTGGCGATGTTTGCTGCACGAGTGACCCGTGCTGCAGAGCTCTGGCCCGGCTACGTTCGAAGACACAAGTTCCCTGCAAACTCCCAAGCGATCCTAGGGCCAGGAATCTTCGGTGACACCCCCACCAGCAGGCGGAGACTTCTTCCCCCACCACCTCGGCTGCTGAGCCTCCCTTTGATTGGCACAGGAGCTGGAAGGTTCAAAGATGGCTCACATGCAGTGCGAGACGGCCTCAACACCCAGCAGCTGGCTCTTTCAAGGCCATCGCTTTGGAGATCATTTTCTCGGCCAGTCTGCCCCGTGCCGCAACTCCCCCCCCCCCCCCCCCCCCCCCCACGGAAAGGTGTTTTTAGTGATTTCTGGCTTCTGGCGCTGTAGCAAGTGGACCACGCAACAGCTTCCGAGGAGGCTGGATCTGACTCCTAAGCCCTGTAATGAGCCGGGTGTTGGAGCAGCTGTTGTAGCCTTGACCTCACAGCACCTGCGGGGGGAGCGGGGGGGGGGGGGGGGGGGAGGGGGCAAGGAGCTGCTGTGCGGCCCCTTCTGGAGGCTCACGAGCCGCAGGAGGAAGTAGGGGATGATCTCCAGCGGCCACACAGCAACACTGGACCTGACAGGGCTGAAAAAATCACATGTGCTTGAGGCCGCGCTTCTCTCCCGCCCTTGTGGCTTTCCCAGAACCCACAGAGCCACACCCTAGAACATTCTTCTGTGCCCCTGCAGAACACTGCTGTACCGACCGGGCCTGTGGTCCGGGCTGGGGTGTCCACGTGACTCAGGGGCCCGTGGGTCCCATTCTACATCCCCAGGTCTCGGCCAGGGGATATCCTTCCTTCACCGGGACGCTGATGAGTTTCAGAGAACCCTGAAAATAATGCTTAGGATGCGCTGACCGGCTGTGTTCATTCCCTGGGGCCACCGGAACAAAGCACCAAGAACCGGGTGGCTTTAAACAACACAGATTTGTGCTCTCGCAGTGCTATGGGCTGGATGTCCAAAATCAAAGTGTCATCAGGGCCGGGCTCCCGCCGCAGGCTCTAGGGGAGACCCCTTCCCCAGACGGTGCTCGGCTTGTGAAGGCATCACTCCAGTCTCGGCACGTACCTTCACGTGGTCTCCTCCACGTGTCTCTCGAACATCACTGTCCCTCTTCGGTAAGGACACCAGTCATGGGATCGATGGCCACCGACAGCAGTATGACCTCATCCTAACTAAGTACAGCTGCAATGACCGTATTTCCAAATAAGGTCACATTCTGAGGTGCCGGGCGTTAAGACACCATCACTATAAATTTGCTCAGACCCCTGGGGAGAGTTTTCATAAAAGAGCAGTGAAGCCTTACTCAGTGTAGCTCTCTGGAGGGACGAGGGCCCATGGAGAGAGCTGGCCTTGGTTGACCCAGAAGGGGAACCCCAGGACCAGGGACGTAGCAAAGCCACTGAATGGACTATCTTGTGCGTAGAGTTTCTATTTATCCCAAAGCGGCATCGTTTCATCACATGTATGGGTCCTTTTCATCTCCGTGACACCTTACCCTGTATTTATTATTTCCCACTTTCTACTAAGAAGGCACCTGACGCACAGAGGGGTTAAGTAATTCGCCCAGGATCACACAGCTAGTAGGTGACAGAACCGGGTTGTGAACCCAGCATATGTGACCTCCAGTGCCCATCCCCAGGGGTTTCAGCATTTTTATTCGAGCAACTCCATTAGGTCAAGCACTGTCCTAAGCAAAGAAGAACACACTCAGTTGTTCCATAGCCTTGGGATACGTTGAATTTCGAATATTTCCATCACTGGGGATATGTTTCCACACGCGTGGGTGCTGCCTCAGGTCACTGTCAACGTTAGGAGATGTTCTGACAGTTTACCGAACATGTTACACACACCATCTCTTATGCGACTCGCAAAAAAAAAAAGTGTCTGATGAGAGGTAACATCACCACTGGCGTCTTACAGATACGCTGAGTTGGGAAGGCAACAGCGTGATTCGGTTATCCCGGTGTTTGTCGGTGGCAGAATCCAGATGTTTCCGTTATCTCTTGCTGCGTAACAAATGGCCCCAAATCTTAGCCAAACAAAACAATGACAATCAGTTTAGTCTCGCCTTGTGTGGTTCTGGGGATTGACTGGGCTCAGCTGGCTGGTTCTCACTCGGGGTTGTGATGAGACCGTGGCCAGGCTGGGTCTTCTGAAGGTGGCCCCACTCATGTGTCTGGTGCCCAAGCTTGGGAAGATTCAGAGTTGGGACAAATATGGAGTTCCTTGTCTCTCTCTCTGTCTCTCCCCTTGCCCCCTCATCATTTTGCATGGGCCCTCCAGCACGGAAGCTTCTGAGAAGTCCAGCCCTTGCCTAACAGCTCAGGACTTCAAAGCAAATTGCCCCAGAGGTTAGGGCAGAAGATGCCCGACCTTGGCCTTCTCTAACCCAGCCTTTTAAACCAAGCAGCCCCACCTCTGCCACATTCTATCCAGAGACGATCACAAAAGCCTGCCCAGTTTCAAGGGAGGGGGGGCACACAAACTCCCCCTCTCGATTGGGGGCCCGTCACAGAATTCACACACACATCTTCGAACCGCCACACCCGGGCTGTTGATCCCGCATATCAAGAGGTTCTACTGGGTTATCTCCTCTAAGAGTGAATGCCAGAGAGAGGTTCAAGTTGATGCTCTGCCGGACCCTTGTTATTCCCTTAGCCAAGTCCTTACTAGCGCGGCTCTCTCTCCTGGGGGCCAACAAGAGACAGGTTGAGGGCAGCGTTGAACAAGGAAGCAATGCAACCGGCAGGCACTGGGGTTGGGGGGGGAGGTGGAAAATGAGAGCGGCGACCGAAGGAGGATTGATGGGGGCCCAAAAAGAAATGGCAAATGCCCCTTTCCCCTCCCCCTCCACTCTTCCTTCTCTCTGCCCCAACATCCCCCACTGGCCGAAGCATGAGGAGGGCAGGATTCTGCAGCTACGCGCATCTCTCCCGTGCACCCCCGGCTCCTGGGCAGCCCCGCTCAGAGCTTTGTCTTTGCTTAGACAGGTTGCATTGTCAGTGCAATCAATGCCTCTGGGAGTTTCCAAGTTCATGTATGCCTGGGAGACTGGGCTCTGAGCACTTTGCTTATTCCTAGTAATAAAGTTTTCATCAAACCATCTTTTCTTTGCAATTAAGCCAATAATTTCACTCCTGTCCTCCGGGCTGAGTCACACTAGCTATAACCTGACCGTGGCTACCTGAACAAACAGGGAAGAGTGATGCCACAGCAGGAAGGGCAACAGAATTAGCATGGGAGGGCCGGGTTCCTGCCCCGTTGCCTACCTGCTGGGTGTCTCTGAGCTAGCGGCTCAACCTCTCTGAACTGCTTTCATTTTACGTAAAACGGGGGAGATGCCCTCCTTGCATCCAGTGAACGTCAGAAAAGAGTCCCTAGCACAGAGGCTGGAATGCAGGAAGCAGTTTCCCTGTAATTTTCTCTACTCGTTTATTAATAATGCAGAAATGTGAACAGCCCGATTCATACATCTTTGCCCACCTCTCTGATTATTTTCTCAAGACAGATCCCTCCGTACTGAATCACCGTGTCAAGGGTATAAACATTTTAAAAGATCATCGAATGTATTGGCAGAAAGCGTTTTCAGAATCGGTATCAGTTTATATTCCCATCAGCTGTTTGGAGGATTTCGAGCTTACCATACACGGCCCAGCATTATTATCTAGAATTTATTTCTTTGTCCATTTGCTAGGCAAAAGAACGATCTCTCGCGTTGCCTTATTTTTTTCCCTCTCTTCATTAATTTTGTTGTTTTCCTTTGAAATACTTGTAGATTCACATGCAGCTGTGAGAACTAATACAGAGACCTCTCTCGTCCCCTTGTCCCCCCTGCTGCCCGGTGGTAACATCTCATAAAATTAGAGTTCGATATCACCATTGCGACTGATACCGTCAAAATACAGAACATTTTCTCACCACAGAGATCCCTAACATTGCCCTTTTGCTACCACACTCACTCCTCACTCCTCCCATCTCCGTGTCCTTGACCCCTGACAATTACTAACATGTTCTCCATTTTGTGAATTTTGTCACGTCTAGAGTTCTATGTGAGTGGAACATAGAGTATGTAACCTTTGAGGGACTGCCTTTTTCCACTCAGCCTAATTCTCCAGACGTTTACCCAGATTGTCGCGGGTAACAAGAGGCTGTTCCTTTTTGTTGCTGAATAGTATTCCATCGTATGGATATACCACAGTTGGTGAAACCGTCCACCCTTTGAAGGACATCAGGGCTGTTTCCAGTTTCGGCTGTTTGGACAAGGTGCGATAAACATTTGCATACGGGTTTTTGTGTAAACATGTTTTCACTTCTCTCAGATAAATGCCCGGGAGTATAATTGCCAGATCAGATGGTATTTGCGTGTGTATAATTTTTTTTTTAAGAAACTGCTAAATTGTTTTCCAGAATGACTGCATCATTTCTCTAATTTCCTTTCTGATTATTCGTTAGGTTGAATAATTATAACGCTTTTTGTTTATTTTATTTTTTCTAAATTTGTTTAATGTTTATTTATTTTTGAGAGACAGAGAGAGACAGAGTGCAAGTGAGAGAGGGGCAGAGAGAGAGGGAGACACAGACCCCGAAGCAGGCTCCAGGCTCCGAGCTGTCAGCACAGAGCCCGACGCGGGGCTCGAACTCACGGACTGAGAGATCTTGACCTGAGCTGAAGTTGGACGCTTAACGGACTGAGCCACCCAGGTGTCCCTAACATTTTTTATTTTTTGATGTCTATTGATATCCTTTTTTTTTTTTACAGTTCTCCATTAAGATGCTCTGTTTCTTATCAATTCAAAAGATCTTTTCCAATAAAGTAATAATTAATAGTCGTTTCCCCTTACATTTCTTTGCTTGTTTGCTGTCATGATTTACAATGTTTTGGATGAATAGCAGTTTGATGTATTTATGATGTAACCCATAGATTGTTACGATTAAAAAGTCTTTTCCTATCCATCAATCAATTTACTATGAGCTTGTTTTCTTCCTGGACACTTTAATAATCTGGAATTTATTTTGAACCGGAGTTGAGTCATGAGCCCTCCCTTCTGGCTGCGGCCCTTCATCACACATTCTAGCCCCTGATTCTTTGTTACGTTTTCCGTTTCATGTTGGCTCACAACTCCTAACATGTTTTCATTACATAGCTTTGCGGTTATGCTCCTTATGTGTCAGGGCGAATCACATCACACCATTCTCCTTATTTTAATTTTGTGATTTCCGTGAATCCCTCAATTCTTCGTAATTCTTACCCCTTTTTCTTCCTGATTGTTTTAACACTTTTCATGTGACATAACTGTAGGATTCCAGGAAGTTACAAAACACAGTACATGGAGTCCCGGGTCCCCTTTACCCATCATTCCCCACTGGTAACATTCTACGTAACTATTGTTCAATGTCGAGACCAGAACACTGACATCTGTAGCTTTCGTACTGTTAACTAGACTATCAACATTACTACATCATGGATGCGCCATTTTTTTCCCAAACAATTTTTTTAATGTTTAGTTTTGAGAGAGAGAGACAGAGCATGAGTGGGGAAGGGGCAGAAGGAGAGAAAGAGAGACAGAGGGAGACACAGAATCCGAAGCAGGCTCCAGGCTCTGAACTGTCAGCACAGAGACTGACCCAAGACTCCAGCTCACAAATGGTGAGATCATGACCCGAGCCGAAGTCGTGCATTTAACCGACTGAGCCATCCAGGCGCCCCATGAATGCACCATTTTTATATACAACACACAGTTTTGATTTTCTCCCATGCACGGATTTGTGCAAACACTAACACGGCCGAGACACAAGGCTGCTCTGTCACCACAGGGGGCTCCTGCATGAGACCCCTGCCCCCTTTACTTCTCTTTCTTTATAATTGTCCCCAGCAACCACCAATCTTTTCTCCATCTCTGTAGTTCTGACATTTGAAGAATGTGATATAAATGGAAACATACAGTATATAACCTTTTAAGACTGGCATATTTTCACTAAGCATAAAGCCCTTGAGATCCATCCGGGATTTTGTGTATATCAACAATTCATTCTTTTTATTATTATTATTATTATTATTATTATTATTATTATTGTTTTTTTTTTTTCTGAGTAGTATTTCATTGGCCAGGACTCATTCACCCATTCACCCATTGAAGGACATTTGGATTCTTTCTAGTTTGGGGTTGCTGTAAATAAAGGTGCTGCAAACATTTGTGTTCAAATTTTTGGGTGAATGTAAGTTTTCATTTATCTGGGATAAAGCCGCAGGGTGTCATTGCTGGGTCCTATGGTCAGCGTACATCAAATTTTATTTAAAAATTGCCAGTTTCCCATCATGGCTGTTCCACTTTCCATAACCACCAGCGATGTATGAGAACCCCCCCGTGTCTCTGCAGTAACTAGGATTATGTTTTGTTTTCACCTTTCTAATAGGTGTACAGAGATCTTTCACTGTGGCGTTTTTTTTTAAGTTTATTTACTTATTTTTCGGAGACAGAGAGAGAGAACACAAATGGGGAAGGGGCAGAGAGAGAGGGAGACACAGAATCCGAAGCCGGTTCCAGGCTCTGACCTGTTAGCACAGAGCCCGTTACAGGGCTCCAACTCATGAACCGTGAGATCATGACCTGAGCTAAAGTCAGATGCTTAACCTACTGAGCCACCCAGGTGTCCCTCCTTCACTGTAGTTTTAATATGTATTTCGTAAACTTGAATACTTTTTATTTTTCCAGACGAACTTTAATTTCTATTTTTTTTTAATTTTTGAATTTCATTTAAATCCAAGTTAGCTAAAATTAATGTAATAATGACTTCAGGAGTAGAATTGAATGGGTCATCACTTACATATAAACCCAGGGCTCATCCCAACAAGTGGCCTCCTTAGTGCCCATCACCCACTTAGCCCCTCCCCCTCCCCATCTCCCCTCCAGCAACCCCTCGGTTTTGCTCTCTGTATTTAAGAGTCTCTTATGGTTTGCCTCCCTCTCTCTTTTTATCTTGTTTTTCCTTCCCTTCCCCTATGTTCCAGATGAACTTTAAAATCACGATTCAAAGGTGTCCCCCGCCAAAAACTTCCATTAATATTTTTCTTAGATTAGGCCGAAATATACCTTAAGTTGAGAGTAATTTACATTCTTAAATATTCAGTCTTTCCAATCAAGGGATATAGTATCTCTCTCCATTATTCATTAATATTTTTCTCAGTGAAATTGTGTATTTCCCTTCAGATAAGTCTTGCACATTTTTTATCATATTTGGTATCAGTCTTTGCTTTGCTCTATCTCTTCTGTTTTTATTTTGCAACGTTCCCAGATAGGATTTTCTCACTATATTTTTAAGCATGTTGATAGACTATAGTAAATATATTTATTTTTATTTGCCTTTTATTCAGTCGCTTTTCTGAACTCTATTACGAAGAGAGGAATAGCTTTACAGTTTTTCTCGCTACATAAATATACGCAGTAAAATAAAAGGGTCTAATAGTTAATATTTATTGAGCATTTGGAAGGTACCAGCTAGAAACCACGCTCCAGAAGCATTATTTCACTTAAATCCATTTGTCACCTTAAGAAAGGCTCATTGGCTAGGTGTACCTCTTTGCTAGAATCAACTGTGCCTTGAATTGGGGTCTGCTGTGAAATGTACTCATAGGTTGTTCTAGAACATGAGTGCACATGCCCTGGGCAGCTAGTCAGATCACAAGCCCCCGCTGAACAATCACACCGGCACGTCACTTGCAAATGTGTGCAGAAGGGGGGGGGGGGGGGGAAAGGTAGAAAGTTCCAGATGAACAAAGAAGAGAGAGGGAAAGCAATGGTTTTGTTGGGCACACATAAAGGACAGGGGCTTTTATGTAAATGATTTGAGGTCCCCCACCGCACCCCTGACTCCCAGGCCAATTACAGAAAGCAGGTGACTCATAGCTCAGCCCGCCCCCTTTCCTTCTCTCCCCACTCCACCCCCTCACAAGCCTCCTTGCCCAGAGCGGTGCGTCTGATTTCTTGGCTCGGCCATTTGAACATCTCTTGAGTTGGAACACGAGTTGGTTTATTTTGATCCTTCCTGGTTTGAAAATTGAAGTATGTGCAGGGCGTCTGGGTGGCTCAGTCGGCTGAGCGTCTGACTTCGGGTCAGGTCACGATCTCGCGATCTGTGAGTTCGAGCCCCGTGTCGGGCTCTGTGCTGACCGCTCAGAGCCTGGAGCCTGTTTCAGATTCTGTGTCTCCCTCTCTCTGACCCTCCCCTGTTCATGCTCTGTCTCTCTCTGGCTCAAAAATGAATAAAACAGAAAAAAAATTTTTTTTAATTTAAGTATGTGCAAGGGCATATTTATCTCTCAATTCCGCTTTAACCGCCTTCCGTCAGAGTTGATAGGCATTATTCCATCTTCTTTATTTTTTGAATGCCCTATGATTATGGTTGTGATTTCCTCTTTGACTCGGCAACTTATTATAGTTTTTGTTTTAATTTCCAAGTAAGTGGGTATTTTAAGCATTTATAATTATCATTATTCTTACTTGCATTGTGATCGGAAAATATGAACGCTGCAATTTCTGCCTTTTGAAATTTATTAAGTTTTCCTCAAGACCTGCTATATGGCCAATTCTCTCATAAATGCTTAATAGGGAGGCAGAGTCTCTGTAGATTAAAGAGGTTTATAGATACATAGAGATGTGATCAAAGTAGATAGACAAATAGATATTAATGAATCCACTCATATTTTTCTGTTCAAATGTTTCATCATTAAAACACACAGCTACTTAAGGATTTGTGTTTTCTCTCACATGTATTGTTTCCTGTTTTTTTCCCTATTTTTATGTCTATTTTATTTCTATTCTATTTCTATTTCTATTTATTTCTATTTTATTTCTATTTTCTATTTTCTACTTCTATTATTTCTATTTCTATTTTTGTTTCTATTTTTCTGTTTTTTTCTATTTCTGATAGCCGTCTTTTATATACCTCTTGGTACCCTTGAATGTTACACCCATCACCAGAACGGAATGTCCCTTTATGTTAATGCGTTTTGCCTTGAACGCTACAGTTTCCGGGGCCTTTTTACTTTGAGTTCTGCTATGTCAAATTACTTTGCTCAAGCTTGTTGTTTTTGTCTGCATTTGAGCCGTAATGCCCACTGTATCTTTGCTCATCCTTGACGCAAAGCGTGGTGATACAAGTTAGTCTCACCACCCAGGTGGATAGTCAGAAAACCCCCTTCTAGAGCATTCCCTTGTCCTCTGGCTGGACTACCTTTCAGGCACAGATGTGACTAATGTGTCCTTCAATATTTTGTGGAAAATGAGAAAGGAGAGTCACACTTTTTCTTAAGACCTAAGTCAATGCGTCAGGGCGTGTGCCTTTCTGTGGTTTTTACGAACACAGACGATGACCAGTTTTCACATTAGCCCCAAGTCTGTGGTTAGCCAATGTCAGCTGGGTGGCCAAGAAGAAAGAAAGCAGTGTTCAGTGAGGATGGGCTGCCTAATCCTGATTTGTATTTCAAGGTCTTCTCGCCCTCTGAAGGAGGCCGCTCAGACCCTTGACTTGGCTGGACGCGGCTGCGCTTTGAAGGAGCATCAAGGCAAGGCTTTCAAACATCAAGGACATGAAGTCATTTTACTGGCATGTATTTCTGGTCTAGCCAATCAAAGCTGAACAGGTAGCGGGGTGACAGTAATTTATACATGAGAAGAGGAACAATTTAGAATTTCTAGAAATGTAACTATGGCAACAAATTAAGAAAGTTAGCTACAATTTGTCATTCCTTAAAGTCATGCATATTACATTATCCTAATAATTTACGTAGTAATTACTTAACAAGTTCAAATGAGAGGAATAAGTAATCATGTGAGCCCACGGCGGAGATTTATGTGTGGTTTAAGAGTGGATGGCCTTGTCTTTTTCATTAAACCCTCCTATTTTCTACACATTAGGTATTCAGAAAAATGGATGACCTCTGCTTTCACAAATGTCAGGGCTGTAAAAGCAAAAATTGTCCCCACGAAGACAGTCACAGAAAGTCAGCACTACATACTCAGCTCTTACAAGTACACAGTCAACGGTGGAATGTTTGGGTTAGATAGTCGTATTCTGGAGCGTCTTCGGTTCCAGTCTTTAACAGAATTATACATTGGCCACGAGGGGAGGACAGATTTTATCCACTGCCTCATCAGTCGTTTGAGGTACGGGTGGCCAAGTTCTTTGGTGCAAACAACCCTTCGAAAGGGCCAATCTAGAGCCAAGTTGTTGATTTTCCGGAGGGTGACGTTCTACGGGGCCCAGAGTCGGTCAGGATCCAGGAGAGTTTAGGTAACCCGGCCTCAGGTCTACGCCAAAGGAATTATTAAATTCCACCAACATGGCAACACACTTTTCCAACGTTTCTCCTAAAGTCAACCCGTGACCTGGTCCCTTTGGCCCTTGGGACACAGTATTTCCTCTGGCCATTCTAGGCTTACTGGTAGAAACAAGGACAAGGCAAAAGCAAAACATTCCACAGCTTCTTTCCACTTAGACAATGGTTGGGATAGCTGTCCTTTGCAAATTCCTCCCTGTCCTCACGTTGGCCCCCAGCTTCCAGGTCATTTTCCACGTCAATTCCACAGTGTTTAGTGAACACCTACCATGTGAGAGATGTTGAGAAACCATCGTGACCCAGGCCCGTCCCACAATATACGGTGACGGCCTCATGCTGGTATGGAGTATTCTTCTCCCCTTCCACCCGCCTCCTCCTCAGTTATTCACTCATCCTTCTCTCCTTAAGAGGAGTAAACCCCTTCCTCCCAGTCATCAGGTGGCCTCCCTTTCCCTGGTGTCAGCTCTCAACTCCCGTCCTTCGACAAATCTCAAAACACAGCACGTTAAAGCCTAGGCCCGTAGTTCACCTGCTCCCGTTTGCGTGTTTGTTCATTTCGCTACAATTAGATGCCATACAAGTGCTTTCAGAGGGCAGAGAGCCCTTCGTACAAACAGACTTGCATCTGCAGCCAGCGCCTTGGTATAACAAGCAGCTGTAAGCATTTTTAGAGGGGGATAAATTAAATCTTATTTTAAAGGTAGCTAGGGGAGTTGGTTATTTAAAACGATCACGTGTTCGATCTTTTGTGAAATAAATAAGCTCCTCTTTTTCCTGCTTTTCTAGACCATTAATCTATTTTTTTTTTTAAAGATATGTTCAGGGGCGCCCGGGTGGCCCAGTCGGTTAAGCACCTGACTTCGGCTCAGGTCACGATCTCGCGGTTTGTGGGTTCGAGCCCCGTGTCGGGCTCTGTGCTGACAGCTTAGAGCCTGAAGCCTGCTTCTGATTCTGTGTCTCCTTCTCTCTCTGACCCTCCCCTGCTCTCGCTCTCTCTCAAAAATGAATAAATGTTAAAACAAAATTTTAAAAAAAGATATGTTTATATACCCAAGCACACACACAGACCCATACTGTGTGTCTGTGTATGCATGTGTTTGTGCTTGTGTGCGTATCTGATTTCGCCTAATGTAAGGGCATCTGTAAAGTGCCTAACAGAGTGCTATGGGTGATTAGCTTCTATTTAAAGGGCTTTTTTCCCCATCTACTGATGATGGCAAGAGGGCAGGGAAAATGATTAACAGGTTAGAAGCAGACTGTGAGGGAAGACTAAAGGATTTATGGATATTTGCCTGGAGCCAGAAGGCTGATATGTAGTTAATTACAGTCTTCAAGTTAATGAAGCAATATTTTATGGGTGATAGCTAGCAACTGTGTTTTTTATTCCAAGAACAAGAAGACCTTATGTCGCAACAAGACAGATTGAGTTTAAAGTAAGAATTTTGAATGCCGAAGTTTGAGGATGAGCAAATCAGCACCTAGGCAGATCTTGGGATTACTCTCTGGATTTTTCTCTTCCGGGGAGAGAGCGCGAGCGAGGGTGGGGCAGAAGGAGAGGGAGAGAGAATCTTAAGGAGGCTCCGCCCTCAGCACGCAGCCTGACGTGGGGTTTGATCTCCCCACCCTGAGATCATGAGCTGAGCCCAAATCAAGAGTCGGATACTCAGCCAACAGAGCCCCCCGGGCGCCCCCCTCTGTGGATTTTTAATAGTCGATAAACCCCTTCTTATGAAGCTTCATGTTACTCAACTGTAGCTCTAGCCCCACAGCAAACACTTAAGTAACGTTAGTCTCCGTGCCTTCCCTCCCACCGTCCTCCTAGTCGCAATTCCCTCCGTCTTTCCATCTATACGTCGACACGCTTCTTATCTTTCAATGATTATTATAAAGCTTCTCTCTCTACTCCAGAGCTCTCGCTTCTTGGCTTGAGCCACATATTGTTTTGTCAGAGTGCATTAGTTAGGATGAGCTCATCTTCGCCGCAAAACCCAGCAAACCTCCAAATCCCGGTGGCTTAAAGGGAAGGCTTCACTTCTTTGTTTGGATTGTTATTTAGGCCGTCAACTTTAAACAGTGACTCAGAGATCCTGGCTCTTTCCTTCTGGTGGCCTTGCCGCCTCGGGACCTCTATGAGAGATGTGGCCCGGACAGAGTCGGAGGGATAGTCATGTGCTAACTCTTCAACACTGTGGCGTGGGTATGACAGCATCACTTCGACTCACAGAGCATCTCCCGAAACCAGTTCTGCACAAATCCCCCTGCCTTCGAGGACAAAGGAAAAATGCAGGGGGCACTGGAGGTCCTTATGGGCATGTAGGCAACTGTATTATAGTTCTTTACTGTGTGGAATCATCTAACTATTGAAGGTTCAGTGGCCTATGTCGTTCTGACCTGGCACTTTGAAACTGGTACATGTCTATTGATCATAATGATGGCATCCGTTGTCCCACTTAAGAATGCCAGTTTTAGGGGCACCTGGGCAGTTCAGTTAGTTGAGTGCCTCTTGATTTTGGCTCAGGTCGTGGTCTCGTGGTCATGGGATTGACGCTCTCCAACATTTGACCTGATTTTTTTGTTTGTCTGCTGAAGAACGTTAGAGTCCTACACATCTGAGGTCAAACCTTTGTGAAACGCAGAGAACAGGTCAGGGGAGAGGATCCTGCCTTTGTGGATTATTGTGAAGAGGAAAAGGAATCAAGTATGAAGCATTTGGCTAAGCGCCCAAGATATAGGAAGGGCTCAGTAAATGCTACCCATGGTTATTATTAACTTATTAAAACAGCAAGTTTGAAGTATGTAAGGGTGAGTTTATGGATATCGTGGTTTACTTTTACTATATGAAAAAAATATTGTAGAACGAGGGACAAATGAATTGACATGAAGGTGATGAAGAAAACATAGCAAAATGCTAACAGTAGACTATAGCTGGTGGGCTTATGACTGTTCACTGTACAAAAGCTTTCCATTTAGCTGCATTTTGAATGGTATTGTAATAAAATATCCGGGGGAATCAGTAAATTTAGATATTTTTCCCCTCCCTCCCCCCGCCCCGACATACAGAAGACTGAAACCTAGCACTTGCCTTGGACGGGTTCCTAATAAGAATTCAGTAATCTTGTGATGCCCCTTCTTAACTTCTATGTGATGTTTAGCGGGCTGTTTGCCTGGCAACTAGGGCACAGTGGGACAGGGGAGGAAGGAAGCAGGTGTCTGAAGCACCAGGAACCAGGATGCGGAATTTGCTGCCGGGTGTTTGTAGAGGGTCCGCATAAAATACGAGCCTCTTTTGTCTTGCACGTTATCCACCGGGGAAAAGCAGGGCTAAATACTACTGCAGTGGGCTGTGTGTATTCCGAGAGGAAACAATTCTAATTCGATGTGGAGTACCTGACAGATTGTATGTACTACCAAGATAGCAGGAGGTTCAGGGAAATACAAGAAATTCTGAGCAACTAGACGGCAGTACAACTCAGCAGCCATGCTCAGAAGGTGCCACCTCCAGGGGCCCCTGGGGGGCTCAGTCGGTTAAGTATCCGACTCTTGACTTGGGCTCAGGTCATGATCACACGGTGTGTGAGATCAAGCCCCATCAAGCTACCAGCTCAGAGCCTGCCTGGGCTTCTCTCTCTCTCTCAAAATAAATAAAGTAAAATTAAAAAAAAGAAAAAAGAAAGGCCACCTCAAGACCACAGTTACAATCATTGAACCTGACACTGCGTAACGTCCGCTCCATTCTTGTGTTTTAAATGCGGAAGAAAGAGAAGCCTGAGACCCAACGAAGACAGACCGAGGGTGCTAACGATTTTGGTTTCAAACACAGCCCTCCTCTCTTCTAGTGAAGGTGCGACAGAGTACCTCGGGGTGCTTTCTACCCTCCTGTCTATTTCCATCGGTGTCCCCGACACTCACCCAGCTGCTGGAAGGGGACAAACACAGTCTGAGGTGGAGCTCTGGGCTGCCTTCGCAAACCCTTTTCCAGCGAAGTCTCCTAGCCCTCTCCTCGGAGCTGACTTCCAGCCCCAGGCGCCCCCTCCGTGGGGAGTCTGCAGCTTCCTCTGTGTCCCTCGACCACAGCCTTAATGGAAGCCCTCATGACTCCCGACCTGGACTTCGTCAATTGCTTCTTGACCACTTTCACAACACTCAACATACCCCTGCCCCCCAGTATGTCTTTCAGGTGTTGCAGAATTACCTTTCTCACCACACGGTTGGGGGGCACATCACTGCTCCCCTTGGGTGTTTAGGGCCATTCCCCACCTCCCCCTCTTGGGATCAAAGGTCACCCAGGGACTCCTCACTCCCTAGAGTCCATTGGATTCCACCAACCCTGGCATGCCCAGGCAGTTCAGGCTATCAGTGGGCTCCTGGGGCGGACCCCTGCTTTGTGGGTACAGTCTGGAAACCTGTAGACATGATCCAAGCCCCTGCCTGTGTAATTCTTGCCCTTCAACTCCCAGAGCAAATACTGGCACCCCCATGAAGGGGTCTCTATCTGAGGCACCGATAGCCCCCCTTTCCTTTAATCTCCCCTAATGCAACATTCGGCCTTCTAGTATGGGATTTCCCATATTTCGTCTTATGCCACAGCTTGATTTTTAGTCTCCTGGCTAGATTGGAATCTTCTTGAAGCTCCAGGAGAGGAAAAGCCAAGCTATTACTAAGCACTTACTCTGTGCCAAATTTCCTTGTCATCTGTTTAAACCTCACCCTGACGAGGTGGTGGGCAGTCATTATGCACCGTTCACAGCTGAGCGAGACAGGATCGAGACCCCAAGTGCCTTACCCTTTACACGATCTCAACAAATACCTGAGGAATGAATTAACCGGATCATTGCCAAAGGTTTGGGACTGTTTATTCAGATATGGCTTCTCCAAGTTCCCAAAGGACTCAAAGACAAAGAAAAATGTTTGGTGTTGCATTTTCTGCTGACCTTTATTGATGATGCTTTCTTATATATGCATCGAAGGGCCTCTAATACCCCCATTCTCAAACAGATGTTTAGGACGGAGTTATGAGTCTTAAGAGTTAAGATTCTTAAGGAGAGGTCAACACAGGAATGTGAAATGCTGGCTGAGAAGCAGTTGACCTCCTCCAAGAAAGGGGAAAGTCAAGTGGCAGATGCTTGCTCTTTTCTAGAAGACCAGACCAGGCCTAAGCTTGGGTGTGCTTGTCTTGGGATAGGGACACGATGAGAATTCACCACCCTCAGAATCTTAAGGGAACAGCTAGCTTAAGAAGGGGGACAGTATCTTTCACTCACTCAACCACATTTCGGCCTTTTGCGGGGGCGTTAAGAAAAGGAGGTGGTGTTGGGGGGTTGAAGGATCCAGATGGAATCCTTCTGGATGGCGTGCTCACGCGCCTTATCATTCTGCCCAGGAGAAGCCCCATACAACTTCCTTTCGTGCTTTCAGTGCCAGATGGTGCCTGGATCTGTTGCCGGAAGGAGAAATACGCTCAAACCATAAATCCATTTGGACACTTTCCTGAGAGTCTCCAGTTTTGTGGCCTGAGTAATTTCATGATAAACGAGATGAGCAGATAGTTTTTCATTCGTTTAATCAGGATTAACTGAGAATCCAGACACTGTGCTTTAGGTTGGTGGAGCGAACACATCGTGTGAGACAGAGCGGACTTCACACCTGTGTTGAGTTAGGAGAAGCTTTATCTCTTGGGAGAGCAGCTTGGTAAGGGCCTGGGCCCACACGTAAGGAGATCATGCAAAGCTCCTGGGGATCTGCACCCCACTCTTTTCTGAAAATCACCACAATTCAACTTCAAAGTTTCCATCTTTGCAGTGCCGGCGAAGATACACGATGGTGCTGTTATCTTGAGCCGTTCCCACACTGTTCGAACCAAATCCCACACCCCATTCATGCTCGGTCTTTGCAGTTGTAACCTCAGATGGTGCCTGGTCTCCTGTATTCGCGTTGTTGACCCCCAGCCTCAAGTTAGGATGGGATCAGGCTCATTCGGTTAAGCGTCCGACTTCACCTCAGGTCATGATCTCGCGGTCCATGAGCTCGAGCCCCATGTCGGGCTCTGTGCTGATGGCTCGGAGCCTGGAGCCTGCTTTGGATTCTGTGCCCCCACCCCCTTTCTCTTCTCCTCCACTCGTGCTCTGTCTCTGTATCTCAAAAATAAATAAATGTTAAAAAAAATTTTTTTTAAGTTAGGATGGGATCCAAGTCCTTGAATATATGGAACAATTATTTGAAGTGTCCAGGGATAAGAAAACCTAGGGCAAAAGAGACCTGTTTCTCAGAGAGACAAAATGGAGAAAACTAAATCCGCCCTCAAGGTCAAGGGTTGGGATGACTAGGACATGGGCGATGGGATGAATATCAAAAGGTAAGACGAAAAAGCACAGAGAAGCTGGAAATGAAACAGTGAGGGTCTGAGGAAACTTCTAGGAAGAAGGATGAAGTGTCAGAAGTTTTAGGTTAAAACGCATACGTAGATGGATTGGTCTCAGGTGACACAGGGCAAGGAAGGACAACTGTGTGTTTGGGTATGGCCCGTGATAGAGGAAGTCATGGCTACAGAAACGACATCGGAGAGTTTCCATGGGGAACGAACTCTGACATCACCCTGGAATTTCAAATCGTTCCAATGCAATCACGCTCCCTTCGGGGGAGGGGGGTGTGGGGAATCTATTTAACATTGCTTCAGAGAATTTGTATTTCTACAAGTTGCAAAACCTTTGAAGTTGCACTGAGGTTACACCTCAATGTGCTATATTTGCATCCTATTCATTCATTCACTTGGGTTGTTCTTCCTAATCTCTACATCACAGCACAAATCCCTTCCATGCTCCATTTCCCACACACCGAAACCTCCCATTTTGTAGGTAATGTTCTTTTCTTCCATTATGGTTACAGACGACTGGGAGAAAAACACACAGGCCTCAACCAGCCCTGGGTAGTAACCTGCCTACCTCCACAATGTGAGTTCCTGCTAACTTCTTGTTTATTACACCTTCTCCACGTACGATGGTTCCCTGTCAGAGATTTTTCTAATGACAGAGGCTCTTGGGAGAGCAAAAGTGGATTGAGAGATGGGACGTGACTTTAGACTTCTTGACGACGACTTGGGCTCAACCTGTTTCTCCCAAATTGTTATTATTTTTTTTTTTCACTTTAATTGTACCTAAAGTGTTTTTTTTTCTTCAAACCTTTTGTTAAAGAACAACATTGTAGCGGGGTGCATTTTTTTTTCTTCAAAATTTGCCATACCTATATATCTGGTCCAGATACTCTTTCGGAACATTGCCTTTCCCCATCCAGAGACGGGGTCTATTTCTCCTCACCTGAATATTGGACGAGTCTTTGTGGCTGCTTTGATGAACAAAATGCAGGGTGAGTGACATTATGAGGCCAGAAAAGGCAATATGGCTTCCCCCTGACTCTGCTCACCCTTGGAACACAGTCGCCATGTTGTGAGAAGCCCAGGCCACATAGAGAGGCTCCCTGTGGGGGTTGCAGCCAAGTCCCAGCTAAGGTTTCACTTAACAGCTCGCATGAATTGTAAGACATGGGAGTTGAGTGAGCCTTCAGATGGTCCTAGTGCCTGGCCTCTGATCTGCCCCAGCTATTGCCAACTGGGGCAAAGATACAATTAGCCCTGTCAAGCCCTGCCAAATTACAGATTTGTAAGAAAAGCTAATTGTGCTCTTTGCTTTAAACCACCGTGTTTGGGGTGGTTTGTTACACAGCACTAGCTACCTGGAACTAACAGACACAGAGAAGAAATAAACACACAATGCCATAAGTAGGCCGGCCAATGAATTTGCACAATCCAAACACAGCCATGCCACCAGCGCCCAGATCGTGAAATACCTTCTCAGGGGGCACCTGGGTGGCTCAGTGGGTTGAGCGTCTGACTTCGGCTCGTGTCACGATCTTGCAGTTCGTGGGTTCAAGTCCCGCATTGGGCCCTGAGCTGACAACTCAGAGCCCACTTCGGATCCTCTGTCTCCCTCTCTCTCTGCTCCTCCCCCCGGCACTGTCTTTCTCAAAAATAAATAAACATTAAAAAAAGGGGAGGGGGGGCTCCTGGTGGCTTAGTCAGTTGAGCATCCGATTTCAGCCGGGTCACGATCTCACTGTTCATGAGTTCAAGCCCTGTGTTGGGCTCTGTGCTGACAGCTCAGAGCTGGAGCCTGCTTCCGATTCTGTGTCTCCCTCTCTCTCTCTGCTCCTCTTTTGCTCTGTCTCTCTCAAAAATAATAAACATTAAAAAAGAAAGAAACACCTTCTCAGAAGCCCTCTTCACTCCTTCTTCTGGTCACTGATTGCCAAACATAACCACTAGCCCAACAGCTTGGGTTGATTTTGCCCGTTTTTGTATTGGTCAATTTTCACTTGGCTTTTGTGCCCCATCAGAAGTAAATGAGGCAGGACATGAATTGAGATCCCAGAAAAGGGAAATCCAGTAACCAGAAGCATTTCCAGTTACATGGGGACCCGCTGAGTGTGAGGGACTGAATCGTGTCCTGCCCCCAACCTCCAGTCCATGCCAAATTCATATGTTGAAGCTTTAACCCCTGGAGTGACTATATTTGGAGCTAGGACCGTAAGGGTAGTTAAGGCTAAAGGAGGTCATGGGCGTGGGGGTGCCTAATCCCATAGGGTTGGGGTTCTGATAAGAAGAGGAAGAGATACCAAGAGAACATTCACGGAGGAAAGGCCATGTGGAGATACAGTGACAAGACAGCCATCTACGAGGCAGGAAGAGAGCTCTCACCAGAAACCACCCTGCTGGCATGTTGATCTTAGACTTCTAGCCTTCAGAACTATGATAAAATAAATTAATGTTGGTTGAGTCACCAAGTCTGTGACACGGAATAGTTGATGGAACTGAGGTCTATGACGGTAGAGCCCTTGAGTGAAAACAAAAACACTGAGGCAGATGTCCCCTCAAATCTAGAAGGTGTCGCTAAAGAGCTATGGTGTTGAGTCAACGATGAGTAGACATCCTTCAAGTTCAGAGTTTCCGCCCAGAGGGTGCCCTTGATGATCCACAGCCATTGATGATGGAGAAAGCCTAAGGGCATTGGCTACCAGAGTTGAACACACTCGCCTGACCATAGCTAACTGGAAGAGAGGTGAGAACCTAGTCAAAGTTGAGCCCATTGGGTTTACTCTCTCTCTCTTAAGCACCGAACCTAGAGGCAAACCAAACAGCAGCAGATGCTGGGGTTCCAAGGTCATCTCGTCTCAGGAGTAGTAGCTGATTTAACTTATGCATCGTGGCAAATAAGCTAAAACAAAACAACAACAACAACAAAAGTAAGCCAAAGGAAACAGAAGAACGAAGTAGATACGCAAAGAGCAGCCCATACCACAGCCTGAAATGGAGACAGAGAGACAGCAGAGGCACAGAGACAAAATCTGGGGATACTTCCTGCAGGAAGGGCTCAGAGATTCCCTTCTTTGTTCTTCACATTTCCTTGCACTCGGGCCATTTAAAGTGATGCCAAAAGGGGCACCTGGGTGGCTCAGTCGGTTAAGCATCTGACTCGGGCTCAGGTCGTGATCTCACGGTTGGTGAGTCTGAGCCCGCGTCAGGCTCTGTGCTGATGGCTCGGAGTCTGGAGCTGCTTTGGATTCTGCGTCTCCCTCTCTCTCTTCCTTTCCTCCATGTGTACTCTGTCTCTCTCTCTCTCTCTCTCTCAAAACTAAATAAACATTAAAAAAATAAATAAAGTAACACCAAAGGTGGGTACTGAGGCATACGGAACACTGGGCCCATGTTGACAGGAGCGATTCCAGGCTGTAACTCCTTTGGATTTAAAATAGTGAATCTACCCACCGCCCCACTGACGACTGCTTCTGGACACGGGCAGGGTTGAGGCTGATAGTTGAGGGATGGTCTGATCCACAGGGGGACCCGCATAGAGGACACGGCCTCCACCTGTTCCTCCACATCCCAGGAGTAGCTAGGGACTCTTAGCATTTTGTCCATGTCCTTTAGCATTGAGGAAAAGCTTCAGTGTCATTCTTATATTGTGTTGTCTCATGAATTGTTCATGGACGATCAAGAACCTCTTGAAAACAAGCAGTGTGCCCCACTCACCTCTGTATTCCATTGGGTTCAAGTCCAAGGACACAATGCACATGAAGTGTTCAATGTCTGCAGAATAAATGCATCATCGAGTGGAAAAAAAAAAAAAAGAAGAAGAAGAAAAACCTGCCTTCCCATCCATTCTGTGACTAACTAGTTGTGTCACCTCAGGCAAATCAATGAACCTCTCTGGGCTTCAGTTTTCTGATAAAGAAAGATGAAATTAGGCTCTCGAGTCTTTTAGCCTCCTTCAAGCCGTCTCAATGTAGTTGTATTTATATTCTGCAAACCTATGAACCGCTCATAGAAGAGAAACCAAAACCCCAGTGACCGTCGTCTCAAACAAGCATCTAAACGAGGCTGCGATCTGTCCATCTGTTTACTTGGAAGATCAGTCGCGTTCCCGTTTCAGAGCACTGATCCTGAGCGCCGTCTCTTCCCCTCCAAGGCTGCCCTGGGTCCCGTCCCGGTCTTGTCTTGTGTAGCAGGCTGACGTTTGATCTTGGGTTCACATTTGTTCCTGCTCTTACCACTCCTGGGAGGCTGTATTACCCTCTTCTAATGCCGTCAAAGGCTACCTTTCAGTGTATTGTGTTGTCATCTTGTAGACGCTGCCGAATGTTAGCGTCGCGTCGCCCGGGGACCCCGCGGGACTGGTGAATGACAAATGAGCAACGCACTGAAATTTCTCTCTTTCAGCTGGTCTCCACATAAAACTTGCAAACTGTAAGGTTGTCTGCCCTCATGGCTAAGGGATTTCTGAATGTAATTTCTTTGCATCCCTGCCCCCCGGACCAACAGCTGGCAGGTGTGATGGGAAGGACGCGTAGCTACGAGCAGAGAATCCTATTCCAGGCTGTTTTGCCACTAACTAGCTTAAGTCAAGAGTAATACACTCAATGTCCTGTACTCTAGGTCCTACATGTAGATTTTCTTAGCTTACCTTATAGAAACTGTGGCTGAACTGCTGTTTTCTTTTATCTTATCTTCTTTTATCTTATCTTCAAAATAAATAAATGTGCTTTAAAAAAAAGTGCCCAGTTGTGTAAACTCATGTGGTATCATGGTGTTCTATTATAAGCTCTGGGGGAGGAAATGTGGTAAGATCCCATGGCTTCCAACGGTGATTGTTCGTCGCTAAAGCTCCAGTCTCTGAGACGGCTTTCCCAGAGTGGGTTGGTCCCCTGGGACACCAGATTCACAGGTGGGTCCTCCCAAGCAAAGCTCTGCGGTGTCATCCGTGCTGTCGTGAGCTGCCTGAATGCCCCCACATCAAAGCAGGGCTCTGGGATGTAGTGGACGCTGCTGGGAGCTGCCCAGATGCCCCACTCATGAACTTCTCCCCTCCAAGAACTTGCTCTCAGATGAAGAGGGATGCCTCGCTCAGAGCTATCCTCCCATTCAAGGAAGTCTGCGTCTTCTAATGCTCAATACCAGGGCTCTGGGGCGGGGCAGTGTTAATAAAGCCCCAGATGCCTTGGCCCACCCTGGGACAGACGCGAAAGGCCTTCCCAACCCTGGAGCTCCCTGGCGGATCGGCCAAGTTCAATTTCTTCACTGGCCAGTCTTGTTTTCTTCCACAGGTTGTTGATCCTAGGAACCCACCCTAATGAATTTCCGCACACACATCTCAGAGCATCAGGGCCCGCCTCGAGAAGGGCCTTACGTATTTTCGAGTATCAGAAGGGCGTTTACCAAGCCCATGCGCTCCGGCAACAAATGGAGCTCGCTTTGAACCTGGACCGTAACACCTGCTAGCTGTGCCTCTTTGGGCAAGTTTCTGGGCATATCCAAACTTGAGTTTTCTCATCGGAAAACCCCTGGTATTTATAGTAGGCAGTTCCTACAGCAGGCTGGACGTGCAAATGTGCTCACTGACGTCAGGCCAGGTGCCTGGCTCTGAATTGTTACCAGCTTTGAGAAGGCCTTCAGCCAAGGAATCTGTATGACCTGGTTCAAACCAGTGGGTTCCAGGCTCTCCGGGACCCCTGAGACTTACGGGGTGGGGGGGGACCCTTTGGAAACTTCCCCTCTCTGCAGCGTAAAGTGGAGGGGGGTGAGGCGAGGCATTGAGGTTCCCTTTCCCACCTACTACTTAAGAAAAGCAGCGTTGACCTAGGCCCTTCATAACCTCAACTGCGGGGTAATCGGCATCAGAGGATGTAGAATCTGGAAGGAGGAACAGGGAAGTCAGAGGTCTTGCAGCCGTGTAGAGAAGTCTCCTCTGAGGTCTGCCTTGTTTGGACGGTGGGTCCGTTTCGTGGCTGTCTCTCTTGAAACTCACTTGTTCCGGGGCGCCTGGGTGGCTCAGTCGGTTGAGCATCCGACTTCGGCTCAGGTCACGATCTCGCGGTCCATGAGTTCGAGCCCCGCATCGGGCTCTGGGCTGATGGCTCAGAGCCTGGAGCCTACTTCCCATTCTGTGTCTCCCTCTCTCTCTGCCCCTCCCCCGTTCATGCTCTGTCTCTCTCTGTTTCAAAAATAAATAAATGTTAAAAGAAACTCACTTGTTCCAATTGTTCAATCAAGGGCAAGGGGTGGCCTTTTGTTTGAGCGGCTGGAGTGGTTCTTGGCTTGGAAGGCTCAGCAGGGCCCGGGCCAGGCTCTGGGGCAAAGACCAAGAATGGAGGGGACGATGAAGGTTTTGACCGGCTGCTGTCAGCTTCAGGCCAAAATGCCTGTGCTTTGGTTCTACTTCCCGTGACTATCCTCACTGCTACAATGGTCAAATCCTGACCGATTCTGGAGCAGTGGTTTCACACCAATTACATATTGTACAGACTCTAATAATTGCACTTGAAAAAAGGAGGGGGGGCGGTGCTTGGGGGGGGGGTCAGTCGGTTAAGCGTCCGTCTTCAGCTCAGGTCATGATCTCGCAGTCGGTGAGTTCGAGCCCCGTGTCGGGCTCTGTGCTGACAGCTCAGAGCCTGGAGCCTGCTTCGGAGTCTGTGTCTCCCTCTCTCTGCCCCTCCCCTGCTTGCGCTCTGTCTCTCTCTCAAAAAATAAATATACGCTAAAAAAAATTTTTTTAAATGGGTGGGGGGTAGTCACCATGACCATGAGAGGGGTCCCCTGGTGGTTAGTGGTTAGAGACCAGGGGCAAAGCCCCACCCAGTGTGTGCAACAGTCTCATCCCAAGAAAAAATGCCCCCACCCTATATTTGAATAGTACCCCCACTGATTCACACACAGAGGACGAGCATTAAAGAGCCTTACTTAGCCTGATTGTAGTCAGGCGCTCAAGCAGGGCAGATTCGAGGAAGCCTCTGACCCCACCAGCATGCCTCATCAGAGCGTGAGGCCATGGCATTGTGGCCGGAGCGAGAGGGCCCCGTGTCAGTGTCCTCCCTGGAAATCTGCTGAGTAGGAAGTCCGGTCTCTGAATGCTGGTCACCTCTCCATCTCTTTCAATCAGAGGAAAGAACCACCATTGGGAACCCCTTAAATTTCTGGTCCCGTTGATGTCCCTTATGCTATGTACCAAACCTGTGCATTACAAGGGCATTTAAAAAATTTTTATTTATTCATTTATTTATGTAGAGAGCACGAGCAGGGGAGGGACAGAAAGAGAGAGACACAAAACCCAAAGCAGGCTCCAGGCTCTGAGCTGTCCGCACAAGAGCCCGATGCGGGGCTCGAACTCGCGAGCCGTGAGATCACGACCTGAGCCGAAGTCAGACGCCTAACTGACTGAGCCACCCCGGTGCCCCTAGAAAGGTATCTTCTTTTTTAAGAAAGAGAGGCTATAGCTGTCATGAGAATTTCAGCACAGTCTCCCCAACACTGGAACCACTACGTTCCATGCATCTGAAAACAAATTCGTCTGCCCGTCTTTAACGGGCTCACCCTTGCTCACGATCTTGCCCAGACCTTTCTGCTGGTGTGTGTGTGTGTGTGTGTGTGTGTGTGTGTGTGTGTGAATTTTCCTTTGAAGCATGCCATACTCCTAATGCAATTCTCTCTACCCTCCTGATGTTTGAAATACCTGGTTTCTCCTTCCCCTTCTCTGTGCATCTCCCTCCTAATCCGGGCACATCTAATTGCCCGGCCACATGGCACTTTGAGTTCAGAGTGGTGATCCCGGCCCGCCTTTCCCATCTGTTATTTCCCTACACCTGACGTCTTCGTAGTAGCCTTCCAGAAAATAACAAGACCCTCCTTTACAAGCCATCCCTCTCTCTCCAAACACTTGATGTCCAAACTGTGGGGGCGGCGGAGGCACTGATCAGGCAAAGGAGTTCTAAGGCGCTGACCATACAGCTGCAACAGCCTGGGAGTCAGAGTTTCAAGCCAATGCCTGGCAGCGACTGGAGACAAAGCCTTAAAAACTCTCGGGCGAATGGAGAGAAGAGAACCAGGAGAATTGCCCCAGGCTCCGAGCAAGCATGAGTTTCTGGGACTGGCGAGACCCAGATGTCACCGAGGGGAGCAGCTTAGGGAGGGGGGGCTGGGAGGAGGCAGCTCTGTGGGCCTGTGGGGGCCAAGCGCCAGCCCAGGAGAAACAGTCAGGCCTGAGCTGCTAGCAAAGGGCTCAAAGCCACCCTGCCACAGGAACCGGAAGCTGGCCTGGGCCCCTGGGACACCAGGCGCCCACAGAGCAGAGAGCTCCTACCCGGGGCCCTGAGCTGATGACGGCCGTGGCATAATCCAGCCGTCGCCTCTGCCTTTGGCACCGAGAACGTAAGAGAAGTGGCCTCAGAAGCCTGGTCCGTGGGCCATGGGTCTCTGCGACGTCGAGCTGCACCTGTGGGCTCTGTCCGGGGCCTCGCAGAGCTCAGCTCCGCCTGGGCGCCCTTTGTGAGATCAGTTCCAGACCTTGCCCTTGGCTGGTCGCCCACTAATCCCCTCAGCCGGTGAGGGTCCAGGATGGCACCTTTTCCAGGGAACCGTGCTTCTTAAGAGACCACCCTTAGACCCTGAGAAGCCTTTAAGGGCCAAAGGAATCGAGCTCTAGAGGTGATGTCTCAGGCAGGAGGTAGGGCACCAGCGTGTAGAAATGTCCCCCCTGGGTCATCGCTGCCACGCAGGACACAGGCCGGCTTTCCCCGACTGGGACCAGAGCCGAATTTTCTACGAGAGGCACCACGCCTTCCTATATATAGCCTTGCTGACATCTGGTGAAAGGGGAGATCATCACGGAGGAAACACCACCACAAGGCCACGTGTAGTAGCACAGGGCAGGGTTCTCTTTTACAGCTTGGGAGGGAATCAAGCGACAGCGCATGGTCCAGTCGGTGCACTGATATTCCAGAACCTTCTAGAGCCTGCGTGTCATTTATGTCATGTGAGTCTCATAGCGATTGACCGCAAAACCAGTGGCTCAAAAAAGAGCCTGGTTTTAGAGCCGGAAAAGGAGACGGTCTGGAAAAGCTGGATTCCCCTCGGCCCCTGTGCCTGGGGAGAAGGAGCCTCAAGTGATTACATCCGGGCGCCAATGGCTCAGTCGGTTGGACATCCAACTTCGGCTCAGGTCACGATCTCACAGTTCGTGAGTTCGAGTCACACCTTAGGTGAGTTGGAATCCCACTTCAGGGGAGTCTAAACCCCGCTTCGGGTGAGCACAAGTCCCTCTTTGGGTAAAAAATTTGAGCCCTGCTTCGAGTGAGCCCCCCTTCCCCCTCTCTCTCCCTCTTTCCCTCCGCCCCCAGCCCCTTGCTCACTGTCGCCCTCTCTCTCTAAAAAAATAAAATATAAAAAATAAAACCCTCTGATGCAACAAAAAATTAAAGTGTGCTTACCAGAAATGAACAAAGGGATGAATGGATGAACACAAATCAAACCTCTAATCACGTACAGTTATACAAACAGTGCGGTCCTAGTTTAATCTTTAAATCTCACAGAAAGGGAATTTAACTGGAAGGTTAGTTTGGGGGTTGGATTGAGTTGGGATATAGCTCAGTAAGGAATATTCAGAGAGGAAAGAAAAAAGAAATCAGAATATCTCGAGTTAAATTCTTCTGTACTGTTGGATTCAATGCTCAGGGCAGATTCACACTGGTTCCTGAAACCCAGAGGTTCTGAGAATATTCCAAACGAGAACAACACCTAGACGTACTCAGCAAACACAGCACATACAAGGTGCCATTCGCAGAAAGCATGGAATAGAGCTGCGGGCCTGGAAATATTTCTGCCTTTGTATTTCTAACATTTTTTAATGTTTATTTATTTTTGAGAGAGAGACAGACAAACAGAAGGCAAGCGGGGGAGGGCAGAGAGAGGGAGACAGAATCGGAAGCAGGCTCCAGGCTCCTAGCGGTCAGCACAGAGCGCGACATGGGGAACCCACGAACCGTGAGATCGTGACCTGAGCCGAAGTCGGACGCTCAACCGACCGAGGCTCAACCAGAAATACTGCCTACGATCTAAGTCCCCAGCTGCCCCCACTGTGTTTGGTGTCGAGTTCAATCTCTCTCCCCTATTGCAATAGTCTTGAATAAAGTCTTCCTTGCCTACTTAACTCTGTCCAGGATAATTTTTCTCAGGTGCGACCCAGCGTATTGGACAGAACATTGGTCAGGAAGTCCTATGTGTTCAGTGTCAGCGTGGGCCCCTCGACCACTCGCCAGCACAAGAGAGTGACCGGCTTCAGATGCAGGATGGCATCTCAGCCAAGAGATGAGCTAAGGCCTCGGAGACCTGCAAACGGGCATCTGACTCCTTGCTATGGTCTGAACGTTGTATCTCCCCCAAGTTCATATGTTGAAATCCTAATTCCCAGTGTGACGGTATTTGGAGGTGGGGACCTCAGAAGGTGATGGGATTAGCTCCCTGATAAAAGAGACCCCGGGGAGAGCTCCCGTGACCCTTTTGCCACTGAGAAGACAGCCATCTACAAACCAGGAAACGCGTTCTCACCCGACACTGAATCTGTGGGTGCCTTGATCTTGGACCTCCAGCCTCCAGAACTGTGAGAAGTAGATTTCCCTTGTTTATAAGCCCCCCAGACCACGGGATTTTGTGAGGGCGACCCAGGTGGACGGGTATCTTGCTTCCCGTTAGTCCCCCTCTGGCCTTTGGCCGGCTACTTAGCTCTCCGGGTTTCTGTTTTCTTACCTATAAAACGAGACAATGATAGCACCTCCTTAGGGTTTTCGTGAGGAGTAAAAAATGAGGTAATGTTTGTCAATGGCTTAGAACAGTGTCTTGCACATATCAGAGTTATATTTTTCATTAGCCATCTCTCCGAGCTGGTCTTTTCCCGAAAGTGGGATGGGAAATGGGGAGCCAGGAAGACGTCATTCCTCTGTGTTGTTTCCCAGTTAGGAGACGAGAATGTTTTATGATAAGGAAGGAGAGAAGGAAGGAAGGAAGGGAGGGAGGGAGGGCAAAACACAATCTGCACGTCAATCCTCAGCTACTCTTATGAAGACATATTACTTTCCACCTGCCCTTTCGACCAGAGAGGGATTTGGTCCCATCTGAATGGAAGTTCCAGCCCTTAAATGAATTTGGCAAATGTCTGAATGATAGTGCCTGGTCTTACTCTTCGTAAATCAAAGCCAGGGACTAATTCCAACGATGCATAAACAGAAAATATGAAAATTAATGCTTGCAGGAACCTTATTTAATTTTGCTGTAAACGGATTTCCGTGACATGTATGCTGTTTGTGTTGTGCAATTGTGTGGGTTTTTTTTTTTTTTTTACCCTCCTCTTTATATTTTGTTTTGTGTTTTCTTTTTCCTCTTGGCTCTGGTTCACGGAGCCTAGTTATCTGCACATTTATCTCTAAAATGACCTTCCTTTCTTGCAACGCATGTCCTTCTGTTTGTAATAAAAGGTCGTAAACTTGTCGGGCCCATCAAAGCCATTACTATGGCAATACACTACAGGATTGCAATTATTAACCTCTGGATAAACAGGCAGTCAGGGAAGATGGATGGAGAGGGATAAGGCTTGTGTTTATACACATTTATCTTTAGTAATTAGCCATCTGGGGGAAACCGCAAATACAGGCAACAGAAATTGATTTATCTTCAAATAATAAGTTTTGCTTTACAACAAGGTCTAAAAGTGGATCCTCTCAAGTGCTAATTTTGCGTGTCACTTGCATGCTTTAAGGATGAAAGTAGTAATTACCAGGGCTTTCATATGCAAAAGTAAGGTGCTGGGGATTGGGATGGCTTCATCTGGGAGAAAAAAAAGAGATGAACACCCCCCCCCCCCCCCCCCCCCCCCCCCCCCCGCCGGAAGCATGCCAGTTTCCAGAGGCTTTCTCGGCTCCTCAAGGCTGGGCACTAGAGGGCTGTATCTCCCTGGAGGTGCAGGGCCATCCATGCGGGATCAGCAGCAGATTCACACGGTTGGGAGCTGGACAGTCTCTGGCTCCATGAGGGCATCCCTGGCCACGGGCGAACCTTTCCCCAAGGATGCTAAGGTTCACGGCCAGGAGAGGAACCACGTCAACGCGGGCGCCAAGCGAGACGGGGTTCTCTGGCAGACTGCAGCCGGGATGGATGGATCAAGACGCCGTGTGTCTCATTTCCACTGCTGGCTCAGTATCTTAGGGCTTCCTATCCCCATTTGCACCCTGGCCACATGCCCTTCTGTTCCAGGAAGTAACAGCCCAGACCAGAGGGGATTTGGCCCGGGCGATTTCACTTTCCTTCCTCATTAACCCTCAGGGAAGCGCCTGCTTTTAATTAGCTGTGGTTCAAAACCATCCATCCAGGCTCGCACGTGGCACCCTCCGAGTCTGTTCAAAGACAAAGGAAAACAAGGCGGGACACTCCAGAGGGGCCCCGGCGACATCCGACCGCTACAGCTGCGCATCCTCCCATTAAACCCTTCGCATAAACAGCCCCGGATCCCGCAGTCTTCCACCAAATGTTCTTTGAACTGTTGTTATTAATAACAAATCGGAATTAGCTGCTGTCTGAAATTGGCCCTGCAGGCCGCCACCTGTGAACCCCTTCGGGGAGAGGTGGGGCCACCTTACACGTGGCACCTGTCGGCACGCTGCGTGCGCTGCCGGGCGACGCCCGCAAGCCCCGTGCCCGCTGGTGGGTGACCACGATGGAGGTGACCCCAGGGGTAGTAAGAGAAGGTGGGCTGAAGCCCTGAGAGCCAAGTGCGGACCCCTCCTCTACCACTTGATCTTACTTCGCTAGCATAAATTGGAGATGATGCCAGTTCCCATCCCATGGGGCCATTGTAGGCGGTGAAGGTCAATCGCGCAGGACTTCTCTACCCACGGCCAAGTGTATAACCCGGGCCTACACAGGCTCTGCCCGCTGAACTCAGCAATGTTGTCACTGTGAGATACGAGGCAGGACCATTCTTCTGAGCCCCGATGATGACAATAAGAATGTGATTTTTTTTTTATTAAAGTGTAATTGACATACAATATTCTATTAGCTTCAGGTGTATATCACAGTGACACGATATTTTTCTACATTACAAAATGAGCCCCACAATAAGTCTGGTTACCATCTGTCACCGTGCAAAGTTATTACAATATCATTGACTGTATTCCCTATGCTGTAATTACTTTTTAATGAAAAATAAATAAAATACTTATAGAAAGCTCTCAGCCCGTGTCTTGCACATATGAGGCGATGAATAAATGATGGCTTTTAAAGAAGTTTTGTGGGGCACCTGGGTGGCTCCGTCGGTTGGGCGTCCGACTTCGGCTCGGGTCGTGATCTCCCAGTTGGTGAGTTCAAGCCCCACGTCGGGCTCGCTGCCATCAGCCCGTCCAATCTTCTGCCTCCCTCTCTATGCCCCTCCCCCACTTGTGCATTCCCAAAAATAAATAAATATTTTTAAAAGAGAAGGTTTGTGATTGGCATCTATGCTCACGTGAATACACTCTCACTACAGGTAGACACACGATTTATGAATAAATAGAGGTCTGCCCACGGTCGCTCCTGACCTTATCAGCTGTAACATATCCTAAGCAGGACCAGCAGAACTGAATGGGAACTTACTTGGGCCCCCCAGCGCATCCTCCCTTTCCTCTTTTGGGAAATAGAAACCCAACATTATAACGGGCTGCCCAGCTACAGACCACATTTCCCAGCTGTTTCTCAATCACCGCCAACGAAATGGGACCACAAGTGTCACCTCACCACCCGCAAAAGGGAGCGTTGTCCTTCCCAGACTCGCCCCTTCCAGGGACTGGAACATGATGACCCAACTTTGGTCATTCTGGCAGGCACCGCGTTGTAGGGCGTCACCGAGCACAAGAGAGTTAAGACTCTGTACAACCTCACAAAGCAAAGCTCCTGGCTGTCTCCCATCCACTTCCCTGGGGACCGTTGTCTGGGCAAAAAAAAATACATGCATTTCTCTCCTCTTTACATCGTCGCTGTTGTGGGCTTCTTGGTCACTACTGTTTGGTCCATATTCTAATACGTGGGCAAGGAGGGTCAGCAGAGGTAACGGTCTGTGGGACCCCACCCTTCCACCCCCCCCTTGACTATTCCCAGATGAACTGTGCCTCCCTGACTTTCTTCTCTTCCGATCACCCGGCTGTCCTCACGTTTCGCAGGCTTGCTTTATGGCATCAGATCGGTTGATTTCAGTCCAAAATATGTTCTGTTGAGGCACAAACGTTTCTTATTTGCCCTCTTCTTTCTTCTTTCCTTCATTGCTAGCCCTGACTTCAGGCTTGAAGTCAATTTCTCTGGCCCCTACGCTGTTTCTTTCTTTGTCTTTCTACATCTCATTCCTACTGACTGCCTTGCCCCTTTCTAGCCTAGTAGCTCCTTTTCTCTCTGACAAAACCAGAGGCAATTAAAGCCAATAAGAATACGAGGCCACGTTGGCAACGCACCCGTGACAAGAAAACAAGGAACTGTGTACTAGACACATCAATGGTTCACAGATTCGTACTGGCAGAAGGGCACCGGAAGACCCCTGATGATAATTGTCATCAGTGGCCGTAGGGAGATGACACCAGGCCACGGGACGGGAACAGGCTACACAAGTAACAACTGGAATTAAGATGCAGGCCCTTTGGGGCGCCTGGGTGGCTCAGTCGCTGGAGCGTCCGACTTCGGCTCAGGTCGTGATCTCGCGGTCCGTGAGTTCGAGCCCCGCATCGGGCTCTGTGCTGACAGCTCAGAGTTTAGAGCCTGCTTCGGATTCTGTGTCTTCCTCTGTCTCTGCCCTTCCCCTGCTCATGCTCTGTCTCTGTCTCTCTCTCTCTCTCTCTCTCTCTCTCTCTCTCTCTCTCTCAGTCAAAAATAAACATTGAAAAAAAATTTTCTAATAAAAATTTAAAAAATTGCAAACAACAAACAAACAAACCGCAGGCCCTCTGACTTCTGGTCAAGCCCGGGATCCCCCAGTTTGTACCACGCCTCCACTGACACGGCTCAAAGAAGCATGCACGGCTCCTTTCCATTGCACGTTCTCTTCCGTTGGAAACTCACTTCTGCTCCAGACAGATCTCCCTAACAACGTGTTCTATACTGTGCTGTACCAGGTTTCAAAACCATGCCAAGGGCGGGGGGCATCATAAACTGGGCAGGGACTTCCCTGCTGGTCAGAACATCCACTCACTCACCTCTTTACAAGCCCAGCCCTGACCGAGTCCCTGGCCGGTGGGAGTTCCTTGAAGACTTCTTAACACTTGCCTTCAGCACCGTGCTGAGAAAATAGTAGAAACTCAATAAAGACTTATCAATTGATTTTCAATTCCCACAGAGAGCTTTCCGTGGCTGGTTTTTATAACCTCCCTGCTTCTCTCGCACCTGCCCTCTCTCCCCTCTTCCAAGGCCCTTAGAAGTCCCACTTCCTGCTGACTACATGGTTAACAAGCTCTCTTTCCTCCTGACTCATGAACTGCCCCTTTCCATCCATACCGCACGACTCAGCACTTACTCATTCAGTCAAGGATCATTGGTGGCTTCTATTGCACTTGGCCAGCTTCTCCCACTAGACCCTAAGCTGCTGCCCTTCGTGAACGATTTGGTCAGACATGTCTCTGAGCTGGAACACTAACATGACTCACCAACTGCTCTTAGACGTGAGGGACCATTTCCCCAGGGTAGAGCTCCTCCCCCGGCCCCTGTCTGAGGCCTGCTTCACCTTCTCCATGCAGGACTACACTCCAGCCAGCGGTCAACTACAAGAGTTCCTACCCAACATCTCTGCCCTGGAGGGCTGAGCTGAGCACTCTTCAGTACCCTGAATCCCATGGAGGTCTACTGTATGGGTGTCATATCTGTGGCCAGAAATTTTCCTTCCTGACGCTAATCCTGCATGGAATATTCTCAAAGAACATCTGAAAGGCGGGTTTTCATACCCACAGGAATGCTCTTTATGACATTTTTACCTCCAAACAATTGTCAGCCTAAAGCTACACATGGTCTTTGATGAGCACTATTTTTAATTTGCTTTGTTAAGTTAGTGAAATGGAAATGTAGAGGGTATAAAGAAGAAAGTAGGGGGGCGCCTGGGTGGCGCCGTCGGTTAAGCGTCCGACTTCAGCCAGGTCACGATCTCGCGGTCCGTGAGTTCGAGCCCCGCGTCAGGCTCTGGGCTGACCGCTCAGAGCCTGGAGCCTGCTTCCGATTCTGTGTCTCCCTCTCTCTCTGCCCCTCCCCCGTTCATGCTCTGTCTCTCTCTGTCCCAAGAATAAATAAAAAACATTGAAAAAAAAACTAAAAAAAAAAAAAAAGAAAGAAAGTAGGCAGACAGGTAGATACATGGATAGATGCAGTGTATAGGCAGTCACATAGGCAGGTCGACAGGATGGTAAATAGAAGACAGATGCATAGAGACACAAGCAGACAGATGATAGAGAGATAGATGATAGATAGATGAATAGACTGATGGATAGATTAATGGATAGATAGATAATAGATAGATAGATGATAGATAAATGAGTGGATGGATGGGTGGATGGATGGATGGATGGATGGATAGATGGATGGATAGACTGATGGATAGATGAATGGATAGATAGATAGATAGATGATAGATAAATGAATGGATGGATTGGTGGATGGACGGATGGATGGATGGATGGATAGATGGATAGACTGATGGATAGATGAATGGATAGATAGATAGATAGATAATAGATCAGTAAATGGGTGGATAGATGGATGGATGGATAGATGGATAGGTAGATAGATGATAGATGGATAATAGATAGATGAATGGATAGATAGATGATAGGTAAATGGGTGGATGGATGGATGGATAAATAGATAGATAATAGATAGATAGGCAGATAGATGATAGGTAAATGGGCAGATAGATGGATGGATGGATAGATAGATATAGAAATAGATAGATGATAGATATATAGAAATACCAAGCATTCTAGGCCATTAGCCCATGTCTGCAGTGTGGAGAAAACGTCTCACTTTCAGGGAGATGATGTTCCTGCCTTAGTGACTTAGCTGGCTCACGACAGAGCCCTGAGCATCACCTTGCTTAACCGTGTGAGAAACCGTTTCCACAAATCTGAGAACTTACTGTGAATGCCACAGAGGCCAGGGCAGATACTGCATCTATTTCCAGAACAGAAACATGAGCTTTACTGTGATGCTCACCCACCCCCCACTCCGTACTACCCACGTAATAAACCCCTGCAGCCCCATCTCAGCGGCAGCTGCCTAACTGGGGCTTACCGCTGTATCAGCACGATCCGGTCAGGAGGGGGAACTACGCCAGTCATCGGACCGCGAGATCTGAATATGAGCCTTTAACTGGGCCACCGAAAGAACAAGGAGAACATTACGGGGTTTGGCAACGCAAATAAATACGTAAGTGTCACCACCAGCACAGGCTGGGAGCACAAAGGAGGGGGTTGGAATTATTCGAACTTAGAATCTCGATGGAAGGGCCTGTGGCGTCAAGGCTCAGCCCCTGGAGAGAGTACGGTACTCAGCTGGGTGTGGGTCTCTTGGCGGCCGGGGGCTGGGCAGCTGGGTGGCTGAGTGGTTGTGTGGACGGTGGAGGAGAGGGATAAAACTGGTGCCACAAATGTTGGGCACGCGTGATCCAGCCACTGCTCTGGATAGGAATCGCTGCTGCCAGGGGGGAGAAGGTCTCTTGGGGCCACAGAACGGGAAGGAAGGAAGCCAATGGGACACAAGTGAATCGCAGCTACTTTCTCCTTCCTCCTCCCACAGCCTGACGTTCTCTCTCTAGTGCCCCTCATGAGCGGCGCGTAACGGGGAGCCAGCTTGAGAACCAGCGGGGCTTGCAGAGTCTGATTCCAAGCCTCACCAAGTAGAGTCTCGAAGGCACAGCTTATTGCTGAGACACGTAATAGTCGGCACATCTGGCGGGCCGGGAGTCCCCACACCTGGCGGCTGTCTTGGCGTGGGTGAGGGGGGGCTCCTCCCAGTTCTTCGTGATAAGAAAGCCAAGAACGTCATCTACCCGCAGGGAACACAAATGGGGAACCCGGAGATGACGAACTTTGCCACGTCGAGCAGATGAGCAGAGGGAACCGGTGGAGGTCAAAGAACATACAGATTCTTCCTTGGGCGGGAACAGAGCTTGCGCGCAAGACCGTAGCCATGAGTAGGCTGCGGGGAGTCGGGTGGGGCTGGGGCTCCCCATTCCTGGCGAGTAGACCCCTGAACTGAGTTGGGCCGAAGGGTCAGAACCCACACCTTTGACTAATTCCTTGGACCGTATCCACCCTGGGCCCCAGTTCCTTCCTCCACCAAATGAAGACGTTAGTCCTTTCAACGCCAACATTCTGTAACTCCTTCCCTTTGTCCTCCGGCACCTGCCCTAGAAAGTAACTGGCAGGTCTGTACGGTTCTCGGAAATTTCAATTCTTTCTTCCAGGAGGTATAAATATTCCATGAAACCTCTCTACGTGCAGGAAGCAGAAGGGACCCCTCTCCGCAGGGCCCAGATCCGATATCAAAAGGTGGACCGTTCGGGGGAAACAAAGTGGATTCCTTTGCATGACAACATCGAGCCTCCCAGAGATTTCAGGGCTTCTGAAGGGAAAATGGCTTGATCTTTAGGAGAAGGAGGCGGTTAGGGGTGTGAAGAAAGGAACTCACATGGCTTTGTTGAATTATCTTATCACATATCCAAGAGAGCAGCATCTCTAGAGGACCCCCCCCCCCGCTCCCGTGCTCCCCAGGCAAGGGGGTCCAGGACACAATTTCTGATCTTAAGGGCATTACTATTTAGCTCATTGGCTCATGCAGCCAATGTTTGTCGAACCCTTGCCTGTAGGAACTGATTTAGGCTGAGAGAGTGCAAGCAGGACTGACCGTGTCCTGTCTTCCTGGAGCTTCGGACTAATGGGAAAGACACGGCGGAATACACGGCAAGGAGATACATACACAAAGAAATGAATCAATAATGGGAAATTCTGAGAAGTGGTAATCAGAAAACAAAGAGAGGGCTAAGGGGAAATAATAAGGTAGGGTTGACGGTGACGGGTTGCTTTGGGTAAAATCCACGGGGGAAATCTTGCTGGGCAGAGCTTGAACAGCAGTCAGGAAAAGGGTGGGAAGGGGGGAAAAGGAGGCCTTTCCAGGCAGAGCAAGCAACACACACAAGAGGATGAAGGGTACAAAAGAATCCACCTGTCTGGGTCCCTAAAACAGGCTGCGTGTCCAGGACGAAAGATGGGAATGAGGGCAAGCTGCAGAGGAAGGTAGGACCCAGATCGATCTGTTGGGCTTTCCGTGTTAAGGAGGTTATACTCTGGCTGCTGGAGGGGAACAGACGGGAGAGGCAGGGCCATCAGCAAGGAGACTGGGCCATAAAAGAGATTTAGAGGCTTGGATGACAGTGGAGGTGAAGACAAATGCATGAATTAGAGATCTAGCTTGAAACAACCGAACTTGCCCCCGGGTGCCACGCAGGGAGTGAGAAATCAAAGTGAGTTCTAGGATTCTTCGAGGGCGAGCTGTCAGCACAGAGTCCGACGCGGGGCTCGAACTCACAGACTGCGAGATCACGACCTGAGCTGAAGTTGGACACTCAACCGACTGAGCCACCCAGGCGCCCCGGAAAAATAATTTTTAAAAAACCACTTGTAAGGGGCGCCTGGGTGGCTCAGTCGGTTGAACGTCTGATCCTTGGTCTCAGCTCACGTCATGATCCCAGGTTTGTGGGATCGGGCCCCACGTCGAGCTCTGTGCTGAGCAAGGAGACTGCTTAGGATTTTCTCTCTCTCCCTCTGCCTTCCCCTGTTGGTGATCTCTCTCTCTCTCTCTCTCTCTCTCTCAAAAATAAAAAAAAAGAAATAATAGAAACCACCTGTAGATTCAGAAACATTAAAGATCATATGTATTATATTATAATATTTAATAATAGAAGGTTAAAAATAAAAGAGAAGAGTGACTATCGATAGAATGAGAGAAAAACAGACTGGGAAGGGATGCAAGGAACCATTCTGGGCGTTGGATGTACCCTAAATCCGGATTTGAATGGTGAATGATTATACGTGGCCATGAATGCTTTGCGCTTCCTCCCGCTGAAAGACTGGCCTCGTGATCTGCTTGCACAGTGGAATTAGATGGAAACTGACATTCTGGGACTTTTGAGGTCTTGCAACTTCCGCCTGGTTTGCTTGGGGTGTCCATCATGGAGCAAACCAATGCCCACAACATTCTGATTATCTGAGGCTACCATGTTGGGAAGAAGCCCAAGCTTGCCACATGGAGAACTCCAAACAGGAGAGAGAGAGAGAGAGAGAGAGAGAGAGAGAGGTAACAGTGCCTGCTTGTTCCACCATCCCAACCCAGGTGTGAGACGTGTAAGCAAAGAACCCTCCAGAAGCCTCCAGCCCTAGCTGTTATCTGATGGTAACTGAGTGAGGGAGAACCACTTGGCTGTGTCCAGTCAACCGACGGAACCAGAGGAGAAACTAAGAACTTGTTTTAAAACCACTAGGTTTTGAGGTCGTTTATGACTTAGCAATATAACCACATCACCAGAACAGGTATATTATACATATGTATATTGGACCCTTTATAAATGTATATTATATTTCAATTAAAAACAAGTAGAGGGGCGCCTGGGGGGCTCAGCTGGTTAAGCACCCAACTCTTGATTTCGGCTCAGGTCACCATCTCATGGTTGGGAGATCGGGCCACTCAGGGGTGAGGAGGTAACGAATACTTGCCTTTTCCTTCCTCTTTCCTCTTGCTCTTCCTTGGCAAAACCACTTTCTGTTTTCCTTTCCCATCCAGCGGGAACTTCCCTTACATCCTTCCCTCCCCCTCTTTTTCTCTGGCCTTATGGTCTAGTGTCAACGGCGTAAAGTTGAAAAGGATGAAACCAGATTTACCAAGAAAGTATTTCAAAACATATCATCCCATGACGGTGGTATCTCAGGCTAGCTGTCTACACGGATGCCATTGGAAAGAATGGGGGAATGGGGGCGGGGGCAGCAGGCTGTAGGTTCAGGAAACAAGCTAGGACTGGGGGTGGGGGGGGACCAGGATAGGCCTGAAGCCAGGCTGAGGCACTGGTGCCTGGGGAGTGGGACAGGGGGCAGGATGGGCTATATGTCAATTCTCAGGGTAAGGTGAAGACAGAAAGGCACACGGAGCACGTTCAAGCAAGAACTAATTCCAGGATGCAAAGACACTAACTAGGCAGCGGGAACCCCGAGAACGGTGTGCCTATAACACGCACTTGGCCTTGAACCTGTCTCTCTCTGGTTGCATCACCCTCCTCCGGCGTGCCCGTATTTACCCAACAACAATCCTGGGGTCCAGACACACAGGACGATGGCGTTGACGTGAAATACCCCTCCCACTGGGAGAACAGAGCAGAAATCGGGGCATTCATGCACCCGGAGCCGCCTGGATTCTGTCTGTGAGCATTGTTGGGGTCATGGCCCAACCTCCAGCTGAGCCACTGGGCCATCCTGCTGTTCTCCCTTCTATTGCTGTGCCTTACGATCGCTGTGCCCATTAGTCCATGCTCCTCCCAGGGTTTCTCTGCCGGTACTCAGGCTTTGGCTTGGCTCAGGCAACTACCCTGACCTGGAACCCCCACCTCCAATCTAAGTCCTCTCTACATAGATGGTCCGTTATAACACCAGATGTCCAACCCGGAGTCATCGATAAAAGAAAGACAGAAGTCGAATTGCAACTGGCAAACTCCATCGAAGAACGTAGAGGAAATGGGTAACATGTTTTAGGAAGATTCGTATTTAAAATTACTTTCTTCGGGGCGCCTGGGTGGCTCTGTCGGTTAAGCGTCCGACTTCGGGTCAGGTCATGATCTCACAGTTCATGGGTTCGAGCCCCGCGTCAGGCTCCGTGCTGACGGCTCACGGCCTGGAGCCTGCTTCGGATTCTGTGTCTCCCTGTCTCTCTGCCCCTCCCCCGCTCGCACTCTGTCTCTGTCTCTCTCAAAAATAAATAAAACGTTAAAAAAAATTTAATTACTTTCTTCTTTCTTAAGGTTTATTTCTTTATTTTGAGGGAGAGAGCATGCTCAGGAGCAGGATGAGGGGCAGAGAGAAAGGGAGACAGAGAATCCCAAGCAGGCTCCATGCTGTCAGCACGGAGCCCGACAGAGGGCTTGATATCATGATGATGAGATCATGACGAGAGCCAAAATCAAGAGTTGAACGTTCAACCAACTAAGCCACCCAGGTGCCCCATAAAATGATTTTCTTTTTTCTTTTAAAAATATTTTTAATGTTTATCTATTTTTGAGAGGGAGAGAGACAGAGCATGAGCGGGGGAGGAGCAGAGAGAGAGAGGGAGACACAGAATCGGAAGTGGGCTCCAGGCTCTTGAGCTGTCCGCACAGAGCCCATCACAGGGCTGAAATCCACGCACTGTGAGATCATGACCTGAGCCCAAGTCGGGCGCTTAACCGACTGAGCCACTTAGGAGCCCTCCTTTTCTTTTTTAATTCAGACTTTATTCATCTAATTCAGCTGCATGGAATAATACCTCTTTCCATGGCCACGTGAAATAAATGAGGTGTTTCTGTGGCTGGAAAAAAATGTGCACAGGCACCAAAGATTTAAATAAATTGTAAAGCTGCTGGCTTTGCCCCACATGGAGGACATTTATTTTTTCCAGGCATTTCTGCTGAGTTTACCCCAAGTCCAAAGAATGACCTAATTTGTAACTTAAAAAAAGGCAAACATGGGTATCAAAAAGAACTCTCCACGTAGCAAAAATCACAGTCTCTTAAGGATATTAACATACCCCCTCCAGGGAGGCTCTAAAATTTTTAGAGGCATCTTCTGATTGCTGTCAAATACTTATTAACCAGACTTTTTCTTTAAGGGCTATTCTTCGGTATAATTTTGTCCAATTATTTTGAGAAGAGTGTTAGATTTGCCTCTCGGTACTTTTTTCCCTGAGCGGAGATTAGGAACTGTATTGGGAAATAATATTGATTTATCCAAATGGATTTGTTTTACAAGGTGAAAATAATCCTGTAATATCGCTATGTAAATATGGATGAGAAATTGACCATATAATTAGCTACCCATCTTTTTTGTTGCATCCGGTTAGTTACTAAAATGTGTCTTCTGGTAAATCCTCATTATAACTCCGGGCGTCATACCACAGGCAAGTTCTCAGGATACGCCTTTTGCATTTCCTTCAAAATCAGAAAGTCGTCAGCAAAGGACTAGAGTGGAAAAGAGCATCTCCACATCCAAGGAGCCACTCCTCTGTGGCATGATTCAGTCTATGTGGATGCTCCTTCTCTGCTGGGCATTTCAGTGACCTCTGCCTTGTTCCATTTGTCTATCCTGCCCGACCACCTCCTCTCTGCTGGTTCATAGCACCAGTTATGGACCCATATCAGCCTGTAGACCCAGGATGTGGGAGACATAACAAGGGCTTTGAAATCAGATCTGAATTTAAAGCTCATACTACATTTCTAGCTGTATGAACTTTGGCAAGTATAAGTGTCCCCCAAAGCAGGAACACTAGTTCCCCTGACAGATTTGTGCCTTCTAATCCACTGGTAAGGTCAGTTTGTCCCTTTATTACTCATATTAACTTTGTGCGTTTGGCTTAAGGTGGTGCCCATAACACATCCATGTAAAGGGATTCGTGGAGACTTTGTAAATATCTTGTTTCTCACGTCAAACTTTCAGCTTACTTTTAGCATCCGCTGTCAATGTTTAACTAAATCGGTTATTATTCCGATGACTTTCTACTTCATTCTCCCCACATTTATTAGTTGGCTCTGTCCCATCGCAACGAGCTTTGTCTTCTTTTTTTATGATCATTGTGGGCTTGTAAATTCTGATTTTGTTCAGTTCAGTGCTCATACTGCCCCAGAGTTGGCCAGGGGGACTTCCTTCTGGCTGGCACCTGTGTCCTCTTACGTGTCCTCATCACTCTCTGAGGACGTTCTTATTCCCTTTGCTCATGTTGTGAGTTCCTCCTGCACATTTCTTGCCCCAGCTCCGGAATCTGCTCGGTCGGTGAAGCATCCGACTATTGGTTTCAGCTCAGGTCATGATCTCGCAGTTCGTGAGTTTGAGCCCCGTGTCAGTGGGAGCCTGACAGTGTGGAGCTTGCTTGGCACTCTCTCTCTCCCTCCCTCTCTGCCCCTGCCTGCTCTCTCTAAATAAATAAATAAATAAACTTTAAAAAAATAAATCAAAGGGTTTGACAACTTCAGTACACACTGTCAGTAAGGAATGCCTTGAAGTCAAGATACAAGACGTGTTTCTTGGCTGCAGACTTCCAGTCTCTGGTCACCACCAGTCCAGCCATTTATAAACCCTTTTGTGTATTTGCTACACCAGATATTTGCTGATATGGGAGGTCAGCCAACGTTGACAAATGTGCCAGATAAAGCATGCAGGGGTCAACGACGATACTCCCTCTTTGTCATTTGCTGTCTGATGCTCCATGACAAACTCAACTCTAGGCAAGATCCAGATTCCCCACTCAAGGATACTGGCGTGTTTACACGCCCCCCCGAGCACCCCAACTTTTCGGCTAATGAAAGATAAGGTATATGGGGACTAAGGAGGGCACTTGTCCTGATGAGCACCGGGCGACGCATAGAAGGCCAAATCTCTGTATTATAGACCCGAAATTAATAGAGCACTCTATGTTCACGACACTGGAATTAAAATAAAAAACTTAAAAACAAAGATAAGGTATAACAAGCTTCCCGTTGAGGCTGCAATCAGAAAAAACAACACCTACTCTCGGTGACGGGCTGAACCTCATGTCTTTCTACCTCATTTCATTTCACCTTTGTTATCCGGAGTGCAGGAAGTATATATTTTCTCTGGAAAAGGAAATGGGGTTGACGGTAGAGAAGGGATGCGTCCCCCGTCACCTATTCAGCAAGTAGAACATTTGAACCATGTCTGACTCTGATGCTGATGAAGTTTTCTAATTGTCAGAAAGTTTTGGGGGGACGCCTGGGTGGCTCAGCCGGTTGTGTGTCTGGCTTTGGCTCGGGTCATGATCTCACAGTTGGTGAGTTCGAGCCCCACGTCGGGCTCTGTGCTGACAGCGTGGAGCCTGCTTGGGATTCTCTCTCTCTTTCCCTCTGTCTACCCCATACACCTGCTCTCTCTAAATAAATAAATAGATAGATAAATAAATAAATAAAATCAGCTGCCTTGCCTTCGCTTGGATTCAAAAGGTGTCTCTCTCATCTTTGCGTTATTTTGACATTAAAATGCCTCTAAGTACCTCTAAGCAGGCAGCTAATAACGAGGCCTGTCTCCAGTGCCTTCCGTGACACAGAATCGCCCCAGACAAAGAGCAGTATTCTGCTTCCCTGTCTGGTTTCCCCTTCCTGTTCTGGTTCGTTTGTTTGTCTGTTTGTTTGTTTTACCCCATCACTGGCTATGGAGACGGAGGGACATATTGTAGCCGCACAAGGTACCTGTGGGTTGAGACCGCAGGCCACACACTTGGCATGTTTGAGCCCACATGGCTCCTCAAACCCAAGCAACTGCCACATCAGTGCTGGGAGAAAGCATTCCTTTTTTTTTTTTTTTTTTTTTTTTGAGAGAGAGAGAGAGAGAGAACGGGAGCAGGGGAGGGTCAGAGAGAGAGAGGGAGAGAGAGAATCCTAAGCAGGTTCCACACTGTCAGCACAGAGCCCTACTTGGGGCTTGAAACCACGAACCATGAGATCATAACCCGAGCTGAAACCAAGAGTCAGGTGCTTAACTGACGGAGCCCCCCAGGAGCCCCAGAAAGCATTTCTGATTCCAGCCAAATTCCAGACCTGCTTTCTTTTTTTTTTTTTTTTTTTAATTTTTTTTTTCAACGTTTCTTTATTTTTGGGACAGAGAGAGACAGAGCGTGAACGGGGGAGGGGCAGAGAGAGAGGGAGACACAGAATCGGAAACAGGCTCCAGGCTCTGAGCCATCAGCCCAGAGCCTGACGCGGGGCTCGAACTCCCGGACCGCGAGATCGTGACCTGGCTGAAGTCGGACGCTTAACCGACTGCGCCACCCAGGCGCCCCTCCAGACCTGCTTTCTGTCAGCCAGCTCTCCCCTGCTCACTGTTGTGGTTCCTGCCACCCTTCCTTTTAGGGACATGCTTGGCCTCCCCTTTCTGACTTATCTACTCATTTAGATCTTTGGCTAGATGTCACTTGCTCCACTTAACTTCTAAATAGCACTTAATTATTTAACAAGCAGACTGCTGATAACGTGCTGTAGGTGTGTGAGGTACCTGTTCCATTAATAATTTGCTTCCACTGGAAAGGTCGTCAGAAACCCTTTCAGGAAAGTTGATTTCCTCCAGGGACCTGGCAAGTCTACATCCTCCTGGGGAATCTGGGATCCTAAATCCTTTGTCCCAGGAGCACTGCCTTAATCAGCCTGTGCTGCAGACTGACCCAGTTTGAACAACAGTGTTTATTCCTCACAGTTCCGGAGACTGAGACGTCCAAGATCAAGGTGTCAGCAGACAGGAGCCTCTTCCGCACATGGTGGAGAGATCATCACTCTCCTGTCCTCTCTTTCTCTCTTTTTTTAAAAATTTTTTAATGTTTTTATTTACTTTTGAAGGAGAGAGAGAGAAAGAGCATGAGGTGGGGAGGAGCAGAGAGAGAGGGAGACACAGAATCTGAAGCACGCTCCAGGCTCCGAGCTGTCAGCACAGAGCGCGGCGAGGGGCTCAAACTCACAAACTTCGAGATCAGGACCTGAGCCGAAGTCGGACGCTTAACGGGCTGAGCCACCCAGGCGCCCCTCCTGTCCTCTCTCTTAAGGGCACTGATCCCACTCAGGAGGGCCCCACACTGTGACCTAATCACCTCCCAAAAGCCCCACCCCCATATACATCCCACTGGGGGCTGGGGTTTCAGCATACGAATTGGGGAGAGACAGGAATATTCAGTCCCTGGCTGGCACGTTCACACTCATAAGTACACACACTGATCAGTAAGTACATGAGGCTCCATTTTCTGGTTCCAAAACTGTATGGGAGCGGGGTATTTGATCCCAAACAAGGGCAAAAAATATTTTTGTCCAGGGATTTCGTTTCAAATACATGGCTTAATTCAATTTTTAAAATAAACTACTTTTTAAAAACGATCTGTTTTCTAACAGAGCTTCCTAGAGATTCTAAGATTCTCTTCCGCCCTGTGTTAAGAATGCCCACCTAGGTGGATGCCTGGGTAGCTGAGTCGGTTAATAATGTGTCTGACTCTCGATTTCAGCTCGGGTCGTGATCTCACCGTTCATGGGTTCGAGCCCCGCAACTGGCTCTGTGCTGACAGTGCACACACAAGCACGCACTCTCTCTCAAAATAAATAAATAAACATTTAAAACATTAAAAAAATAAATAAATAAGAATGCCCACACTGATGAGTCAGGGACTTTGAACAGAAGCTGTGAGTCCTCCGCTATGTCACCTGCAGGAAGCCTTGAGATCCGTCCACATGGTGACTAAGGCTCGCGGTGTTCCAAACACGGGCAGGAGAGCAGCGACCAGCTTTCCTTTACCGACATGGGGCAGTGTCTTCCCAGGGTGGTATGTTAGAAAGAGCCCACTGGGAGCCGGGCAGGGTCGGGGTCAAACCCTGTACCCCCTCTTACACAAGTGTCCCTTCGTTTCGTAATCTGTAAAATGGGCATATTTGCTGTGTGAGGGTGCTTTCCAGATCTGAAGCGGTCAAGTTCTCGGCATGCAGTAAATATACAACAAATGAAGCTAGGGTGATTCTCATCCGACGAGGAACGAATGTCTTTGAGAAAGAAAGCTCTACCCTTTTACACTGATCTACTCAAAATGCCATTGTATCTATACATGATAAAATGATCTAGAAAATGAGCAGCTAAGTATTCTAGCAGCAGCAAAACATGGAGGTCTTCGTTCCAGAAAACAGTTTTCTCGACCCCGATATTCTGATGAACAAGCCCAGGTCAGGCAAAGCGCCCCCCACCGCCCCATCTTTGCCTTTTGGCTTTTTTAAATCACCACTGCAGATCGTTTTGTTTCCTCACTGAGGTGTTCTGGAGTTGGCATGGGAAGAAAAAAGAAGCATAATAAAATAATTCTTTGAGACAAGTTTAGAGAGGAGCTTTCCCAGAAGACAGGATCCTGGCTTTGAGTCACATAAAGTGTGTGCTTTGTCAATAACACAAAGAACAAAGGCATGAATGAATTTTATTTTGTTGGACAAGCAGTTCAGAATACAGATAAGGCCAGGCAAGCCACTAAACTCTTAAATAAATGTTTTAGCACTATCTAGAAAGAAAGACTGCAATTGATTCCAATCTTTTGTGACAGAAAATCAGTTCTTTTAAAACTCCCCGGGCAGCAAATAGTAACAAAAATGTCCTGTTTCTAATAAGAGTCCGCGAAAGGGTTGCAAAATAAAACATTGTCTCTGGAAACCTATAAGCTGCAATTAACATGCATGAAATTTCCCGAGGTGCCTTCCTTCCCTTTCCCTTTTGTCTCAAAGGAAAAAAAACCCAAAAACAAGCTTACTGTGATTTGTAATTTTGTAAAACGATATATTCTAATTATCCGTAGGGTCTTTCAATATTTCCAAAGACACAGGAAGAGATATTTTAATACCAAACAAGTCCAAGTGTGGAATGCACGGATAGCACTAACACGACGGCCACGACTGCTACTGAGTTTTTAGCCTGTGGAGGGATTTTCTTTTATTTCAACAATGTAACAGTTGCCAAGATCTGCCCATACCCAACATGTGCGGGACTTACAGACATTCCACCTAGCAGAGGGGTTCTCTGACTTGGGCCGCCAAGCATCGGAACACCTGGAAAAGGGATCGAATTGCGGATCTCTGGGCCCCACCCCCAGAGTATCTGATTCAGTAGGTCTGCGTGGGGTCTCGGAAGCTGCACCTCTTACAAGTTCCCAGATGCCGCTGAGGCTGCTGCTCTAGGGAACTCGCTTTCAGAACTACCACATCAACATTAAGAATCACAGACCACTTTCACGGAAAAGGATAAGAATTTACCACCAGAAACAATCATGTGAAAGGCAGGATGATGTTGAATTACTAGCATTGTCCTTTTTTCTTCCTTAGGATAGTTTTAACAGCCTCATGGAATGTCCTACAAGTCCATTTATTGGTTTTCTACCAGCCTCTGCATCTGGTCCCTGTATTCTTCGGTTGCCTGGGACCACCCGCGTGCCGCTGACATCCAGCTCTAACCATGCCTCTGCTCAAACACCCTCAGTGGCTGGGCATTGCCTGTGGAACAAGATGAAGTCTCCCAGGCGTGACACTCAAAGCTGTCCTCCATCATGACTTGCCACCTTGCCGGGCTCACTTCCCGTCTGACCTTGCCACCAACCTACAGTATTTGCCATGCCCTTGCTAGACCTAGGGTCAACATGTCCCCGGCGAGTGCTTAACATCTCCCAGCCTGAGTATCTGAGTACATAGGTGAATGGAACTGTACCAAAGCCAATCCATGGTGTCCATCACAAATGATCCCAACTTAAACTCGTTGAACACCTGCTTGCTCATATCTGTATGTTCCAGAATAGAGCCGCGGGCGGTAAATCAGTGTGGGCTTATGGGTTCCCAGAGATGGTTGGCTGTCCCTTCCTAAGCATCCCGCTCTGAGGAACCTCATCCCCACCATGTTCTGACTCTCTTTGCTTTGGAAAGTGATCAATCAAGTTTTGTCCACTGCAGGGACATTCGCGGTTGTCTTTGGCTATTGGCCAACAACAGTAGGTAGGGTTCTTCCTGCTCAGATGGAATAACATGAATCAGAGAGAGACGTGATTGTCACAATGGGACGGTGATGGGACTGACTAGGGGTCCACTGACGCCATCGGTTACAGATTTAAAGTTTCTTTAGTGACAAAAATACGGGGATACACAAAGATGTGCACACCCCTTGTTCCGGATGGAGGTACAGTGTCTCACACCCCAGCACTCCCATGGGAATCAGACCTGTGGATCATACCACTTGCTCTGAGCGAGGATTCCCAGATGAGAAGAACTTTCTATGCCTTGGGCACAAGGTTATACCCTCCTGGACTCCTTCCCATCGGATCACCTCATGACGGCAGTTAGATACCTACTGGCCTGCCTATCAACCATGTGCAGGTGACTGAAACACAGCAATCTTCCCTTCCCCTGGTCCTGAGTAATTATGGAGGGTGAGGGAACCAGAAGCCAGTTTCCCCGGGCATAGCCTCTCCCAGCACACCCCAGCTCCGGAGCTATGTGAGATCTGTCCCTGTAATACACCAGACCCTTAGCACGATGGCTAGCAGGCAGTAGGAGCTCCATGAAAGTTTGCTCTCCCTCCTCATCCGAAAATCCCACCATCCTTTAAAAGCCACTCCATTGGCATCTCACGGAATGAAACCTCCGTTCCCACCGCAAAAGCACACGGGAAACTCTCCCTTCTTGAGAAGCCCAGCGTACCCCGAGTGGGTGGCTCCCATGCTCCATCCCACTCTCTGGGGACCTGACCTCGCCCATGACCGCTAACCCCTTGACTCGAGAGCCCGCATCACCCATGTTTGCACGTCACCTTGTGCCTAACATGGACCCTGCATCTCAGAGACTCTAGCCATTTTATGACGGACACGATTGTTAATTTTAGAGCCAAAATGCAATACCTTGCGCCGTTTACCTATTTTTATCCCAGCTGGCCTGCAGGAAAACCAACAAGAACGGATTTCATAAAATCAGAAGTAGGACCTCTGAAAACAGGTTTCCCAAACACTCACAGTTGCGTCAGCTTGTTATACCTTTTCTTCTTCTCTTTTTTTTTCAAGTAGAAATAAACCAGCGGGTTCCTCGAGCCTTGAAAATAAATTCGCTGAAGGCTTAAATCCACTGACCCTAATAAATTCCTTTTCTTCAAGGAGTGGCATTCATAGTGGAGATAATTGCTGGTAACCCTAAGTGATTCACTTCCGTACAACGTCTGAAAGGTGGTGGTATGTGATATTTCGGCGTTCGCAAGCCCGGTACGCAGATCGCAGAATGGGTTTTTGTTTTTGTTTTTTTTTAAGTGTTCTTCTGTGTCAAGCCCTGGGTCAGATGCCATCTTCCGGCACACTCTGCATAAAATTTAAATCGCGGCATTAATTATCGTGACAGGATGCAGATGTTAATTTTCCGAAATGTTTTCAGGCCTTAGCCTCACAAAGTTCGGAGCGGTGTCGGGGGATGACAGTCGACAGCAGTGAAAGCACAGACAAGTGACTTATTTTCTGGACCTCCAAAATAGCAGGGGTGATCATGGGCACCTCACATGGTTCTCATTGGAATGAAATACCCCGAGAGCGCTGGATACGTTGGGGAGTGCTTCAGAAATGTGAGTTACTACCGAATCTATTCGTAGAGACATCATATGTCACAGCAGGAGAGGTGCTCAGAGACCCTCTCATCCCTCATTGAGCCCAGAGTGGCTGTTACTTGTTTGAGAGTCCAAGGGTCAAAAGACTACCCCTCTTTCCACAACAGAGCCGAGCACAAAGCTAACTTAGCAGAAGCCAAATTTTCTGTTAACTCATACGTTACGAATATTTCTAAACCAGAAACACTGGTAGGGGTTCAAAGCTGTCTCCTCAAGAAAGATATGTTGGAGTCCTTAACCCCAGTGCCTTAGGATGTGATGTTCCCCTGGAGATGGGGTCTTTATAGAAGTGATCAAGTTACGATGAGGTCATTAGGGTGGACCCTAATCTCAAGGACTGTTATCCTTATAAAAATGGAAAGCTGGCCACAGAGACAGGCACACACACACACAGAGAAGGCCATGTGAACGTGAGATGGGGTGACGCGTCAGCCAGCTGAGGAACTCCAAACGCCCAAGATTGTCAGCAAAAACTGCCAGGAGCTAGGAGAGAATCATGGAACAGATTCTTCCTCGCTGCCCTCGGGAAAAAACCGAACAAAAACAAAAACAAAAGCAAACAAACCAAAAAACACACACAAAAGACCCCTCAGACTTCCTGCCTCCAGAACTGGGACACCAGACATGTCTGTTTTCGCAGCCACTCAGTGGGTGGCACTTTGTGACAGCAAACTTTGCAAACTAACACAAGCATCGTGTTCTTTAATCCATGAACTTGACGTAACTGTTGATTGCACTTGGGCCGTTTGCAAAAGGAGGTTTATCTCCAAAACAAATTTCAATACCTTCTCTCATTTTATCTTCGCCAGATGCCTCTGAGGGAAATAGGCATTTCAGTTTTATAGATGTTTTTCATATGAATCATTTATATACCGTCGCACACGGAAACTATTTGGAGGGGACGAAATAAAGGTTTTAATACAAATAAAAAGCAAAATGATTCTTAAATTACAAAATAAAGAAAAGCCTGACGTGACAAAAGCAATGGGGGCAGGGTTTAAATAAATCACGAGCACGGATATACAGTGTCTGAAAAATCACAAGAACCGATCGACAGATTTAAGTTTCTCAACGATTAAGGCCATAAAAGTAAAGAACAGTGTGTTATAATAACAAGAACCCCAAGTAGTATTTCAGTTCTTTTTGGATTATCTTATTTGCTTCTTACAAAAGATCTTTGTACCACATGTTATTAAGATCCCCATTTTACAGATGTGGAAACTGACAACTAGGTTATATAATCTGCCCAAGACCACAGAACTAATCCTAGATTAGTCGGGATAACTACAGTTTAATGGCAGGGCTGTCCTCTCACCTCATGCCATTGGGTGAGACAAGATTCTCCTAACTCAACCCTGAGGGGGCACCTGGGTGGCTCAGTCGGTCAAGCACCCAACTTCGGCTCAGGTCGCGATCTCACAGTTTGGGGGTTTGACTCCCGTGATGGGTGTCGGGCTCTGGGCTGACAGCTCAGAGCCTGGAGCCTGCTTCGGATTCTGGGTCTCCCTCTCTCTCTCTTTCTCTCAAAAATAAATAAATAAACATTTAAAACAAAATAACGATTGGACCCTGATAAACGGGCCATGACTCCCTATAGAAGGGACATGGAACACCACCAGGAACGAAGCCAATCACAGTTCTGCCTAAAAGGCCCAGAGATTTTACTTTAATTTACCTGCAGCGAACAATAGCCAAATACTTGCCATGCATTTGATGCGCTGTGGGTATTCAATCAGTCTGTCAAATGTAAAGGGCAGAATGATCACGAGGCTGCCCAACACTGGCTGTCAGGAAGGAAAGGGATGTCTCTTTCCTAACAGAGTAAGAAAGAAAGACACGAAGGAAATCATTTGGCCGCCGTGGGCTGAGCGCCCTCGTAAACGCGTGTGCTACCGACCGTGGTTATCGCAGAGGAGAGGATGATCCCTTCAAACCACCGAAGAAGGCTGAGCTTGGAAAAGAAGCAGCAGCAAAGGAGGCGGGACCTACCGAGAAGGGTTTTCTATCATAAACAGCAACAGAAACGTTGCTGTGGATGATTTTCCTTGAATTCTCTGGGGAAAATTCAAGAAGCGGCAGGATTCAGTTTTCCTGCCGGTTACCTTCCTGTCGCTGCTCTAACAAACCATCACCAACTTGGTGGCTTACAACAATATCCATTCATTATCATACCAGTCTTTTTGTTTTGTAATGTTTATTCTTTAGAAATAGAGAGAGACAGAACGTGAACAGGGAAGGGGCAGAGAGAGAGCAAGAGAGTCGGAATCCCAAGCAGGCTCCGGACTGTCAGCACAGAGCCTAATGCGGGGCTCAAACCCATGAACCTCGAGATCATGACCTGAGCTGAAGTTGGATGCTTAACCGACTGAGCCACCCCGGCGCCCCATTATCTTACCAGTCTTGAGGTCAGGAGTCCAACATGGGTCTCCCCAGTTATAATCAAGGTGTCGTCAGGATTACATTCCTTTCTGGAGGCTTTGGGGGGAGAATCCATTCCCGTTCTAGAGGCTGTTCAGATTCTTTGGTCTTATAGTCCCTTTTGCCATCATCAAAGAAGGCAACCTTGGAGCGCCTGGCTGACTTAGTCAGTGAAGTATCCAACTCTTGATTTCAGCTCAGGTCATGATCTCGCGGTTCATGAGATCAAGCCCCGTGTCAGGCTCTGTGCTGACAGTGCAAAGCCTGCTTGGGATTCTGTCTCTCACCCTCTTTCTCTGCCCCTCCCCCACTCACATGCATGCTCTCTCTCTCTCTCTCTCTCTCTCTCTCCCTCTCTCAAAAATAAATAAACATTAAAAAAAAAAAGAAGGCAACCTCAGGCCAAGTCCTGCTCATGTTTTCACCTCTTTGGTTCCCTTGCTCTGCTTCCCTTTTCCACGTTTAAGGACCCTTGTGATGACATTGGACCCACCCAGATAACCCAAGAGAATCTCGCACTTGAAAGTCATCTGATAAGCATCCTTAATGCCATCTGTACCCTTTGCCGTGCAACCAAACGTAGTCACAGGTGCCGGGGCTTTGGGTGTAGACACCTTTGGAGGGGACATTACTCTGCACACTACACCTGCTGTACCTCAGAAAAGGAAGTTTAGTCTCTCTGGGTCATGTTTCTAGGGAGATCCCAGCTCTAGGGAAATCAAGCCATTTCGCCTTTCGTAGGGCACAAGCTTTGCCTCTAAAGTTGTTAGTTGGCCAATTACTGCCAAGGTCTTAAAAAAATCTGCAAGGCAGTGTGCCTTTTGGGGAAGAGTCCTTAGAAGGACTAGTTTCACTATACAATATACAATTCAATATACAAAGCCCATCCCAAACATCAGCCATCTGTAACTCCAAAGAGATGTAGGTTTACGGGTCTCGATTTTGATCCGCTCGCCAAGGTCGATGTTCTGCAGCCAAGGCAGACGCACGGAGCAAATGGCCTCCCCAAGGTTCTTGCTTATCAGCAAGTTAAGATTGGATTAGAAGATTCCCTTCCAGTCCCAAACAACACTGCATCTTACCCATTGAATTATTTCCTTTTTGACTTGCTATCTTTAACAGTCTCAGGGAATTCTAGGAGATGAATCTGTAATTTATTCTTTACTAAGATACCCAGAAAACGTGTTACTGATACAAATATTGGAAGGTGCAGGGAGATCGTGTGATGATGGAAAAAGAAAAAGGACCTCAGGAGGATGGAAATGAATCTCTGATTACCTTGGATTCAGGTTTAGTTAAAATTCGACTTCAAATCAGAAGCCATGAGGATTTGGGGGGCAAACATTTTAATGAAATTTAATGAGCTTTGGAATGTGAGCGCTTTTGAGAAATCAAAGCATTGAATTAATAACCTGTTACGTATTTTACAGAGGTTTGGTGCCTATTGACAGAAGTCACCATAAAGTTTACCTTAAATCTCTACCTATTGTCTATCTTGTCACCGTAAAGGTGAGTATTTAAATCCATTGGTTAAGAAGAGTAGGATTTTCCTGGAATATTAAAATGTTGGTTTTAATATTCCCAAAGACGGTTGATTTATGGCCTTTATCAGCTATGAATGTTTATCGTAGGAGACTCTATTTGTCTAGATAACCGTTGATTCCGTCAAAGTCATAAACTGTGTTTACCGCAAGGGGTCAACCTGCTCACCAACCTTGTGATAATTAATTTGCCAACCATGCATGACCTCACTGGACCAGCTCTAATTAGCTCTACCGGTAAGAACAACGGTGCAAATTTTCTAAAAATTAGAGAATGGCGAAAGGCCATTGTCCTTGCAAACAATTATTTTCCACATAAAATAAGGTGACCCTAGCATGGTGCTTCTCAGACTCTGTCACATACTAAAATCATCTGGGAGTATTGAAGAAAACAAAGTCCAGGTCGCAGCGCAGAGCAAATTAATCAGAATCTTCAGGTGGGGGTTCAGGTAGCTCGTGGTAAAGCTCCCCACCAAATGTGAGTAGTTATGCGAACCTTAGTATCACCTGGGCGCATGTTCGATCCAGAATCCTGGGCCACAGCTCAATTCTACCGCCTCAAAACCCACATTTAACCACATACCCAGGTGGTTCTCAAGAACATTCAAGCGTGAGGAGCCCTGAACTTTACAAAAGGCTTACTTTTGAACATATGAACTTTGCCCAGTGCAGAATCCTGACTGAGCCCAGCAGTGAACCTGACACCCAGCAATGAACCTGACAGCAATCAAGTAGGCAGGTGTGACCGATTCATTTACCTTCCTTGAGCCTCGGTTCCCCACGTGTTAAATGATGCTATTGAGCAAGATCACATCTAATGTCTGAACTTCTAGGATCTTATTAAATTACTCGACTACTCTGTATTCTGTGTGCTTATAGATGTTCTACCATTTTCGATTCAGGGCGTTCAGATGTACCAGCCAATTCACCCATTGGCACACAGGCTGGTTGAGAGGCATTTACTTCTAACTGTAGATGGGCATACGCTATTTACTTCTCGTGGAGTCACAGGTGGCTTTTTGGAAGAAGACCATGGAATTTTCAACATAATGCGCTTTATTTGCGGGCATACGTTCAAAGAAAAGTGCTAACATTCAAATATTACGGCTTGATTAAGGAGATGGCAACGTCCACAGAATCGCTTTATATGATCTCTCTCCGGCCTTATCAGTTCAGTCTCGCTATTTCACAAGGTGCCTCCTGGAAGCATCACTACTGTGTTTTCTTGGTGACACAGCCTTCAGAAGATGCCCTCTGTGAGTCTGCCCCTTCCCCAGGTGCCCCTGACAGTAAACAGTGCAAGAAAATGAGACTCGAGAGAGCCAGATTTTTGTCTTGGATTTGCCATTGTCCAGCTCTGTGACCTTGAGAGGCTGACTGACAATATCTGTACCTGTTTTCCCCTCTATAATCAGGTTATAGCAGAAAGAGTCCATGTCTGATACGTTGAATCTGTGCTTATTCCCTGTGTTCCTTATTCCCTAATATTCCCTTATTCGCCCTGTTTAGTGTGTATAATTCCATTCGATTCCTGTTTTCAGAATGGGCAGAGGACCCGGTTGATTTTCTAGGTAGAATCTAGACTCCTTGGGTTTTGTCTGTGGTTTGCACAACCTCCTACCTCCCTTCAAAATTTGAAGAAGGTGAGTGTATCTTGGGTGTAGGACACAGGCTAACTTGAGCCGTAAAGGAGTTCATTGGAAAGCTATTGGGTGCTCCCACAACAAAGACCCCCATGAAGCCACCACAGGTGTGGGAGTGGGGAGCTGGCAGTGTGACAGGAGCAGGTGTGCCAGGAGTGTGAACTACATGCTCATGCAACTGACCTTTGCCTTGAGGACCCACTTGGTTTGGTCTTAACTACCACTGGATGATGAAGGCTCTTTGTTGGCCAGGAGAGTCAGTGCTAGCTGCTATTGTAAACAGCCCCCAGATCTTAGTAGTATTTTATGCAGTAAACATGTATGTCTTACCCACATTCCAGTCTGAAGTGGGTTCAGAGGTCTCTCTTGCAAGTAACGTCACAGTCATCCGGGTACCTTCCATCTGCGGGAAGCCATGTTGGGTTCCTTGATGTCCAGCCCCATGGACGGGGGAAAGACACACATGGAAGGTGATATGTTGCTTCTTACTGCGCACATGGCTTCAACCCACCACATGGCTCCAACCTAACTGAAAAAAGGCTGTCGAATATAATCTACTTGATGCTAAAAAGAAAAAAAAAAATGCGGGAGAGGGAAGCATCTGGGCAGGCTTGTCACAGCTCTCCTGCACATGCCTAATTTGTGGCTAAGTGGATTAGCTAATACCTAGTTCATTATGGGCAATTGAGGTCACATTATCACTCAGAGCCTCATGGGCGAGAATTCGGTGTCCACTCAAGAACCATTAACAAGTTAAGAGCTGGTTTCTCAAAATGTTAATTGATGGAAAGGACACAGCCTCCTCTGGTTTCTCTTATCTAATTGCCACAGACTGTATGAGGACCTTCAAGGTTATAAGGGAACAAAGGCATTTGCACTTCATCCAAGAAAACGTTCTCTTGTTCTGAGTTCCGTTTTAAACCTTGTAAACCTCCCTTTGGCAAGGGACTCAAATATAGCTTAGCTCACTGCATTCTCTCCCCCTCTTAGCAGTACCCCAAACGTCTTGCAGGTGGCAAGCTCCAACATTTTTCAGAGATTCATCTCACATCCTGTGAAATACATGTCTCAACCAAGACACGATCATTTATTGTGTTCTGTGTGCCGGACCCCGTCCTGACTACGTACGTTAACTCCTTTGAGCCGCACGAAAGCCTTACGAGGACCTGGCTGTGGTTACTGCCATTTTACAGATGAGGAAACTGAGGCTCGGGAAGTTTAAAGCCATTTGCCAAGCTCCCACCCCGAGCTCCAAGCGCGGGTGGTGGAATTCTAACTGAGCACACACCCTACTATCCTCTTTCCCTAGAGTAGCTGGTGTATTTCCTATTTCCTAGGCCCTGGTCCCATTCCTCAACATAATGGAACAGCATGGTTTTGTTTGGGGACGTTTTCTTGTTTGTTCGCTTCTTCTTATTTTTGGTCTTGTACAACTAGAATGATAAGGTTGCCATTAACTGAGATGGAAAAGGCAAGAAGATCAAAGGCTTACTTTTGAACATATGAAACTTGAGGTCCCCGTGAGACATCCAACTGGAGCTACCAAGGGGACAATTGAATATGCCGGTCTGGATTTGGGGGAGAACGCTCAGTTAGATTTGGGGTGGTTAGCATGTAGATCGCATCTGAAATCATGAGACTCAATGTTGACCCACCTGTCGAGGTTAAGGGCAAAAGTGTACCACCGTTACGGCCAAAGTAACGCAAATTCTGCCCTTATTAGAAAAAAATCATCAAATATGTTTGATATCAGATATCAAATACACATTCGTATCGGTTTCCGGGAGCTATATTCGTTTGCTCCAGGAAAGGAACCATATCTAAATGAGCAGCTTTCATGGGAGTCGCATGATCCCACCTCTGACAGTGTAGTGTCACTCTCTACAAGTCCTCACCAAGAGCCAACCTCGAGTGGAGAATTAAATAAACACATAAAAGAAAGTATTTTCTTCACATTTTACAGACTTTTCCTAGTGGCACCAATCTCCGTGGTATTCACAGCAGTGTTTTGTTCTACACTCTTTCAGCAGGGAGAGTGAGATTTAGGGACTTCTACGTGGACCTTCCTACTAACGAACGTCTTTCCATCAGAAACCCACGAGACAATGATGCAATGCTGATAACTCTCGAGCCTCTGTTCCAACTACTCATCCAGAAACTGGGAAACCAAGCATGGAATGAGTTTGGGAGCCCAAAGATTTCATCTGTGGAGTACATTTGGGTCACATCTCCACTGATGACACAATTTTGGTGAACTGAAATGGTATTCTGAGTCCTCGGAAAGTGCCCAGGAAGCCCCCCGCAAAGAGGGATGCATTCATTTCCTTAGGTCACCGTTGCCTTGGGAATAACCATTAATCACCTTGCAAAAAGCTAGAATACAGACTCACAGTATTTATTTGTTATGTTATCACGAGGGCTTCAAGGACATCGGCTCCTGTCTCAAGGAACTCCGCGCCTCTGAACTGACTCCTGTGTGAGAAGTTAGTAGATTTTATTGTAACTCCATTGTGGTGACATAACTCAAGTTTCTGCTCAAGAAATCTGGAGGAGTCTTTTTTTGGTCTTTTGACTAATAGAAATTAAGTCCCTTGGGTGATTTTCTCTTAAGTCGCCCGCGACAAAGTGCTCTGCCATCGGACCTTTCTGAATACTGCAAAGCCCTGTTGTCTAGTGTGATAACTGCCGCCATTTTGCCCCTGGAAGTTAAGTGCTGTTGCTCGTCTACCCCAGCCCTAGATCCTCTATGCCCCCATTCCCTAGTTAGTCAGGAAGTTCATTTTAATGGTACCACCTCACCCCAACGTCCTCAGCCTACCGAACTGTTTTTCAAAAACTGTTAGGATTCCCCTCATCAACATATGTCAAAAGATCTTAGTGCCAAGGCTTTACTGAGGGTCTCCCGAAAGAATATGGCTGGACATTAAAGGCTAAATCTCATAGCATAAATACCTCCCAGCATGTATCTCTCCCGAAGAAATATATTTCTGCACTGTACCAAGTCACTCCCAGTACCTATCTAGGATAGGCTAAATCTGGATTTAGGTAAGCAAAGTACTAGACTTACTCCCAGATGCTCAAGTTGGGACACTGACTATGCAATCGCTAAGGACACTTACATAAACTCAACCTAATCTGAAAATATGACCCCACCTTAGTTGATGGCCCTCAGAGTTCACATGTTTTCCCTATTTTGCCACTGCTAACTAGCAAAGTTCTATCTGATGTGTAAGCCTTGTCCTGATATTGATTTTGTAATGGACTCCTAGAGGCTCTCTGGGAACCTGCCTTCCTGTGATGCGTAATCCCCGGAAATGTCTACTGCGCCTCACAGAACCCACGTGAGCATCCTGGCGAGGGCAGACATTTAGGACCAAGCACTGGGGGCAGTTTTCTGAGAGTCTAACCCGATTGGCTGCAGAAGATAAGAGATTCTTGGAGCATGATAATCACAAAAACTGGGTTTTCAGCCCACAACTGGCATAGAGAACTCAGGAACCTGATATTGTTATCTTTTCTTTATTTTGTGATATTAGATGCAGCCCCTCCCGTGCGATCTCTGCATCCCTCATGCTTCCTATATCACATTTGAACAATTCACTGCCCCCTCAAATCCTGTCTCTTGATGGACACTTGATTTCAGGTGGCCGCGCGCAATAATTCTTACCAGATTCACTGATGTATAGTAAACATATGACAACCTGCACATATCCAAAGTGTGCAATGTGATAAGTTTTGATATATGATCGAAACCATCACTACAATCCAGATAATGAATATATCCATTATCCCCAAAAGTTTTAAATAAATGTTTAAATTTGGGGGCGCCTGCATGGCTCAGTCAGTTAAGCGTCCGACTTCGGCTCAGGTCACAATCTCACAGTCTGTGAGTTTGAGCCCCGCATCGGACTCTCTGCTGACGGCTCAGAGCCTGGAGCTTGCTTCAGATTCGTTGCCTCCCTCTCTCTGTCTCTGTCTCTCCCCAGCTCGTGCTCTCTCTTTCTCTCTCTCTGTCTCTCCCCAGCTCGTGCTCTCTCTTTCTCTCTCTCTCTCTCTCTCAAAAATAAATAAATAAATAAATAAACTTAAAAATTTTTAAATTTGTAAGGAACTACCTACCTACTTTCCATTTTACATTCCTCACCCCCACTCTGCCAAGCAGAATGTGAATGTTCCAAGCCTTCTACTTCCTGCCATCAAAGAATTGAACAATTAACAACTCGAGGGGCGCCTGGGTGGCTCAGTCGGTTGGGCAGCCGACTTCAGCTCAGGTCACGATCTCGTGGTTCCTGGGATCGAGTCCCACGTCAGGCTCTGTGCTGACAGTGCGGAGCCTGGCCTGCTTCGGATTCTGCGTCTCTCTCTCTTTCTCTCTGTCCCTCCCCAACTCGCACTGAATCTCTCTCCCTCTCAAAAATAAATACACATTAAAAACGAGTTAAAAAAATCATTAACAGCTTGAGATAAATATAGCTCCAGTCCTCCGCCCACTAAGACTAGAAAATACAACTAATCCCCAGTCATACAATTTATTACTATTATTATTATTATTAATTATTATCATTATTATTATTTTAGAAAAGGGGACAGAACAGGGACTAGGTTTATGAAGAAAGGAAAGGAGGTGGTAAAAATCTTTTTGGGGCCTCACTTTACCATAATCTCCTTCAAACTGGGTCAGTTTCCCAGAGTTCGTACTCTGAATACCCAAGTGGGCAAAGATTTCTCCTGAAAAGGCCAGTTACCACTCTATATTTCAACATACCTCGGAGAACAGTCCTTCTGTTTGCTTCTACTTTCCCAGACCCTGCCACTGACAATATCCCAGGCTTCTCGCAAGCTTTCAAAATTGGTGTTGGCGACCATATCACCAGATCTCCATGAAAATGGCTTTCTTCTCCCGGTTTACATTCAAAACCTCTTGATTTCAACCTCTTTGCTGAGACTTGCCCTCCAAGCAACTCAATACTGCGATTAGCATAGGCTTTGTCTAGTGGTTTCTCAGAGCAGGAGTTGTTTCTCTATCCCGTGCTCCCCTAGCCATTGTCACTGCCTCTTGACGTGGAATTGTCTGGAACAAATAAACCTGCGGCTTCAGAAACGTCTGCCCTGTTCCCACATTTCTTAGCTATGAAATCCCTCTCAGTGGTCTTTGAACTTAAAGGGAAGTCTGTACCGCTAGGGGCCCAGTGAGTGCTATTTCTCCTTACTGGAATCTTTAAGAGAGAGGAAGGAAAGGGAAGGGGAGGGAAGGGGAGGGGAGGGAGTGGAAAGAAGGGGAAGGGAGGGGAGAGAAAAAAAAGAACATCCTAGGCCTCGAGTACTATTTCTTTGTCTTGTAAAAAATCTAGAGATTTTTTTTTTCACCTGCTCTCATTAACCCTTAGAAGACTCAGCTGATTTTCTAGCAATTTCACCCGTTTCTCAAGTTTGCTTCCTCTCCCTCTAACATGCATAAGGTGAGTTTGGATTAATGACCCCAAATGCCTTTTGCATTTCTTCTCTACCTTTGCACTTTATCCCGGACATGTGTGCTTGTGTGTTTTAATTTAATATACAGTGAAACTGACATCGTGTAGCAAAAAGCATTCAGTTCTATGAGTTTTTTCCACGTACGTGTTTCTGTGACCACTACCACATCCAGGCTATGGAACAGTTCCGATAACCCAAAAAAGTAGGGTTCACCTGCACACTGCCCCTTCGTAATCACACCTACCCACCACCCTTACCCCCCAGTGATCGCTCCATTCTCTGTTGCTATAGTCAGCCTTTTCTAGGTGCTCATTTCAATGAAATCATACAGTATGCAACATTTGAGACTGGCTTCTTTGGGTGAGCGGAACGCCTCTGTGATTTATCTGCATTGTTGCATTTATCGATCGTTCATTACTTTTTATTACCGAGTAATACTCCGGTGTATGGATATGTCACTGTTTGTTTCTCCATAAACCCACTGAAGCTTATCTGCGTTGTTTCTGGTGATTTGGAAGATGGCTGCCATAAACATCAGAGTACAGGTTTTTGTGCAAACACACACTTGGATTCCTCCAGGGTCAATACCCGGGAGTTGGGACGGCTGTGTCATATAGGGGGTGTATGTCGCTATTTCCTTAGACCTCCTTTGATGCCTTGGATGGTAAATATCTCGTGATGAGATCAGTGCCCTCATAGGAAGAAGAAGAGACACCAAGGTCCTTTCTCTCTTCACTTTGTGAAGGACACAAAAGGAAGGCAGCAGTCCAGAAGCAGGAGGAAACTCTTACCAGAAGGGACCACGCTGGCACCCTGGTCTTGGGCTTCCTGCCTCCAGACAGTGAGAAATACATTTTTGTTATGGAAACCACTCGGTCAGTGGTATTTTATTACAGCAGCTTCAAGCAGAGTGATGCACAGAGATTAGCCCTTCTGCAGTGAGAATTCCCTCTTGGCCTCAAATGCCACTCAGAATACCTCGAAGAGACCGGAATTTGGTACAGGTGCTAGAATGCAGCCCGCTAAGTCACAACGCAAGCAACAGTTTACAGTCCTGTCTGATTGGAGCACCTGGGTGGCTCTGTCGGTTAAGCGTCCAGTTTCGGCTCGGGTCATGATCTCACGGTTCGTGAGTTCGAGCCCCGCGTCGGGCTCTGTGCTGACAGCTCAGAGCCTGGAGCCTGCTTCCAATTCTGTGTCTCCCTCTCTCTCTGACCCTCCCCTGCCCATGCTCTGTCTCTCAAAAATGAATGAGTGTTAAAAAATAATTCAAGTCCTGTCTGAGGAAACATAATGGCCACCAGATATTTTCAACCTACCAACTTCTAAAATGATCCAACCCCCACCTCAGCTTTGTCTGCAGTAGGTCAGAGTTGAAGTACAGTAATGTGTATATAATGGCCTGCATGGACCAGATTTGTTAAGGTCTTAAGAGGTCTGCATTTAAAAAAAATTTTTTTTAACATTTATTCATTTTTGAGAGATAGAGACAAAGCATGAGCAGGGGAGGGGCACAGAGAGAGCGAGACACAGAATCAGAAACAGGCTCCAGGCTCTGAGCTGTCAGCACAGAGCCTGACGCGGGGCTCGAATTTACAAACCACAAGATTATGACCTGAGCCGAAGTCAGATGCTTAACCGACTGACCCACCCAGGTGCCACAAGAGATCTGTATTTCCTAAGATCTTCTCTGCCTGTAAAATATCAGTCATTTTCCTCTGGACACAGCCTGCAATGAGTCGCATGGGTTAATTCCCCCCACATTAGCCCTGCTTACTCAAGACTAAGGTAGAAAGCCATCAACTCTTGGCAAGCTGGGATACTCATTTCACTTTCCATATGGTATTTGGGCCCCCAGTTTGATATCTATTTACTTCACAAGTGTCTTAGTCCCATGACTTAAGATACTGGGTTTTTCTGAAAGCTCATGATCAGTACCCATTGTAGAGGGTTTTGTTTGTTTGTTTCTTTTTTTGTTTGTTTCTTTCTTTGTTTCTTTGTTTTTTTTCCCCTTCCAGATTCTAGAACCAGTTGAGAGGCAAACCCATGAATTAGGCAGCTGAAGATCAAAATATTTTTCTTTGTTACCGACAAAGCTGTTAAGGTAACCATGCCTTGGTGAGGAGTGAGGGGGTAAAGGTGAGTTAGAAAGTGAGGGAATACAGAGCAACCGAGACTAAGGCTAATGGCAATTTTTGTCACAGGAAGTGGATAAACCAGGAATGAGCAATTTCCATGATGGTCATATGTCTTGCCCTGGCTTCCAGAGAGGAAGAGAGGGGGCACCGAAGGTTCCGGATCCCTTTGCATCCAGAAAGGGAAACAGGACTCTATCTCCTCCCAAGACTCGCAATGGGAAGGTATTTAGAAAAACTAAACAAAACAGTGCAAAACTTCAACAACAAAAAGTCAGTTGTCCGCTCCAAGGAGGAACATGTTTCAAGTCTTCTTTAAAGTATGTCTTCTTCATCCCAAATATGCTCTTTTCCTAAGTTCCTCTCTGTGTCTTTACCTCTGTGTGTCCTGACTTCTGCTCTAAATGGCTGCTGGACCCAGGTGGTGCTACATGGCCCAACGTGAGTCACAGCTAGCAATGAGTATCAGGGCACCTGTTACACAAAATGTAGAGGATTCTCAGGAATAAGTCTCCCAAAGTGTAATATTAATCCTATGGGGCTCTACTATTAAAATAGAGCTAGCAGTGGGTGGGGCAAAACTTTCAACTTTTTCTCTCTTCCATTCCCTGCTAGGGAGGTGGCATTAAATGGCTTTGAATGGCCAAACATCTGTGTAACAGTTTCCTTTTTGTCCTTTTATTGCTCTAACTGTCTTGCTATCTGTAGCATTCCCCAGATAAGAGGAGATTTTAAAAGCTTCACTTAACTTACTTTTTTAAGTCACGCGACCAAGTTCACCTACGGTTTTATGCATTTCAGGATGGAGTGAAGGTTTCTGAACATAGTCACAAAAGAAACCTCTACAGCGCTTTTTTAAAAATATTTTTTAATGCTTTATTTATTTGTTAGGGTTTTTTTTTATAAAGTTGTATTTATTTTTGAGAGAGAGACAGAGACAGAGTGTGAGCAGTGGACAGGCAGAAAGAGAGGGAGACACAGAATCTGAAGCAGGCTCCAGGCTCTGAGTTGTCAGCACAGAGCCTGACATGGGGCTCAACCTCATGAAACCATGAGCCAAAACCAAGGGTCAGATGCTTAACTGACTGAGCCACCCAGGTGCCCCTCTACAGCGCTTTTGCTACTAGGTTCATGTGACAAGAAGAGAATTAAACTTATCTTATTTTCACTAAGAAAACTCTGTGAAAGTCTCTTCCCTCTGACTTAGGCTTGAACTAGAGGTTGTCTGACTTCCCATAACTAAAGCCAAGATTCGGAAGGCAAATGGGCTCTGTCTTAAAGGTCCGGGAATACTTGGGGGTTCTTGACGAGATTGATTATGATGTCCTAGTTCCTTGCCCCTCACCCTGGACATCGTGTTCCCTGGACTGCCTTCCACACCTGGTTCAAAGAGAGTGGGTTCGCACATTTGCAGGGCCACATTATGATTAGAATAGTACCGCTATCAGGAATGGTAGACCAACTTATTGCTAAGGGTTCCCATGTGTCCATGGTTTCCAAACAACAAATAAAAATATAATAAGCCCTTTAAATTGGCTTTTAAGCCCAGTTCATTTCGTCCTTTATACAGAACAGAGCCTCTGCTTAATGAACACCAAGCATAAGGCAGGAAATATGGTATACAAGATGAAAAAGGAAGTTTGCCCATAAATCATGTTAGTAGAACCAGTTTTTTAAACAATGCATAAGGGGCAAATAATGTTTATGGTCATTCTGGAATCACAGATTTGGGAAAATTGCCTGGTCAAAGCACTGAAAAATCTCAGCTCTCCTATTACAAAATAAGGGGCCCTCTGAGTGATTGTGTGTGATTCCTACTAGGCCGATTTATTAGCACCATCACTAAAGTCAGTTATATACTTGCTATGAATGTTTACATTTCTGTTTCGGTAGCCCAGGTCTACAAACACACTACCCCAAAACTTAGTGGCTTAAAGCCTTAACCATCACTTAATATCTTTCAAAGGAGATGCTTCTGTTGGTCTGGCTCGTACCCTCTCATGTGATTGTAGTCAGATGGTCACTGGGCCTGGAATCATCTGGAGGCCGTGACTGGGACAGACTCTTCTCTCCATGGGGCCACTCCTAAATGTCCAAGCTCTTCCCGGGTAGCTGAACTTCAACATGGCGGTTCAGAGATTACCAAAATCGCAGCTCCAGAAGTTGCCTGAGCTCAGATGTCACAGAACATGACGCCTACTGCCTTCAGTTGGTGAAACAAGCCAAGGACAGTGTCGATTCAATACGGGAGGGGACCGCACAAGGGTGTGACCACCAGGAGCTGCCATCTTTGGAGACTGGGTGCCACAGGCTCCCTCTGGATATTTTGTGTAAGTTACTTCTCTGAGCTTGGACATGGCAATAGCCTTCTGGCTGGCCTCCCTGCCGCTATACTTGCCCCCTCTTCCATCTATTCTCCGCTGCAGCGACAAAGGTCCCATCGGAAGACAGTGGTTTTTTATAACAATTTCATTAAGATGCAATTCGCATAACGTAATATCCGTCTTCGTAAAGCATGCAAGCAGGTATAAGGGTTCCAATTTGTCCACATCCTGCCCAACATGTGTTACTTTCTGGTTCTTGAAATTCTTAGTACATTGGGGCACCTGGGTGGCTCAGTTGGCTAAGTGTCCAACTCTTGATTTAGCCCCATTGGAGCCCTGTGTGGGGTTCTGTGCTGACAGCTCAGAGCCTGCTTGGGTTTCTCTGTCTCCCTCTCTCTCTCTCTCAAAAATAAATAAATAAATTTTTAAAAAACTAAAATTATTAGTACAGCCATCTCACGGTTCTGATTTTCCTTTCTCAAATGACTCGTGACGTTGAGCATCTTTCCATGGGCTTATTGGCCAGTGTATATCTTCTTTGGAGAAATGTCCGTTCAAGTTCTTTGCCCATATTTTAATTGGGTTATTTGTCTTTATTGTGGAAATGTAAGGTTTCTTTATTTCGAATACAAATCTTTTATCAGATGTATAATTTGCCATTATTTTTCCGTTGCGTGGCTATCTTTTCACTTTCCTGATGGTGTCTTTTGAAGCACCGATGTTATGATTTTGATGAAGTTGAGTTTTTCTATCTTTTCTTTTGTTGTTTTTTGGTGTCGTATCTCAGAAACCATTGCCTTATCCAACGTCACAAAGATTTAGTCCCATGTTTTCTTTGAGAGTTTTTAGTGTAATCTGTTATATTTAAGGCTATATTCCCTCTGACTAATTTTTGTACACGGTGTGAAGTAGGCATCCAACTTCATTATTTTGTAAGTGGATATCCGACTTTCTCAGCACCGTTTGTCGAAAAGACTACTATTTCTCCTGTTGAATGGTCTTGGCACCCTCGTAAAACTCCGCTGACCAGAGACACATGGGTTTGTTTCTGAATATTCAATTCAATTCCATTAATCTGTATGTCTATTCTTATGTTTTTATGCCAGTACTGCGTCTCTTAATGATATACATTTGTAGAAGTTTTGACATAAGGAAGTGAAGTGAGTCCTCCACCTTGGATCTTTGTCTTGGAGTTTTGTTTTGTTCCTAATTTATGCAGAAATGGAAGCTGGAATTTTAATCGGGGTTACACTGACTCTGGATCAGATGGGGGAGTATCATCATCTTAACAACATCACATCTTTCAATCCATGGACGTGGGACTTCTTTCTATTTATTCAGGTCTCTTTCTTTGTAAGTTTATTTATTTATTTTGAGGAAGGAGAGTGAGCAGGGGAGGGACAAAGAGAGAGGGAGAGAGAATCCCAAGCGGGGCCCCGCACGGCCAGCACCAAGCTCAACGCGGGGCTCGAACCATGAACCATGAGATCGTGACCTGTGCTGAAATCAAGAGTCAGAGGCTTAACCACCTGAGCCACCTGGGAGCCCTTCTATTTATTTAGGTCTTTTAAAATTTCCTCCAGCTATGTTCTATTGTTTTCGGTGAACAAGTCCTACACCTCTGTGATAAAGAATCTGACTCCATTTTTTTTTTATGTTTGATGACCATGGACAGTCACTCCTGATCAAGCTGATGCCCATATCTCATCACGCTGGTGAGAAAGCCTGTATGTTCCCCTTGGTGCTGGTGGAAAGCTCAAACTATGTACGGGAGTACTCACCCTCGATCCACCCCAACCACTGTGAAAACTCCACCCGGTCTCCCTTCCCATTTTCAGACCAGCCTGGGTAACCTGTTTTGCTCTTCCCAGAAAGCTTCATTATGTGAGTAATAAACCATTGTGTCATCTCTGGTACCCATGTGGCATCATCAGTCTTAACATCTGAACCGAATATTGGATGGGGGGGGGGGGTCCCTCCACTCTGCAGAGTGCTCACACCTTCATTGGTCCAGTTTCTTCCTAAATATATTGTATGCCATTATAAATGCAATTGTTTTCTAATTTCATTTTCAGAGGTCACATTGCTACTGTCAAAAAAATAAAACCAGCTTCTGCAACCGTGCCTCAGTCATCAATGGTCGTAGTTTTTGAGTGGATTCTCTATATAAAAGATGATGTCGTCTGCAAAGAGAGATAGTTTTACTCCTTCTTTTCAAAGCGGGTGTCTCTTATTACTTTTTCTTGTCTAATTGTCCTGGCTAGAATGTTGTCCTGTGATGTCCTGTGATGTTGAGTAGAATGTCCTTGTCTTTTCCTGATTCTTGAGGGAAAGCATCCAATCTTTCTCTTTTAGGGAGAGTGTTACCTTTGGAGTGTTTACAGATGTCCTTTATCAGGGGGGGCAAGTTCTCTTTCATTCCTGGTTTGGTGAATGTTTTTAATGATAAAAGGATGGTCAAATGCCTTTGCTGCATCTACTGAGGTGATCATACAGGTTTTTATTTTATCTTAAAGATATGGTATATTGCATTGTATCACATATCATGCTATATGGTGCATTACACAATTTTGGAAATGAAACCAACTTTGGCTACTCAGATAAATCCCACCTGGTCATGAGGTATAATTATTTTTATGTATATGGATTCAGTTTGCTAATTTTTTTAAATGTTTATTTATTTTTGAGAGAGAGAGAGACAGAGTGTAGGCAGAGGAGGGGCAGAGAGAGAGGGAGACACAATCTAAAGCAGGCTCCAGGCTCTGAGCTGTCAGCACAGAACCCAAAGAGGGGCTCGAACTCACAAACTGTGAGATCATGACCTGAGCCGAAGTCAGACGCTTAACCGACTGAGCCACCCAGGCGCCCCCAGTTTGCTAATGTCTTTTAGGATTTTTGCATCTATATTCATAAAAGATATTGGTCTGCAGCTCTCTTTTCTTGTGACACCTTCGTCTGGTTTTGCTCTCAGGGGAATACTGGCCTCACAGAATGAGTTGGGAAGAGAGCCCTCTTCTTCTGTTCTTTGGAAGAGTTTATGGGAGATTGGTGTGTTTTTTGTTTTTACTTGTTATAGTTCTATTCAAATTTCCTAATTTTCAGGGCGCCTGGGTGGCTCAGTTAGTTAAGCAACTGACTGTTGGTTTAGGCTCAGGTCACGATCGCACAGTCGTGAGTTCAAGTTTCAGGCTGACAGCTTCAGCTTCAGGCTGACAGTGCGGAGCCTTTTTGGAATTCTCTCCCTCTCTCTTTGCCCCTCTCTGGTTCATTCACTCTGTCTCTCTCTCAAAATAAATAAAAACATGAAAGAATATTTTTTAAAAATTTCTTAATTTTCGATTTCTTCTTGAGTCAGTTTTGGTGTGTCTTTCTAGGAATTTGTCCATTTCATTCAGATCATTGAATTGATTAGCATACAATTGTTTATCATATTCCCTTATAAACCCTTTTTATTTCTGTAAGTTTGGTAGTGATATCCTTTTCTCATTACTGATTTTAGTAACGTGAGCGTTCTCATTTTTTCTCTTAGTCAATCCAGCTAAATGTTTGTCCATTTCGTTGATCTTTACAAAGAACCAACTTTTGATTTTGTTGATTTTTTTCTATTCTTTATTTCATTTACTTCTGTTGGAGATTATTGATTTCATACCTGTATTGCCCTTTTACATAAGCATTTACAGCTATAAATTTTCCTCTAGTCAATGCTTTTGGTGCAAGCTACAAGTTCAGATGCATTTTACTGTCCTTTTCATTTACATCAGAGTATCTTTTGATTTCCCTTGTGATTCCTTCTTTAATCCATTTGATTACTTATTTAATTTCAACATATTTGTGAATTTCTCAAATTTTCTTCCATTATTCATTTCTAATTTCATTCTATTGTGGTTGAAGAACATACTTTGCATGATTTCAACCCTTTAAAAATTGCTTAGACTTGTTGTATGCCCCAATATATGGCCTATCCTGAGAATGTTCTATATGCACTTAAGAAGAGTATGTATTCTGGGGGCGCCTGGGTGGCTCAGTAGGTTGAGCATCCGACTTCGGCTCAGGTCATGATCTCGCGGTCCGTGAGTTCGAGCCCCACATCGGGCTCTGGGCTGGCAGTTTGGAGCCTGGAGCCTGCTTCGGGTTCTGTGTCTCCCTCTCTCTCTGCTCCTCCCCTGCTTACGCTCTGTCTCTCTCTCAAAAATAAATAAACATTAAAAAAATTAAAAAAAAAAAGAAGAGCATGTATTCTGGTGTCATTAGGTAGAAAGTTCTAGATGGCTTAGATGGTCGTTCCACTTTTCTATCTCTTTCTTGATCTTCTGTCTACTTGTTTTATCTGTTACTGAAAGTGGGGTATTCAACTCTCCCATTCTTATTGTTAAAGTATTTTTCCCTCTAATTCTCTCAGTTTTTGCTTCATGTATTTTCGGATTCTACTGTTAGGTGCATAAGTGTTTGTAAGTGCTATATCTTCTTAATGGGTTGAGACTTTTAATCACTACAAAATGTCCTTCTTTGTCTCTAGTAGCAATTTCTGTCTCAAAGTCTATCTTATCTCATACCAGTATAGCTATCCTAGCCCTCTTTGGTTACTATTTGCACGGTTTATCTTTTCCCATACTTTTGCTTTCAACCTATTTGTGTCTTTGACTCTGAAATGTGTTTCTTGAGAGTAGATAAGTGGCTACCAGGGGCTGGAGAGTGAGAGAAATAAGGGGATATTGGTAAAAAACAAAAACAAAAACAAAAACAAAGAAAAACCCGTAAGATGAATAAGGTCTGAAGGTCTAATGTAAAACATGATGATTATTGTTGATAGCACTGTATTATGTAACTGCAATTTGCTAAGAGAGTAGGGTTTAAATGCTCTGAAAGAAAGGAGAGAAAGAAAAAGAAAGAAAGAAAGAAAGAAAGAAAGAAAGAAAGAAAGAAAGAAGAAATTTTCTTTCTTTTAATTTATTAATTATTTAATAAATTATTTAAATTATATAATATATATTATATATATATAAATTATATATATAATTTATATATATATAATATATAAATATATATAAAATTTATATAAATTTATATAAAATATATAAAATATAAAAAATTATATAAAATATTTAATAAAATTTAATTTATTAATTATTAATTTCTTTTAATTTCTTTCTTTCTTTCTTTTAATTAAAAAAATTTTTTTTAATGTTTTATTTATTTTTAAGACAGACAGAGCATGAGTGGGGAGGGGCAGAGAGAGAGGGAGACACAGAATCTCAAACAGGCTCCAGGCTCCGAGCCGTCAGCCCAGAGCCCGACGTGGGGCTCGAACTCACGAACCGTGAGATCATGATCCGAGCCGAAGTCGGACGCTTAACCAACTGAGCCACCCAGGCGCCCCCCTTTTAATTTTTTTTTAATTAACTAGAGGAGGAGAATCATTTCACAAAGTGTAGGCAAATAAAATTGCCACCATGTACACTTTAAATAGCTCACAATTTTATTTATCAATTATAACTCGGTAAAGCTGAAATTTAAACATAATAGACAGCATGCAGCGGGATCATGTTTTTAATCCTTTCAGGGCAGTGACTTTTGTCTGTTTTTTACTGTATCTACAGGACCTTCAAGAGTATCAGGCACATACTAGGTGCTCAGTGGATCTCTGGTGAGTGAATGAATGAGTCTTTATGTGTGAAATGAGGTGACCTCTACCTTTGTCGCTGCTGTACGGTCAGGTGGGTCATCAAATGCAATCACTTGAAAATCTTAACACGGTTTATAAATGTAAGCGAACGGAGAAACCCTCTTCAACCCTAAGCCGGAAGCCAAGTTCGAGAACTCCGTTTAGCAGGCAGCCTTGCTTTGTGTAAAATCTAACAGATACAGAAGTTATTCCGGGACTTGCCCCTCCCTCCCTGACACCCCCAGATAAACTCAGTCACCCACCTTTCTTCTGCCCTCAGGCATACTTCCTCTGGTTTTTCTTCCACGAGGGCAGGTTCAGAGTTACTACAAGGATATGTCCTTAAGAAGCCTCCAAGCCAGCCCCCAACAAGGTCATTCTGATTCTTATTCTTAGACCCACTGCGGTGTGTGTCCTTAGCCTGAAGGTTAGATCCAGGACCAAGGTGCTAGGAGCCACCCGGCTTGGGTCTTGATCCAAAAATCACACGTGGCAGCTTCGTTTTCCAGAAGTTCTCTCAAAGGGTGTTGAGCATGACTCCACCAAGAAGGAAGTTTTAGAAGGCCTTGCCCCCCCCTTACCGGCTCTCCTAACCTCCTCTCGGGTCTGTGAACAATCACCTCATTAAACGCTCTTTAGAATGTGGAGGGTATTCCTGCCCGGACCTTGGCCAAAAGAGCCCCGGCTCCAAATCTCACTAGACTTTCTCCTGTTGCCCCTCAGATCTGGGCAAATGCTGTCTCCTCGCCGTTGCTACTTTCTGAGTGTCTCATCGGCACTTGTCGCTCCCTTAATCTTGTTCAGAGTCCTTGGTTTATGTATGTCACCTCATCCCCTTATGACTTTCCCACACTCACCCTAACACCAGGATCCTCACAGAGGCAATCCACCCCAGGTTTTCCCCGCTGCTTGAAATCTGGCCAAGAGATGACTTCTGCTACCATTCCTTACCCAATAGTTGTTGGAAAAACAAATGTACCAATGTTCCTCTTAGAGCAAGAGACCTGGAAACAGCGGTCCCTACTCAATCTGCAACTTTTCTCATTCTAAACCCTGCCTCCCAACGAGGTGTTCACTCCCACCGTCTCACAGACCCCAACATCCCCAGTGACCTCCATGTTACTAACCACCTGGACCAATCTTCAAGTCAACCATCTTCTGACTTGACCATCAGCAGGATTAAACAGAATTGGCCACTCCCTCCTCCTTGAAACACTTTTCCGTGTATAGCTTCTGAACGTTGGAAAGCCCCGGCACTCAGTCCTTAAACACCGTTTCTTCTCCAGTTACACTTACTCCCTCAGTGGTCTTTGCCAGTCTCGTGGCATAAATACCATCTGCGCGCTGATACAGAATTTCCAGCTCTAGCCTGGACCTCTCCCTGGAATTCAAGCTGCCTGTATCTACCTTCTCGACATTTCCATTTGGGTCTCTAATTGACATCTCAAGCCAAAATCCTCCTTTTCCCTATTTCAGTAAATGGCAAATCCATTTCAGATGCTTGGACTAAAAATCTATGACATCATCTTTGGCTCTGCTCTCTCTCTTACCCCAAAATGAATCCATCAGTAGATCTCATATCTACCATCGAGATATATACAGGATCCGACCACTTCCCACTACTCTGGTGCAAGTCGTTAGCATACAAAAATGCTCTTGCAAAAAAAGACAGAAGAAAGTCCCTTTACACAGTGTCCCTCTGGCTAACACGGTTAGTTTGGCCTCATTATTTTGGTCTCAGATCTCTTTAGAGAAATCTTCACTGGCCCACCCATACCAACTTCTCCTCCAAATTCCTCTGGCCATGACAACATTTTATTGCCTTCATATTCCTTATTGCTATGTAAAAAATTATATTTCATGTGTTTATGTGTTTGTTCTCTTCTTCATTTCTCTAAATGTATTTGCACCTTCTAGACTCTGAAGTGCCCAGAGACCAGCGGAAGGCCCACCACGTTGTGGTCCTCAAAAAATTTTACTGACTTATCAAAGGAATGATCTTTAAGGCCCTCCTATGCCCAAGAATGCTATCATTTACCTAATAATGTGTACCTGGTGATTTCCTTAAACCTTCTGGTGTTGTCATGGGAAGGACATGATATAATATCACGCGAAAAAGTGCATTTTAAGCTATGAAGCATTCTGAATATAAGAAGATGTTCTTATTAATAAACATTGAAGGTTTCCTAAAATGACGTCTTTCCTGAAGAAGCAGGACCCTGGTTTGTAGCATTTCCCTGGCCGAGGCAATCTCACAAAGTGACGGGAGCACATGTGGGCACCCAAGAGTAGGGGCAAAACTTATATCGCACGCATATGTTCTACTGCTCTGCAATGGTCGCTTTGGCTTTATTGTGTGAGTTACAAATGTCAAAGGATGCGGTAGTCCCTACCAAATGGAACTGTTAGCTTCCTCTGCTTTGATGCTGGTCCCCAAAGTGTTCTGAGCAACTTCCCAGAGGCCCTATAACCACACATTCCAATGTCAAACGCATGGAGAAACTGTCTTAATTCCAACCTTTTTTTTCACCTGGGCGTCCAGGGCTCGGGCTTTTGTGTGCGTCTTGGGTAAAAGAGAAAATACATGTGCATAGTATAAAGCGTGACTGTATGCGGCTTTTTCCTTCTGTTTCTAATTTTAAGAAAGGCTCCACTTTTATAGGCTGAGTCGGGGGTAGGGTTGAGGCAACATTAAAAGGGAGAAACGCTTTCTTTTGTTGTAAAATCTTACTCTGTTTGACCTGCGAGTGTTCCAGGCCTTTCCAGTAAACCAGGGTACCCAGTTGGATATACTGGATGTGGTTTTGTCATATCCCATGGGCCCCGTCCAGCCAGCCACCTGCCCACATCTCCTCTCCTGGCCCCCTGACCGCACTCCATACACCAAGCATCTCGGTAGCCTCCGTGTACCTTTCTCTCTCCACTCCAACAAAACTGGCAAAGGAAAGCGAGAGGACGTGATCACCTTGACAAGGTGCATCGTTGGTGTTATGTCTCTTGACTCAGGGACTAACGCGGTGCACAGTTCTATGGTTCTATGGGTTGACTGGGCTGAGTAGGGGACTCTCACTCAGTTTTCTCAAGCAGAGGCTGTAGTCATCTGAAAGCTCGACTGGGATGAATATCCAAGATGGCGCTTACATGGCTGGCAATCACGCCGGCCATTGGCTGGCAGTTCAACTAGAGCTAGTTGCCAGAGTGCCTACATGTGCCCACTCCATATGGCTCGGGCTTACTACAGAATTGTAAGGCAGTCCCAAAAGAAGCTTCTTCAGAGCAAATTTTCCAGGAGACTCAGGCAAAACCTCCAAGCCTTTGAAGTCCTAGAATGCCATATTGGTTGCATTCCATTGGTCAAGCAAGTCACTATAACCAGCCAAAACTTAAGGGGAGAAGAATTAGACTCCATCTATTGTTGAGGACATGGCAAAGCCACATTATAAAAGAACAAGAAAGGAAATATTGTGGTTGCTATTTTTGGAAAATGTCATCTATCATATAGGTATTTGAAAACATTCCCAATTTTTCCTATTAGCTTTGTGAGAATAGAGACCTTTCCTTCTTTAAAAAATCATCTGTAGGCACCCCCTCCCTTCCTTTCATTCACTATCTACCCTGATCCATTCTCTGTCAAGAAGAATGTCTTGCATGTGCCAGGAAGTCCATGGATTTTGTTTGTCAGTGGATTTTATTACTTTCATGAGAACAAAGAGCAAATGCGTCTTCACAAAATTATTTTAGGGGTGTGGACAAACCCTTATCTCAATATTTGAACTTGTACCTACAGGTCAAGTCCTATACTTTTGTTCCCTCTACCTGGTATAATCCTCTTTATATACACATCTGCCATCGGAAATCTGCCCCCCTCTTCAATGCCTTGACATAACAGCGACTGTTTATTAGTATTTAGAATGTGCCAGGAAGTGTGCAAAATTTTTTACCTACATTACGTCTTTGGAGTTATTGGATGCCTCCCCAAAAGATTACATTCTCACTGAGGACCAGAACTCATCTGATTTTTACTGTATTCACTGCTACAGCCAGCACAGGGCCTGATACGTGGCAGTAACTTGGTATTTGTGTGTTGGTTTGAATAATATTATTGGGGGAGGGGGGAGTGAAGATCATTTAATGCAACTTTCAGGCCTCTTGATGTTCTTCCAGGTTGTGTCAGTGAATATTTGCTTGTTATCTTGTGAGCGATGCCAACACACTATCTTTGGTTCTGTTTTTCCATTTGGAAAAGCACACACTGCTATTTATGGTGACCAGATATTAAGATGGACCCAGACAACCTGCCCGCTAGTATTTGCACCCTTGGTGTGATCTCCCCTACGTTGAATCATAGTTTGTGTGATCAGTAGGGTGTGGAAGAATGACAGCGTGTGACTTCTGAGGCTAGGTCATGAGAGGCACTATTGCCTCTTACCTGGTCTATTGGACCACTCGCTCCAGGGAAAGCCAAGCCACCATGTCACAAGGAGAGTCACGTAGCCCTACGGAGAAGCCCACATGGAAAAGAAGCGAGCCCACCTGCCAATGGTCATCACTAACTCGCCAGTCAGGTGAGTGAGGTGCCTTGAAAGTAGACCCCTCAACCCCAGTCATGCCCGGGGGAGTCTTCAAAACTACCCAGGCTGAGCCACACCCAGAAGACTCTGAGCATCCCAGGAGGTCTGACCCGTTGTAAGAAGTGGGGCCATCTCAGAGAGAGACCATGTGAGTATATCATGAGAACTGGAGCCAGAGAGATGTACTTGATGCCCTAGGGAGCGTGGCCTGATTCAGGAGGGGGTCCAGTGCTAGAGGTTCTTGAATAAATTCTTTCCAAGAAAGAAGCAGAGTTCAGGCAACCACTCTATGGAGAGCACCAGTAATACAATCATTAAGACTATTCGTTCTCCTACTCCCACATGGTAGTCTAAAAATGCACCCGCCCTCGAAATCTGTCTGCCTCCCAATCTCTGGAACCTGTGAATGCTACTGAATTTGGGGAAAGCATCTTTGTAGATGTGGTTAAGGTCAGGATTTTGAGATGGGAGAATATCCCGGGTGATGCACCTGGCCAATGTCATCACACATGTCCCTATAAAAAGGGGATGGGGACAGAGGGGCCATTACATGCAGAAGAGGCAAAGCAACATGGCCACAGAGACAGAAATCAGAGCGATGCAGCCAGAAGCCAAGAACACAGCCTGCAGCCCCAGAAGCTGAAAGAGACAAGGAACAGATTCCACCCTAGACCCTTTGCAGGGAATGTGGCCCTGCTGACACTTTGATTCCAGACTTCAGGTCCCCAGAACTGTGAAAGAATGAATACGTGTTGTTTTAAACCACTAAGGCTATAGCCTTTTGTTACAGTGGCTGTGGGAAACTAATACACTCCCCTTGGCCCACGCTGGAGGGCCATAATTTTTCACAATGTTGAGATGACGGAGTCACAGTAGAATGGGGGAGGGGGGGCAGCAAGACACAAGCCGCCTCTACATCACCACCCCCTGCCGCCTTTCAAGCCTGGCTCAGGCCTGCGCTGGGGGAGAGGGAGACCGTTTCGTGACCCTCCCGCCATGGAGATTTGAAATCTGACCTCCTAAAGTTTTTACTTGGAACAGGCTAGACGTTTTAGGTGCTTAAAAGTAAGGCCGAAACACGCAAGTGCAAAATCGATGAAACCAGCCACCAATATTATCCACGGAAAGGCAGGGGGAAGCAGGTATGAAGACTGGTGGTTAAAAAAATAATATAGATGATAGATAGATAAATCCATGCCAAGCCCTTGAATGGAAGAAGGGCAGAGACGTGGCTGGGGCGGGGGGGCGGGGAGGATGGCAACGCGGAGTGGAGGCCAACGTACCTGCACTGCGCCCAGGGTGACTTCCTCTGTCCCCCAGCTGCATCCGTTGGACTCACCGCGGAAAGAAAGGATGACAACAACTTCCCTTTGGGCACTTCACCCACACCAGTGCTACCGTTGTGTCTAACCTCTGCAATCGCCACGCAAGGTGGGCATTTCATCCCATTTTACAGATGTGGAAACAGTGGGCATATTGTTTAAGTAACTGCCCTGGGGTTGCACGGCGGGTGAGGGACACCAAGCCACGCAGCCCCGTGTCTATTCTAGAGTCTCACCCCCTGCGCCTCCAGGCCTGGCGTCGATTTTATCACCTCTACGATAATATTAATATGGTAGGAGCCAGCGCTCAAGAATGAGAAACCTGCCCTATGGAGTGTGCCCTTAATTAGGCCCGCAGCTGCTATCTATTGATGCGGCTTGTTTCTTAGAGCTATGCATGAGTTCAGGAAAGCATCTTTGCAAATAGTCTCTGAAATAGACTGATTGCTGCTAATTAGGTTCTCATAACTTGAAAGAAGGAAATGACTGGCTTCTCCCGAGTCCTGAGAAAGCCCGGTGCTGGTTACAATATGTGCGGTGACGCACAAAATTGGTTGGATGTTCCAGCTTTGCCGGAGACGCGGCGTAAGATCTGGGCCGCTCGGATTCTGGTGAGAACTCTCTTCCTGGCTTAAAGACAGCCACCTTCTGGCTCTGTCCCGATGTGTCTCTTCTTAAGAGGGCACTAATCCCATCATGGGGCCCCACCATCATGATCTCATCTAACCCTAGTATCTCTCAAAGCTCCCAGGTCCAAATACCACTACATTAGAGATCAGGGCTTTAACATGAATTTGGGCGCAGGGTGGGGGACACGATTCAGTTCATAATAGCTTATGACACTGTTGATGTCTGGATCCCATATCCAGAGAATATGATTCATTATGTCTATGATGTGGCTCAGGGACCCACATTTTAGCGAGTATCCTATGGTATTCAGAAGCATGAGGTCTACAGACAAGAGTCTTAAGAAAAACCACATTTCAGCTTGTCACCTGGGCTGTCTACAATCACCCTGGAGCTTTTAAAAATCATCAGTGCCAGGCCCTGCTCCAGATCAATTAAATAAGGGTCTCTGGGTGTGGGATTGGGACATCAGCATTTCTTCAAAGGTCTCCCCGAGTGATTTCAGGGGGAAAAGCATCACTCTGGTCCAGACTTCACAAAGAATGAGATCGCCAAGTCAACCCATTGTGTCCTCACGCTGTCTTAACACACTTCAATGACGCCCCATCACTGAGAGCAGTGGTTTTCAAATGGTGGGTCGTGACTTAACAGTGAGTCTCCAAATCACAGTGGGTTGCCAGCAGGTTTTTTTTTTTAATGGAAGAATAGAACAGAACATTTTTCTTTAAATTTGAGTGCCTAGAGTCGAGCAACAGTAACTTACTTTGTGACACGTGCCATCACTTTATCATTAGATCATTTCACCTGCTATGCCTTCTTCCTCCTGTCCTCCTGATAGTCATCCTTCGGAGCCCAACCGAGGCATCTCATCCCTGCCAAGCTTTTCCCCTCCCCTGCACTCAGTTACCATTCCCTCCATGTTTATAGGGTGTCTTCTTAGGCCACTAGAACATACACTTCTCGTCATAACTACTTGTGGGTGTGGCTGGCTGTTTCTTCCCTGGGGACATCTCCTTCAAAGGTAGGAACTGGGTCCTGTACATTTTTATGTGCTCAACCCAGAGCTCATCACCTAACACTGATCAGTTAATGCTTGTGGTGGTAGTTAAGTTCTCCAGAGACACAGAACCAATAGGAGATTACAATAGGAGATAATGAATCTATTGAAAAATATTGACTAGATAGATAGATAGAAGGATATAAGTAGATCTCTAACTGGTTCTGTTTCTCTAGAGAATTCCAGAAACATATAGATATAAATATATAAATATAGAGTCCCTGGGTGGCTCAGTTGGTTGAGCATCCAACTTTTGATTTCGGCTCGGGTCATGATCTCAGGGTCATGGGATAAAGCATGAGCACAGAGCCTGCTTGAGTTTCTCTCTCTCTCTCTCTCTCTCTCTCTCTCTCTCTCTGTCCGCCCCTCTCCCTGCCTCAAGCTCTCTCTAAAATAAAAGAAAAAAATTTTTAATTAAAAAAGAGATATAAATACACACGCTTCTTACTAGTTCTGCTACTCTAGAGAACTCTCACTCATACAACAAGGTATATTTGTTTTGTTCACCAATATCCCCAGTGGCACCTCATAATGCGATCAATAAACGTGTTAAAGGAATCCACGCATTAAGAGAATTTAATTTATACCCGTTGCAATCTTGGACAGCTCATTAAAGGTCTCTGAGCCTCTGTCTCCTGAACTGTAAATGACTTTACTGCTTCCTATTGAGGACTAAAGCAGATGATGCATGTTAAGTATGGTGCCCAACACACGCAAGAGTGATGAGTTTTATGGTTGACGTTTCTGTCACTGTTAATCTATCCAGTGGCCGGTCTTAATTTCCCAGCCCAGGTACCATGATGGGTCCTTCTTTTTCAGCCCCTCTCCCTTAGTCACTAATCAAAAAGAAACAATACTTAATGATGTAAATGTAATTCACCTAATGATTGCTTTATATAAGACTCTGTACCGTTTGACTTGAAAGCCATACTTCCAAATATAGGCTCAAACTAATTCACTGAAATGATACAGAGAGAAGTCCTGAAAGGCTCAAAGGGACACATTTACTTGATCGTGCATTTTCCCACCTCAACCTCTACAATCCTAACCTCTGCAGCTGAACAGGAATTATTCTATTAACTTTTTGAAGAGCGGACATCAACAAAACTCACAGACGGGAGGTATGAAACCAGAATGTCAATTCACTAATTCTTAGAGAGGAAATAGTGAGCCTCACGTTATCATCAGTCCACCTCAAACATTCTCTCCGAAAGAAAAACTTGATTTGCTTTAGAGTCTTGGGTCTTTAATAATTACTGTAGGGAGCTAGACTTAGCAACCCAGCTCCTTCTATGGGCGCACAAACACTCCTCTTTTCAACCACCATTCTTGCCCCCTCCAACACGCATTCCCTTGGTAGTTTGAGCGACTCACCCCTCTAATGGTTAGTCGGTTGTGCTTGCTGTCACATGTACTTTTCAAAAGTAACGTTCCTTTTCAAGCGTGTTCACTTCTGTCTAGTCGATGGTGTTCTGAATTATGCCCTCCGGGCCTTTCAACAGAAAGGGCTCATGGTGAAAAAATGCTAGAGTTTTTAGATCTAAGCATGTCTGTGTGCCACTTTCACAAACGAATGACAGCTTGAGTGGATACAGCAGTCGGGGGGTCAGACCCCGATCCTGTGAGAATACTCAAGATGTCAACCTGGTGACTTTGCAATTGACTGGAGTGGAGAACTTACTTCTTCCCCTTCTCCTGCTTGGAAACTTGTTCCCCAAGAAATGTAATGGTTTCCCCTTATTAACTTTAACTACAAAAAAGTAATCTTTTAAAGACTTTCCAAGCTTGTTTCTTTCTTTAATCTCTGAGAAGCTTTATTTGTATACACCATCGATTACCGTAAATTCTACATGATTTCAATGAACTTGCCCACAAGGTAATTTTGGGAAACTTAGCAAGTACATTCTAAAGTCAATCTGGAGAAGTGAATGATAAAGAAAAGCTCAAAGATGGAAAATAGTCAAGACCAGAATTTCCCTTCTAGCGATCGACATAGCCGAAAAGCTACATAGACTAGAGGGTAGTGTTTTAAGAATAGACAAATGGGGCAGTGAACTGGGATAAAGAGACCCATATGTACGGAAATGTATTTTTCTAGGTAACAATTAAAAATCCTCTAGGAAAGACCCCCACCACTCAAGGGACAGAGAAGGCATACCACTAGTGTATAATACATGAACGATTAACAGTCATAGCATTGTATATCTTGACTATAGTCACATTTGGGGAAGGAAAGGCAGATAAACTTAGGAGTTGAATCTACTATCTTGATATAAAAATCTGGTTAAAACTGTTTATGAGGTCCTCAAGGAAGGAGAGGACTTGGGTTGGGAAAACCGGGCTGTACCCGTTAGGATCTCTGGGCAACCACTGACCCTCGTCTCCACCACTGAAGTATTCTGACACTCCCAAGTAGTCCAGCTTTTTGAGACCTCAGCTCAGTGGGATTTACCGCTGTGGATGCTGCCTAGGTTCACGCTCTTAGACCCAAGTTCCAGAAGAAGATATTAAGATGAGTATCTATTTTCTCAACCTCACCCTTTTTAATCTAGCCTCATTCTTAAGTAGATATACCTCCCCTCCAACCTCTATCCACTCCAGACTATTAAAGGCACAAGGGGAGAACTTAAAATTAAATTTCAGACTAAAATCAAGTTTGAGGTTGAAGTTTTCAAATAGACTGGATGTTTCATAATCAAAACTGACTAAGGAGTTATTGGATTTGCGTGAGCCGCCCTTGAAGGACAAGAATGGGTGATCTGACCGCTCATGGTTGATCAGAAACAGTTTGATCTTTATACCCCCACTGAAGCATACCCCTGTCACAATGAAATAAACTTCAATCTCTTTTTTTAATTAAAAGAAGAGAGCTAACAAGCTACATCTTGGTGGTGGGGTCTGCTTATTCCTTTTACCTAGAGTTGAGTAACTGTTTTTAATCTCTCTCCTTTTTTTTTTTTTTTCTTTTTAGTTTTGGAATGTTCTTTGCTTATATCCTTGAGACGATTAATTCTGCCCCATTTGCTTTGTCTTCTTCTCTTTTTATAATTATCTCCGTGACAGACTGGAGTTCCCTCTTCTATCTGCTACCCCATCTCTTTCCATTCTTTTTCTGTTAATTTTTTATAGAAGGTCTTTTTCTTGCCTCTGACTTTTATATGGCTAATATGATTTTCTGCCACATCAGTTCAGTCTTTTACTGCTTCAATAATGATCTGATTTGGGTTATTGCACTTTTCCATCATAGATTGGTCCTGTATATTAATGCAACACCTCTGGTACCTTCCCGAACATTTAAAGCACTTCTTGAATGATAAGTGAGAGGTCTATTCTACAGGTTAGGATGACTTGGATTTGAAGCCTCACTCTGTCACTTACAGAGCACGTGATCTTATAAACACGGAAAAGATAAACCAGGTTAGTCGCAGATTCGGTAGAATGTGTCCCATAATAGCAGGAAGACACTGGCAGGTGGCGTCTAAAGGGAAGAGAGGGGGGAGGGGAAGCATATACAGGTTCAATGTGATGGATGTGGGGGAGGGGCTGGGTCTGAGTCCTAAGACGTGAGGTCAGGAACGGATTAGATCATTAACAGAGTTGTGTGCTTGAATCGGGTATCCAGGATTTTATCCTGTACACATGTTCTTCTTCTTTTTTTTTTTTTTAACATTTATTCATTTTTGAGAGACAGAGAGTGAGAGACAGAGGGCGAGTGGCGGAGGAGGGGCAGAGAGAGAGGGAGACACAGAATCCGAAGCAGGCTCCAGGCTCCGAGCTGGCAGCACAGAGCCCGACGCGGAGCTCGAACCCACGAACCATGAGATCATGACCTGAGCTGAAGTCGGACCCTTAACCCACGGAGCCACCCAGGCGTCCCCAAAATCAAGTTTTAAGGTAATCTGGAATCTCCACAAGTGTATGTGACCTTTAGCGGCCCCTCTAGTCTTACACGCCATTTGGGATGGCAGCGAGGAAAAGCCACCTGCCCCCCACCCCCCACAGCCTCTAAGAGCAGACCCCACTGGCTGGAAACAAGAGCCTTGAGGGGCCACACATCCCCTCCAAGCAAGGATAGGTGCTCTGATTAGGTGGTTTAACTGTAAAAACACCCCAGCCCTTCAGAAGCCACTGTCCGAAACGGAGATAAACTAAAGACAGTGCTCCCCACTAATACTGATGTAGTTTCAATTTATGCAATCCAGAGTGCAGTGGCCTGCACTGTCCCCTGCCTCCAGTGATTAATGGCCTGGCCCCAGCTAGGGTCCAAAAAGAAAGAGCCGAAGGAAGCAGATGCAGTGGGTTTTACATTATCATGACTGCAACAAACTCATTCTGTGGTGTCAGCGCTGACTGCAGGGTTCTGATTATGAAATATGATGCATGTTGAATTTAACGACTTTCTGTGCCCTTCTGGTGAGTTCACTGCTTTCCAATGTCATTTTCTGTTCTCATCTGAGTGGTAATAAAAGGAATATCATTGACTGTGGTAGCTTGTAACCACTGTGTGTTTTACAATAAATTGCATTTCGGGACCTTTCTCCCCAGGAGAGAAATGCATGGCCAGACGGATTATTCCGAGGCAGGCTCTGGGATCCCCGTGTGCAGGACAATGGGGGATGAGGTGGAGTTGCCCTTTTTCGGGAATCATCCCCCAAGAGCACTCATTTTTCAAGCAGTTGTACATCAAAGGTCAGTTCGGACCAGAGGGAAAAATGACAAAACACAGACCCCAAAGTAAAAATGACTGTCGCCCGCCCAGAATCAATGCCGAAAGGACAGGTCTACTCTCTTAATAAGTTCAGGAAAGAGGGCTGCAGAGAGTGCAAGTTCAGAACTGGGAAGAACTGGGAAGACAGCCCCCAAAGCCCTGTTCTTCCTCCGTGTGTCCAAGCTGACCTCTTGTCAATATCCCATAGGAAGGTCATCTCCATGTCGGAACAAGAAGGAGAAGAAAAGGAGTATCCAATGGGAGACAGCTGCCTACCAGACCTGTGCCAGGCACTCTACGGCTCACTGCCGCCTACTGTCCCCTCCTGTCACAGTGCTCTTTCGAACCAGGTCTTATTACCCCCAATTTGTAAATAAAGAAATTTAGGCGAGACAGAATCTTCAGGGTCACAGAGCCAGGGTCCAGCTCCTCCGATTCCCAGAAGTGTGTCCCATGGACCAGAAGCACTGGCTAGAGACGCAGAACCTCGGATTCCCACCCAGTCGCGCACATGGAAGTGTGTAAAACATGCCATGGGCGCCAGGCAATGGAGCTGGACAGAGGACGTGAAGTTTCCTGACACTTGGGCCAACCAGGACAGGCTTCTCTCTTCGCTGTTCGGAGGGTCTCCTGTGCGATGTTGCCTTAACCATCAGGATCTCAGTTCCGTTGCTTGACCAGCTGGGAGCGGTGTCCCTGGGGACAGTAGTCCTCAAACTCCAGAATGCCTGCCAATTGCCTGGGCACCTGGTGAAGGTACAGACCCCTTGGTTCTGCATTGTGTTAGCCATGCTTCTCCCCAGACACACAGAACCAATGGGCTGTGCACATATGTAGAAAGAGATTTTATTTTAAGGAGTAAGCTCATGCAATTACAGAAGCGGGTAAGTCCCAAATCTCCAGGGTGGGCCACAAGGGCTGGAAACCAGGGAAGAGCAGGTGTTGCTGGTCAAGTTCAAAGGCCGCCTGCTGGCGGAATCCCCTCCGACTCAGGGGAGGTCAGTCTTTGTTCTAGTAAAGGCTTCACTTGATTGGAAGATGCCCACCCACATCAGGGAGGCCACTCTGCTTCACTCAAAGTCCACTGATTTAATCTCATGCAAAAGCACCCTTGGAAACATACAGAAGAACGTTTGACCATGTATCTGGGCAGTTTGACCCTAACAAGTTGACGCATAAAATTAACTATAACGTATATTGCAACGGTGGTGATACAAATCTGCAAGCGTGAAAAGGTGACACAGGACTATCTACATACATTGTGCAAACATTTGGTTTTGATAGTCCAGTATCATTATTGATTTAGTAATTAATGTAAATTTAGTAATGTAAATTATTTACATATTAAATGATTCCTTAAGGGGGACCTGGGTGGCTCAGTCGGTTAAGCACCAACTTCAGCTCAGGTCATGATCTCCTGGTTCATGGGTTCAAGCCCCGCGTTGGGGTCTGTGCTGATGGCTCAGAGCCCGGAGCCTGCTTCGGATTCTGTGCCTCCCTCTCTCTCTGCTCCTCCTCCGCTAGCACTCTGTCTCTTTCTCAATAATAAATAAACACTTAAAAAAATTAAATGATTACTTAACAACTATTACAATTATTAAGATAGAGGTATCAGGGAAGCCTAGCGAAAGGGACATGAGACCACGCTGTACTATCTTTGCAACTTCCTGTGCGTCTACAGTTATTTCCAAAACACTTTTAAATAATTTTTTTTTAAACAGTACAGATCCCTGGTCATTTGCACCTTCTCTTTGCCCTTCCTTTGCTCCTAGGATTCTGGTCCACTTGGTCTGTTTTTAATTTGGATGTAGGGAGGCTTCTGTTGACCACAGTGTGAGAATGGTCCCCAGGGGTGACATGATTTTCCAGGCGCTGTGGTTCAATCTACGTGACAAGGAGCTACATTATGGCACTTTTCCACCTTAGAGAAAAATGGTGAGAATAGCAGATTAGGAAGGAATTTGGTACCAAAATCAAAGCAATGATCCTGCATGATTTCTGGTTTATAGCATCATTCAGTGTTAAATAATGAAGGGGCAGGAGGGGTCATTGATCTGTTCCAGATACCTCATTGCACAGGTGAAGAAAAGACCCAGCATTTTCTGCCACCCCCAGCCCCTCACATCGATAGTAGTAAAGTCTGGATGGGAAGCACAACTCTAGGATTCGCAGGGCCCAACCCACCCGAGCCGTGGAAATGCCAGGAAAATATAGATCTCACCTAGTTCTTCTTTTTGTTTTTTATGTTTATTTCCAAGAGAGACAAAGCATGAGCAGGGGAGGGGCAGAGAGAAAGAGAGGGAAACACAGAATCTGAAACAGGCTCCGGGCTCTGAGCTGTCAGCACAGAGCCGGATACGGGGCTCGAACTCATGAAACGCGAGATCATGACCTGAGCCAAAGTTGGATTCTTAACCAGCTGAGCCACCCAGGTGCCCCTAGATCTCTAGTTCTAATTCCACGTCCAAAACACTGCCACAGTGATTTTGCTCAAGTGTAAATCCGACCCTATCACTCCCATACTTAAACTCACTCAGCCCTTCAAAAGGAAATCAAAATTCTCTAGCTAGAATTCCAGGACGTCCTTGGACTGACATCTCCAGCCTCCTTGCTCTGGTTAACTCCTGGTTATCCCTTTAAACCTGGCATTCAGCCTGCTGGGAAGACGTTATGTTCCCCCTGAGACTGATTTTGTAAGCTTGTACTGTATTCCCATGGCATCTCGTAGATCCCATTGGCATCTGTGCCTCCCTCTGTCCTCCAGGTGGTGAGTGCTCTGGGGGAGGTCCTTCATTCCCACGTTACCAGAGTCAAGTACACCACCAACACTGTGTTGGCTATGCCAGCTATCCCATCATGAGAAGACGGAACGTCCTGACACGGAAATCGCCAGGGCATTTAGACGAGAACGTGATCAAGGAAGCAGGCGTTGACCATGTATTCAGGAGTCTCCCCTCTACATCAACCCTCCTGCAAGTGGTAACACCACCACCTCTGACAAATTCCTGCCCAAGCTCCGACTTGAATCACATCAAGCCTCAGAAATAGTGTACCTGTTTGCAAGACATTGAGAATACAACCCCGTCGGGATGCAATCAGCAAAGTCTAGAATGTAGGAAACTCTAGAGGGCAAATGGCTTGGTTTGCCTATAAAGTAAACTGCAAAGGGAACCATTTCATAAAGAGAAAAACAGGGAATCTATTGATGAAAAAAAAAAAACGCTCTCAAGACATATCAACCACACAGCGTCTGGCCCTTAAGTAGATTTCATTCAACAAGCCAACTGTGTAAAAGATACTTGTGGGAAAATTGGAGGAATGTATTCACTGAAACGGTATTTGATAACCTTAAAAAACAATGGTTAATTCCATAAGATGCAACATTGGCATTATGGTTATGTATTTTTTCTTTTTTCTTTTATTTTTTTAAAATAATTTTTTATGTTTATTTATTTTTGAGATAGAAACAGAACATGAATGGGGGAGGGGCAGAGAGAGAGAGAGAGGGAGACACAGAATCTGAAACAGGCTCCAGGCTCTGAGCTGTCAGCACAGAGCCCAACGTGGGGCTCGAACCCACCAACCATGAGACCATGACCTGAGATGAAGTCGGATGCTTAACCGACCGAGCCACCCAGGCGCCCCTATTTTTTAAAATATAGTGACACATTGATAGGCATCTGGGAAGGTCAGTATAGATGAAAAACGACTGGCTGTAAACTAATGATGGTCGAAGTTAGGTGATGGGTATTTGAGGTTCGCTGGTATTCTTTCTCCTCCTGTGTATGTTTGAGTTTTTGCAGAACAAGTTAAAAATGGTGAACACAAAAGATGCCCCTGTTAGCCCGTTATTTACAATTACAATAGCAGACACTAGTAAATAATTACAAATGAGTTATTTACAGTTGGGATGAGGCCAGAGGTACTCACGACCCACGATGTATTAGTATTGAATTCCATTTAAGAGCTATAGGAAATGCTTTCTCAACATTCTGTTTTGCTAAGATCAGCAGTTTGTAGGGGTCAGGGCTAAAACTCTTCCCATTCATTGTCGAAATCCATGTAGGCATGTCCATAAAGATTTGGTCTTCTTTCTAAGGTTTGGAGGAAAATCTAGGGTCGGCAACTGCCAGGACCCCAGGTATAATATAGGTCCTGATGCCTGTGCTTGGATGGGATTCAGCTACTTATAAAACAACTGATTGCAGCACATCTCAATTATTATTGCTTGTGTGATATTTTCTAAGCAAATTCTTACTGAGCCTACCTAACTACTGAGATTTCAGGATGGTTTGACTTTATACATTAGAGGGAATTCATAACAGCATTCCCAGTGCATGCATTTCTGTTGGTCCCCATAGTGGGTCACAAGAAGCGGGGAGGGGCTTCAACTAATTTGCTGGATTTGTTTAAACCTCCCGTCGTCCCCGATTTATCTCTGCCACTGCCCCTTGTCATCCTTGTACTTAAATGGCAGCTATGGCAATCACAGGCTGTTGTCGTGCCAACGGGTTGTGATTTCATAGGTATTTCCTTTTCTCGTTCACTCTACCGGGGGGTAAAATGTTTTTTAATTTTTTTAATGTTTATTTTATTTTTGAGAGAGAGAGAGAGAGACAGAGTGTGAGAGGGGAAGGGGCAGAGAGAGAGAGAGAGAGAGAGGGAGACAAAGAATCCAAAGCAGGCTCCAGGCTCCAAGCTGTTAGCACAGAGCCCGACGCAGGGCTCAGACTCACAAGCCGTGAGATCATGACCTGAGCCGAAGTCAGATGCTCAACCGACTGAGCCATTCCGGTGCCCCTAAGGTATAGCATTTAGGAGCATTAAAGAGAATAGCAGAGAAAAGTTGGAGGCATTTCCAGGACAAAAAAAAAGCACAACCATAGACGCCCCCGTGGTAGTTTGCAAGGAGACACAGAGCTGGCGGGAAGGACTCCGGTGGGAGAAAATCAGGCCAAAGAAGCCAGAAAAGCTTCCATTGACCAGGTGGGGCTAAAGAATGTCTGAATGAAGAGAGATCTTGAAGTTCTTTGGGCAAATCTGTCATGGAGAATGATCTTTGGTCTGGAAAGATAACCAGGATGTGGTTCACTCAATCCCCACTCTGACCCCTAGAAGGTCTTTCCAAACTCTAAAGGCTGGAAAATAGAGATCACATTTCTCAGACTCTCATACACCTAGGTTTCTTCATGGGATCCAGACTCTACTGAGTGGATATGCAGACAAGACACACGAAGAAGGATCTGAACATTATAACCAAGAGAAGTTGTTATATGAGAATTGGTACTTTGGGGACCAACAGTAACCGCTGTAGCTTCTTGGTCATGGCAACAATGGGTCTAGGGTTGACCATGTCATGGGCCAGGGGCTGGCAGTGGGGAGCATGGGCTTACTAAACTGGCGGCTTCCCACCGCAGCAAAGGATGTGGGATCTGGGACCCAGGCTGGCAACAGCTCCCCCAGCAGGCCAGCTCTGTGGTGGGCTTCCAGGAGCCGTCTCTAGAAACTCGACTCAGAGTGTCGCTCCAATTTTATCTGGGTCTCTGTGAACTATTTAATACCCTTTACTCCCCTCTTTCCTGCTCAAAATGGCCAGAGTGGATTCTGCTGACTTCAGCTGAGGAATCTGACCCATTCGAGAAGAGAGGAAACTGGTCCTTTTACATGATATCTACACGAGTATTTACACAAATATTTACATGAATACTAGGGGCAGCCATGACTAGAAAATCTTGGGACATAATTTTGGGAGTATCTTAAATTTCTTCCTTTAAATCTATTTCCTCTTGACTACTAACAGTGAAACCCCAAAAGAAACACTAAGAGGGGCCATGTGTCCTTCAGAGATAATCTAAAGTATGTGCCTGCACCAATAACATTTGGGGGAGGAAAATGTCAAAGATTAAAAAAAAAATGAGTGCTTTCAGTAGAGGAGACCAGACTCAGTCCATTCACAGGCTCCAGAGTGAATGAAGAAATGTGCCAATTAAATGTTTGTAAATAAACTAATCATGTTGGACCTGTCCGTCAGTGACCATCTATCAAATAACAGCTACACTACTCAACATGGGTGAAACCAAAGAAGGAAGAAAACAAGATCGACTCTTGTCTCGAAGAATATATCCTTAGTTATTGCAAGAAGAGAAATATGTAGCAAACACCAGAAAATAATCTAAGGGACTATGGAACTAGGTGGAAAAGGCTGTTAGTAAAGACACCTGTCGCTGTGGGTAGGGGCCATTGGAAATGGCCCCATAGAAGTCATGCCGACCACCCTAAATCTGGGTAGAAGAGCAAACTCTGGAAAAGCAGAGAAAAGTTGGAGGCATTTCCAGGACAAGAAATGCACTTGGTAGTTTCCAGGGAGACACAGAGCTGGTGGGAAGGATTCAGGTGGGAGGAAATCAGACCAAAGAAGCCGGAAGAGCTTCCATTGACCAGATGGGGTCACAGAATGTCTGGATGAGGAGACATCTTGAAGTTCAGCTGCCCCAACGCTTGAATCCTTTCCACAACTTCATCTCTTCTCATCTCACTAATTTTAGAAGGTGGGCAAAAGAAAAAGGGTAGATGTGAGTTTTAAAACTCTAGAGAAAGCCTCAGTAGAAAGATCTCCTGGCTAAATCCACGATACCAATAGCTTCAGGAAAACAAATTGTGAATTAAATTTAGGAATCACGGCTTCCAACACCTTAATTTTACAAGTGAGCAGACCTTCCGAAAGACTCCCAAAGGCCACAACAGCTCCTGGCCCCTGGTCTCCCCACACCCAGCCCAGGTCTCTCCCTCGACCAAGACTTTCCTGGCTCTGTTCTGAGAATACTCCATTTCTCTTACTATGCATGAAAAATGCTAATAACCTTCTCTCTCCAAACAGCCTTTCCCCAAGGAATAATAGATCTTGGGAAGAGAGAGGTTTGCCATCATGGAGGGACATTATCATTTTTATACAAATGCTAAAACAGTTCTGAGCTCTCAGCCTGAACTAAGCTACCTTAATCTTACCTGTGTCTCACACCTGGGGGAACTTGGTTTGGGGGGGGCGGGAGGAAGGGGAAGGCCAAAAAAACCGTGGAATCCATTTCAAGTGTTCTATCTTAAGCCTCTCAGTTTGCACTCAATTTGTTTTATCACATAGTGATAGGAATTAAAGGCCTTCACTACAGTTTAGGCAGCTTGCCAATACCTATTTTATAGCAATAAAATATGTACAAATTAAGGAATCTCATGTGGAAAATTTATTCAACAGCCTCAAAAGCCAAATGAATGGTAATTACCTTGAACACAATGTGGCAGCAATCATGCCCGATTGGATCATGCTTTTAAATGTACGTCTACATTTTAAGAACTAAGATAATTATGAATTATGAAAATAACTAACAGAGACAATGGCGGAGCAAAGCTGTTGTTTATGAAACATGAAAGGGACATTTTGAGAGGAGTAGGGGAAATGACTCGTTTTCTGCACCTGCCAGGGAATATTGAATATGACACAGTTAAAAGTACAGAGCTGGGATAGGCTTCTCTTCCCTGCCACTTCACGTGGGGATCGCTTCCGTTGAGCTCCAGTGTTTGCGGAGGAGGAAAAGGGAGGGAGGAGACACGGAAGTTTCCAGGTCTGCTTCCCACACAGTGCAAGATTAAATACCATCCATCATTGTACGCATCCCAGTTTTAATAACCCCCTGTTATGCCTAGAAACATGGATGAAAACGTTCTCTGGCTGATCAGTTGCCAAATCTCTTTCTCTCAACACAGTTATTCTGAGAAACATCTCTTAGAATGGAGACACGCGAAACAAAGTTCTTTTGCCCGTCTCCTCGCTTACGTCAAATCCTAAGGAGGTCATTCAGCCTCTCTGTGTTCCTCAGTTTTCCCAACTTGAAAGTTACGGGGCTGGCCAACTGACCTCCAACATGTCATGCGTCTGTGCTATGACGTAGATGGTATGCCCTGGTGGCCATGGGGAGTGAGCGACGGGGACATCTCAGGGCAGAATATTCCAGAAGGGGATAAGGAGCAAGGCCACAAGACATCGGCATGTCTGCTGCACTTGAGGAAGAGGAGGAGGCCAGAGTGGCTGGAGCGTGTGAGACGAAAAACGAGAAATGAGATCAGAGAGAAATCAAGACCGGATCACGTTGGGCCTCGAAAGCGATTGCGTGTTGGTGTTCACCCCGAGCAAAACGGGAATTCCGACTGCATGGTGAGCAGCGGAATTGCGCGATCTGACTTAGCGCTTTACCAGGACCCATCTGACTTGTGGGGCGAGAATACGCGGAAGGGGAGTAAAAGTAGAGACAGGAGATGAGTGTCTGATTACATAATTGGGCACCGTCACCCAGCCCAGGGGGCACATAAGACTAACAATCACAGAGGCTATGGCAGAATATTTGCAAAATTCTTCTCCACGGTTTCCCTCCCCATATCTGCGTGCTTCTACAATGTGACTTTGTGGCTCCCCCTCATCAAGAGATAGATTAGGCTTCCCCATCCCTTGAATCTGGACTAACCTTGTGATGTTCCTTGGCCAACAGAATGTGCGAGAAGTGACACCATACCAGTTCCAGCCTAGGCATCGACAGGTTTTGGACATTTCCTGGTGTTCTCTCTGGGACTCTGTATCCTCCGTGTGAAGAAGCCCAGGCTAGCCTGCCAGAGGACCAAAAAACTACAATGACATCCCGGCAAAGGCCACTCTAGAATACCCCCGATGTGTGAGCAAGCCCAGCTGAGATCAGCCCAGCCCGGCCCGCTGAAGCAGAACAACCCAAACTGACACATTGATTTATAAAGCCAAATGAATGTTTGTTTGTTTGTTTTGTATCTTAAATTAGCAAAGTTTGGAATGGCTTGTTATATGGCAGAAGCTAACGGATACAAAAGGAAAGTCAAGACAAGGGTGAATTATCAAGCCAGCCACTGCGATGGGGAATTGGAGGTCAACCCTACTGGAATTCTCTGACGAATTATGCAGAATGACCTTCGGGACTGTTTATCTGACAGTAGAGGAGAGCATTGGACCCAGTAGCGCCCAATGCTTCCATTACTATGATCTGCTCAAGCTCACCATGAAGTCTGACACAGAGTCGTTCAAGGTGGTGAATGGCTGGCAGCAATCTCCACAAAACACACCTTGTAACAGGTTCATGGACTAAACTAAAATCTTTGCTACCACAATTGGTCTCGAGGGTAGAACAGATCCTCGTATCTCTTACTTATTGCTCTTCTGGACCTTCTTGGCTTTGGCCGACACTTCGGCAAGTCCGGGGTACTTACTAAATGGGTGACCCAGCTCTTCTTCTGCAAGGGGTCTGGGTTTTTATTGGCTTTGCCTTTCCTGAACTGTGTGGCTGTTGTTGTCCCTTTCCAGCTATTCTGGGGCTCCGTTGGGGAGGACAGCGTTATGGATGACTTTCTGCCGTGACTGTGTCGCCACACCCCTAATTCCTCATGGTGGTCAGGGAAATGATCTCTTCTAAAATAGTAAGTCCTTTCTTTGCCTACTGGGTTACACAAACGAGGAGCCCACTATGACCAGGTGGAGGTCACAGGTCCACGTTCGGTGGAGTTCTTACCGTGTCCCCTCGTGGCAGACGTTCCTCCTTGGAGAGCGGGACCTCTATTCCAGCAGAACCTAAGGTTTCAGAGATAAGAAGAATATCTTTTTTAGATGCGTTACTACCTGTGACGGTGACAGAAACCAAACCTACTTCCCCTGCTTTGTTCCTGACCAAGAACTGCATCGTATTGTAGTTAATATGACACATTGGCTGTCGGTTCAATGCATACAATGCATCCTGGAGGGAGGACGAGTGCCCCACCCCCACAGGATTTTTGCCCACTCGAGCTGGCACAATTGCCGAGACTTTGACAGACCATTCTTCTATTGTATCGTGGCCGTTGGGGGTCAATGTGGTCTATGATAGGACCAGTAGATCCTGTGGCCATGCACTCGTGGTCACACCTCCTCGGTCCTAAAATAGGTCCCTTGGTTTGAAGACAGTTTGGGGACAATCTGGGTCAGTAAATCAGGCACTATTATGGTGGCGTTGGCAGAGGAACCAAACACAGGGAAGACAGACCATATCTGGAAGAAGTGGCAATTCAAATGAAGACAAAAAGCTGTCAGCTCTAGGATGAAGACCCACTTATCAACCTGTCACCGAATGGCTGGTCGGTCGCCTCATGGATGGCACCATGATGACTGCTCACAGTCGATCTCCACCACCAGCAAGTTGGGTATTCAGCAATGGCGGCAGCTAGATCAGCCTTAGGCCAATGTGTAACCTCCATCCCTTCTCCCATGACCACCCTTGCAGCCCATTGTACAGGCACCAAAGTGGCCTGGGAGAGAGAATGGCTAGCTCCCGCCAATGAACCATCCTATCCATCGGGTCACTGAGGGACCGCCGTGAGGAGTACGCTCTCTGCTGAGCATGAAAATGAAACACAGTTTAACCCACTTTGTGTTCCTTCCAATGCATTTATCCACCTGCCTCTGTCTTAAACATCCTCCTCTCCAGTCTTTCAGTCTTTTCCCCTTTCATGATATGAGTAGAAGTACGGTGACAAAGTACAAAGTACTAGTCATAGCTCTGTCCCTTGGAAACATCTGCTTTACATTCTGTCCTTCGGGGATACTCTGGTGTGTAACAGTACATTTCCATGAGGATGAATGTATTCAATATTATCATCTATACGTTAATATGTGATATTAATATCTGTACATGTTCATCTAATATACATATCTCTGTGTAACCCTGGAATTATCATAATTATACTCATAGGAACCCATCCCTGAACCATTGCTGAATGTCCCCTCTATCAGAGGATCAGTTGGAACACCACGAAGCCCTAAGTGTAAGTTCAAGGAGAGGCATTCGTCCCAGAGAGGTACTTAACATGAAAGTCTAGACCATCTGTTCTTGTTTCTCATCTGTGCCCTTGGGAATTGTTCAGATCCAGTTCTAAATGTCCCATTTCCATCACACAATCAGCTGTTGCCCCGCCCACTCCCTCTTGTGACTCAAGCACATTTGCAGACACCTCGCTAATGGTGGGCAACTTTGTCCTCCTAGTGCCACGATGGCCCATGGTCATGCAGTCTCTTCTAAAGCACGACATGCCTGGAGGGGATGTTCCAACAGCAGGCAGGCCTCTGCCACGGGAGGCACGGCCTTGCTTCAGAATGCTCTGGACTCCAAGGGGTCGGCACTCTGACGCGCTGATTGACGTGGATGGGTGTCCGTAGCAGGGTCAGACCTGCTGGGGGATACGGCCTGAGCAGCAAGATATCTGTCCACACCACCTCCTCGTGTTGCAGAATTCACTTCTCCTTTGGCCCAGCTCCTCCCATGATTTTTCCCAGCGCATATTTGCCAAGTCTGGCAATTCTTGCAACGGTGACTATGCCATTTCCTTCCAGAGCAAGAGTGGCTGTGCTCTTGCGTGGCCTGACCCTCGTGATCGTTCTGGGGTCAATGCAGGGATGCAGGGGTGAGTCATAAGGTGAGCAAGCATCATCTTGCCAGCTGACTTCCTCAGACCTCAGGGCAAGGGGAGAGAACAGTTCTATTCAAGGGAGAGAACAGTTTCTGAACCCAGACCCAAGGTTCTCAGGCTACCAACAAAAATCCCCATCCCTGTTCTCAGGGTGCCAGTGTTTCCTTATTAAGGCCCTTATTTGATGTGGGAGACCTAGTAAAGCTATGCATCCAGTGTTTTTTTCAATCTCTGTGCTGAAAATTAGATCCCGGGCCTAATTTTCGGCCCAGATTGTCCTTTAACTAAAGGACACGCAGAGCTCTCTAAACACTTCCACAGAGACTTTCTGACACCCACAGTGTGCCCTGAGTACATGGCTGACAGGTCTGAGCCTTTCCTTCTGTTTCTTCAAGGCTTCGAAGGCCGTTAACCAGGGGCAGTGAACTCCAGAGGCTCTGCCCTGACCATTGTCCCCATACCTGTCAAAGTCCCCTGTTCGAGGCCAGCCAGCACTCTCTATCTGCCATCACTGAGGAACTCGGTCGCTGTGAGACTCTACGGGCCAGGGGTCAGCAACATCCCCCTTCCCCTGAAGTGGGGCCCGCTGAGGTCCGGTTTCCAAATCCCATCCTAAGGGTCTGCTTTCTAGGGATGTTTCCGGTATAGATTGTTTTGTCTGTCTTCCTCCAGAGAGCACAACCTCACATGACCACTGCCCAGGTAGGGCTTGGTTTGGTGTGGGTGTGAAGGGACTCAGAAGCAGAGGACTGGAGAATTACTCAAGAAAGGAGGGAGAGCGGTTAGGGATGTCCACTCGTGAGCTGGTCACTTCCAAGGGCTCCCGGGCCTTGGTCCTTCTGGGCTGTCTTAGTCCCATAGCATATCCACCAGTTAGTTGGGCGGAAGAGGGGAGTATTCACCCATCGGTAAATGGGTGTCTGTCTCCTGTCCACAGGGGTTGGCCCAGAGGACGATAGTTCCCCCACATTTGGAAAGTGAGCATGTTAGATGCTAAGAAGATTCCCACCGGTGTTCAGTCCACGGCCTCTGAGAAAATCTGAAGCAGAAAGAGCGTGATTCACGGTTCAGACGAGACAAGGAGCTGTCAGACCACCTGTGTGAAGCTGAATTTGGGCGGCAATGGCTGAGGTAAAAGGGGGCCAAAAGGGGCGAGGTGAGACACCTTCACTCTGTGTGAATGGCGTGTTAGACGAATGACCAACAATCTTTTCAAAACCTCTGCTTTCACATATGCCAAGTGGGTCTGTGAATCAATGGCTTCCGACTGTAGGCAGCTGGGCTCACTCTCAGGGGAGCCCTTTGGAAAGCCGTGTGGGTCCCCCTCGTAACTGTCCCACTGAGCGCTGTGGAAGCTGGGCTGTTTATTCGCCAATGTCCATCACTCATAGGTTGAGGGTTGCTCCCAGGGACTCTGGACGTTTCCAACACCGACCGGTGACCTCCAGCGTAGGCCAAGGACTGGCCACCAGCAATGTTTCTACGAGTATCTCGGCCTTTTCAAACACTGGCAGGCAGGGGCGCCTGGGTGACTCAGTCACTTACGTGCCTGCCTCTTGGTTTTGGCTCAGGTCATGATCTTATGGTGTGTGGGATTGAGCCCCATGTCAGGCTCTGTGCTGACAGTGCAGAGCCTGCCTGGGCTCTCCCTCTCTCTCCCTCTCCCTCTGCCCCTCCCCCACTTGCTCTGTCTCTCTCTAAATAAATAAATAAACTTAAAAATGAAAAAAAAAATCACTGTTGGGCAGGGGAACGGGCCAGGTCAACTGGGACGGTCGGTTCTCAGAAATTACCACGTCATCCGAATACTTCAGTCATCCCCCAACATCGGGGAGGATCTTCCCATAAAGGCGTAAAGACACCCCGAAGCACCCTTTGAATGCGGCACCGTTTTGTTTTCCGACCAATGCACGGCCTGTTCATTCCCAGGCCAGCAGAAGTTTTAAAATGGTGCAAGACTACCGCCCTAAGCCTTTGTGGAGGAAGCTGCAAAGTAAACGCTCGGGTTGCCGGGAAGGAACAGACACGCTGTGCAGACATTATCTTAGAGCTACTACAAAAGACCTCTTCCCACTTTATTAAAAGTGGCAGACAAGCCGGAGCGCTGGAGCGCCAGGCCAAGGAGCCTGCAAGGGCAATCCGCGCTCCGTGCGGTGCTAATAGGCGACAAGTTCTGGTATTCCCAGAATTTCTAATTTGTGCCTGCTTCCACGTTCCCAGAGCAGATACCCAAATTGATTCTGCCTCCTTCAGGCTCGATGTGTGAAAACGCTGACTGACAGAAACACCTAAGGGTAATACGTCTGCCAAGTGATTGGTTAAACAGCTATTCATTTTGAAATATATCTTCGAGAAGCAGAATAACAGAGGGCCACTGTCGTGTGCGGCCCATTAATTATACAGTTGACAAGAAAATTACCCTGCAGATCAACATTAGTGAGACTTGGCTGGAGGGGGGCCAGGGGCGGGGAGGGAGAACACTGTTCAACAGGGTTACCTGCACAGACCGCTGCGTTTCCCCCTCTCCCCCCCTGTACTGGGGAGGAGTGAGTCAGTGCGTATAGAGCATCAGTGCGAGTCCTGTCTGTGTGATGTAGGGGAACTTCCTGAACCTTCTGAAGCCTCGTGGTCCTTATCCATACAACAGGGATGACCAGAGCAGTGTCAAGGGCAGCTACAGAGAGCAAATGAGAATAAGGCTAAAGCACCTGACCCGTGATGACGCTTTGCTCATTGCACATCTGTTTCCATCTTCTATACGACAGCTACCTGGGCACCTGCTTGTAAGGAAACCCGGGAGCCCACCTGGCTGTGGGTATCTGCTCTGTCAACCCTACTTAGCAGGATGCCCCAAGCCATGCGGGTCTAGCTCAAGGGTGCGTTAGGAGTACATGCCCCTCTAGAAAGTGGGGTCTGGACACAGTCTGTCGCTCCCCAGCCTAGGTGTGAATTTCTGGAGGGAACTGAGCATCTGGTGCCCAAGTGCCAGGCCGGCCGATTCTCCTGTGAGTTCTTGGCTGCCTCCTGGCCCTACCTCCCCTCCAGGACTGTTCCCGAGTATGAAACCCAGTTTACCCACAGGGGGGCTCGGGATCTAGATGGCACATTCAACCTAGGAAATTGGAGGGAAGTTTAGTGAGAGGAGCCATTGATAAGAGTACTAGCTGTCACCGCCCTGGGGCGGCAGGGACAGGAAGAGGGTGGGCTTCCCAGAGCCCAGAAAGAGAGAGAGGGGACTGATTGACGAGGCCGGGGCATTTCAGGCAGGGATGCAGCCAGGTCACGGGAACCTCAAAGGAAGGAAGCTGGGAGATTAAACCCCTGAGCCTCCTGCCCCTCCTGCCCTGGGTTGAACTCAACCAGAAGCCAGAGGGTGAGACAGCTTCTGGGACACAGAGACAGCAGGGCAGAGGAGGAAGGAACGGTAACTGGAAAGCAGCCAACACTCAGTCCCAAGCCACCCCCAGTTGGGAAATGTATTTCATAAAGCTACCTTACAAGGATTCTGATTCCGGAATCCGATTCCGATTCCGATTCTGATTTCCAACCTGCTGGGGCCGGGGACCTGCCATCTTCACCCATATGACTTTGTCCCCTGCTTGAGATTTGAGGCTCCCAAACCGGGTGACCAGAACTCCCTAAGTGCTCCCACCCAATCCAGTCTGTGATAACTGGCATCCAGGCAGGAAGCAGGGGACAAAGTCACACTGGAAAATCTTGAGTTGCGTAAAGGATTTACTTGCAGAGGTGCAAGCTCTTCTTGTCCTGAGATCTGGCGGTCAGGCTCCATCTTCCATGATGGCGGCCAACTCCATCACTCATCCTCGAGTTTGTTTTCCAACCTTCTCCATGAGCCCCTCACTCTTATTTCATGCCATCATTGCCCAGATAAACTACCCGCACTCAAGGCTTTATCGGCATGGGAAAGACAAAGGCAAGAATGGGTCCAGGCTTCCTTCTTCCTTGGGCAGCTGGGTGGATGGGGAGCCATTTTGTGAGGCCGTAGCCTAAGAGAGAATTTCCTAGCTAGAAGGTTCTAGTAATTCCAGTCATCCTAGATTTTCTCCCTGCCAAATGTTCACCTCTTTATATATCCTCTACATATATGCAGCCAGGATCCTTCCAAGGATTTGGTTATAGAACTCTATTTATAGGCTAAAATGTCTTCTCTTTCAGTTGAACTAACCCAAGTTAGAATTTTAAAAATCCAACTTTGCCAAGAAACCTGTACCACACCAACTTATAACAAAGACTTGGAGGAGTTACAGTGTCGCTTGCCTGGAAGTTTTCTAGGCACGAAGTTCCTTACGTTCACTTCTGGGCACCGCAAAGGACTTAATCATTCAACCACGGGTGGTACCCACACCCAGACCTGCCACGTCAGCCAGAGCCTGAGAGGGAGGATGGTCAATCTGAATGCCTTAGACTACACATCCCAGGACTGCTCATGGCAAAGGGAACAAAGACAAAATCCTGGATAATCACTGCAAACAAGGGTGAAGCAAAAATGGAAGCAGCCCATGAGGCTGGAAAAACCACCTTCCAAAGCTGATGAGCGGACAGCTTGGGAAACCAGAGGGGGGAAGGCAGGTGTCCAAGAATGGACCGGATGGTGATGGGAAGGATCATTCTGGGGATAGATGTCAGGCTGCAGTAGCAAATGTCTTTTCCATGCAACGCGCTGGAAAAGACCGTGAGCTCATCTTGTTCAAGGCGAATGAAACCTTTCAAAATCAGCAGGAGAGAGAGGCTTGTTTCCCGAGTGTTGACTATAGGCCAGGCACGGAGCAAGACTCTGGACTGGTACATTTTATTCAATCCTCATCAACCTTAAAGTAAAGACTGTGTCCCCCACGTATCAAAAGAGGAAATTAGGGCTTGAAAAATCAAATTAGTTGCTGGTCAATCTGGGATTTAGGTTTCCTGGTTTCTAAAGTCCCTGTGAGTTAAAAAAAATTTTTTTAATATTTATTTATTTTTGAGAGACGGAGACAGAGCACAAGCACAAGCAGGGGAGGGGCAGAGAGAGAGGGAGACATAGAATCCGAAGCAGGCTCCAGGCCCTGAGCTGTCAGCCCAGAGCCCGACGCGGGGTTTGAACGCACAAACCATGAAATCATGACCTGAGCTGAAGTCGGACACTTAATGACTGAGCCACCGAGGTGCCCCAGTCCCTGTGATTTTTACTAGCATATTCTAATTTCTCTAAATGTGGTTTGCTTCTCTCTACCTCCTGTAAGGCCGAAGTGCTATTTATGTCACACTGTTGCTTGTCCTGAGCGTGAGACATACGGTGTCTGAAGAACATGAACAGGTGACAGTGACGGAGCTGGGACTGAATGGGACAAAGGCTGAGCCCGGACCCACCTCTGACTCCTGTGGGGTCCAGGGTAAGAGAACAAATGGAGGCCTGCAGGCCACACAGAAAAAAATATTAACAAGTTATAAGTCGAGCTAACAGACTGCCCGATAAAATGGGTTCTATTCTGTATCTCCTCTTTGACAAGTAGACCTTCACAACAGCCCAAAGAGCCAAACCACAATGGAGAATTCTTGGCCTTCCTCTACGTTCTATGACGAATGTGGCCTTGTGGAGCCCCTCGCCCCTAACCCCCGCCTGACTCGTTCCTCCCCTTCCAAATTGTGTCCTGCTGTGCAAGAGGCCTTACACACTCACGCATGTCTGAACTCTGCCCACACCCCACGCGAAGAGCTACCTTTCGGCTGAGCCCCAAGCCCAGAGCTGTGCATAAAATGGTGGCCCACAAGGGAGAACCCAACAAAGGCCCTGAAAACAGGATCATAGCTGATGAGGCAAAGGGTTCTTGCATCTCAAGCATCTGGACAAGGTCTAGAAGGAGAAGGTGTGGGCTCTAGCCCTTTGACCAGGTGGCTTCCTGCCCCTAGAGGAACCCCTGGCTGGAGGATAGCCCTGGTGGGAGTCCACAGACTTTGTGAGCAGGACAAAAGCCACTTGCCCGGGTCTAAGGCCAATATGTCGGATTATCCAATTCACACGGCAGCACAGAGAGATCGATGTGCTACAGGGTGGTTCAGGCAAGAGGTCCACAAAGCCGTTCAAACAAGCAGGCTGGTCAGGTTTCTGAACAAGCACAAAAGGCAGTCTCCCTCCTGACAGTGGGAGCCATCTGGGATCTGGGAACGAGAGGGAGGAGGCTTCAACCCCCGCAGGAGGTGGCGGTCGAAAACCAGGGAGGACAGACTTGAGAGCTCCAGCCCCATGGCGGACTGCAGCGTTCCTGGAGAAAGGCAGGACTCTCACTTATTTCTGAATAATTCCAAGCCCTTGTCCCTCTAGCGGGGCTGAGGTTGCCGGCCAGCTTTTGCACCGGTCAGGGCTGGCTCAGGAACACACTGAGTCTGGTCCCCAGGGCGGAAGGCACCCGTGATTCTAATCGGGAGAGACAGGGGAAGGCAGGAGCTGATCATTTCCCCATTAGGATTGACAGCATGCACTGGGAGAAGGACAGAGACAGAGGCTTCGGCCGCCTGCTGACGGGGGGACTCCCCCAAAGTCAGTTTAAACTGAGGGAAGAGGAGTGTGCTGCCCACAGCCAGTACAGAGATCTACCAGGGAAGCTTCAAGATGCCCTATTGGGTCTGAGATCACGGACTGGGGTGGCGGGGGCGGGGGGGCGCAGGCAGGGAGAGTAAGGGGTCAGTAGGTTTGTTTAAAGGACGGTCTTTGTCATTAATGTGTTAGGGTTCCACAGCCTCTGGTGCTCCCGCTGCATACACGTGTTCATTTTTTAATAGAAAATGTCATTTATGTTTCCATTTCATCCCATACGTATCTGCGTTTGGCTGTTTCTTTGGGATAAGAAAGCCCGTCTTTGGATCTTGGCACAAATTAAAACTGGGATAATATCCACTGCTTTGGTTTTCCTCAGACCCGGGATTCAAGTATCGTCAGAGAAAGAGCCTGAGATTCAGACTCGAGGGAAGTTGGTGATAGCTCTGGCTTTACCATCAAACCTCACTATAGGTTCATAAATGTTATTTAACATTTTTGGCCTCAGTTTCCTCGTTTGTCGAGGAAGCAATAGTCAAAGCATCAGGACTTACCCAACTCAAAGGAAGTTTGAGGCTCCCGTGAGATAAAGTGGAAACAAAGAACGTTCAAGGGAATGGGAGGTCATGCGAAGGGAGTTACTTCAGAATGAGACAGACCAGAGTGTGAGTTTTGGGTCTGCCTTTTACTAGCGTGTCATCTTGGGCAAGGCTCCTGAGAAACTTGGCTTTCATCTGTAAAATAATAGCCATGATACTTATTTCAAAGGGTCTCAGAAAGATTTTGGTGAAATAATTGTGGCAGAAACTAATGCATCCTTTCTGTATAGTCGATCCTTTAAAATATTCATTTCCGTTTTTTTTTATATAGAATAAAGCACTATGAGGGTCTAATTAGACCTGAATAATTGACCCAGAATATTTGTCTTTCTAATCCCTCAGAGAGGAGAGGAGAAGAGAGGAGAGGAGAGGAGAGGAGAGGAGAGGAGAGGAGAGGAGAGGAGAGGAGAGGAGAGGAGAGGAAAAGAAAGGGAAGGGAGGGGAAGGGAAGGGAAGGGAAGGGAAGGGAAGGGAAGGGAAGGGAAGGGAAGGGAAGGAAAGGTCATAAAATCCAAGGATGCTATAATAATAGGAAGAGACCTCCAGATCCCACTTTCAATAATGGATGGAACGCCACAACAAGAGAAGACTTGAACCCCACGATAAACCCACCAGACCCAACAGGCATCTACAGACCATTCTTCCCACCAACAGCACAATGTAATTCTTCTCAAGGGCACATGGAGCATTCTCCAGGAAGGACCATGTGTCAGGCACAGAACAAGTCTCAATAAACTAAGAAAGACTGAGAGCATACAAAGCATCTTCTCTGAACACAATGAAATGAGACTAGCAATTAACAACAGAAGGGAAATGAAAATTCACAAACATGTAAACTAAACAACACACTCTTTTTTTTTTTAATTTTTTAATGTTTATTTTTGAGAGAGACAGAGAGTGAGCAGGGGAGGGGCAGAGAGAGAGGGAGACACAGAATCCGAAGCGGGAGCCAAGCTCCGAGCTGTCAGCACAGAGCCTGACGCGGGGCTCGAACCCACGAACCGTCAGGTGATGACCTGAGCCGAAGTCGGCCGCTTAACCGACTGAGCCACCCAGGTGCCCCACAAACCACACACTCTTAAACATGGGTCAGAAAGGAAATCACGGGGGAAATTCATAAGGACAAACTTGTGAGGATAGGCAAATTCATGAGGAATTATGGCTTAAGGGGTACAGAGTTTTTGTTTGGGCTGATGAAAAACTTGGGGAATGGAGGGTGGTAACCGTTACACGACATCGTAGAGGCAATCGATGATCCTGAACCGTACAATTAACATGGCTAAGATGGCAAGCTTCAGGTGGTGTAGATCTCATCCCAATAAAAAATTAAGAAGGTAAAAAAAATAAAACAGGACAAGGGGCACTTAGAGAAAATGTGGAGACCGGAGAGCTCAGCAGGTTTCTGGAAGAGTGGAAGTGGATGAAGTAATAACTGAAATGCCAAAATGAGATAAACTCGGCATCCTGCTAAGGCGAATACTGGGCAAAGTAAGCTTCTTGATCATCCCTTGGAGCTCTGAGTGAGCTCAGCAGTCGGGGCAAGAGAAGGCAGCTACCAGGTGTGGGGCTGACGATAAGTAGGTGGGTAAATTCAGGGGACAGAACAGGAATATCCCCAAACTTACTGCGGGTAAGTAGGTATTTTGCCAAACAGAAAACAGGAAGTTTATTCTCCAGAGGAACCAAAATAGAGTAATTCCAAATGTAGGACCATCACACAGGGTGGAGAACACAAGTGAAAAATGTTGGACTACAAGTGAGAAATTAATTGGGGCGCCTGGGTGGCTCAGTCTGCTAGGCGTCCGACTTCAGCTCAGGTCATGATCTCACCGTTTGTGGGTTCTAGCCCCGCGTCGGGCTCTGTGCTGACAGCCCAGAGCCTGGAGCCTGCTTCGGATCCTGTGTCTCCCTCCCTCTCTGCCCCAACTCTGCTTGCGCTCTGTCTCTGTCTCTCAAAGATCAATAAAAAAAAATTTTTTAATGGGAAATTAAGTGAAAGCCTACAAAATAGATATTAGTCACCAAGTTTCTATTTCCTGGTCTGCTCACTGCACCCCTACAACTAGCCAGTGCTACTCGGGACAGAAGATTGGAGGACGTCTTCTTTTGAGACACAGAATAGCCTCAGAGATAAGAAGTCAAGATGTTAACATTTGAGAGAGTCATCGCTGCTTGATCACCCTGTTTAGAACCCCCCACCTACAGGATTTCATTCAGCTTTTTTAAATCACTTTTAAAAATTTATTTGATTTTTTTTTTTTTTTGAGAGAGAGAGAGAGAGCATGCATACAAGCAGGGGAGGGGCAAAGAGAGAGGGGTACAGATGATCCGCACCAGGAGGCTGACAGCAGCCAGCCCAGTTAGGGGCTGGAACTCACAAACCCTGAGGTCGTGACCTGTATGGAAGTCAGATGCTTAACCAACTGAGCCACCCAGGCGCCCCTTAAATCACTTTTAAATATGAATGGGATTCTAAGGCTCTCCAAAGTCTTAGGGGAAAGTTCCAACACAAAAGAGGGATACCAAAGCCCACAGGAAGATGAAAAAGGAACCCAGAGGAAATGAGAATAAAGCAGGATACCAAAATTCGTCCCCACAACGCGTTTCCTATCTTCAGAGAGATAAGACATGGCAATCGTGAAACAAGTACAGGAAACTATGAAAGAGGAACAAGCAAGAAGCAAGAAAGATCTCTCACAAAGTGTGTTTATTAAAACATTAACATTCTACAAGGAATTTCACTTTTTTGCTTACTGACCTTGAAGATGACTACACTTGAGTCACTTGGAGTCCTTACGTCAAAGGGACTAGTAAACAAAGAGTAGTTCTATATGAAGAAGTAATTAACCCTGAGTACCACGAGGATCTAGGTTAGAGAGAAGGAGAGGATATCTGGAACTCAAGGCATTCACTGGGACATTCCTAACTGACATTATGCTCGGTGAACTTGGTGAATTGACGAGGGCACGTTGAGTGATAAGCAACAGAGCCAAGAAAGGCAAAGCAACTCAGGGCTCAGACCCCTCAGGAATAACGGTCTAGGTCACCCCAACAGCGATCAACCTGAACCAAGTGAGATTTTGGCTAATGGTGAGGGAAATCTAGAAAAGCTGACGTAAGAGAGGGATGATAGATGTTACATCTGATCCTTGGATTACATGAAGCCGTAGAACCTGTGGGTTGTTATAGAAATAAAGAAAATATTTGTCTTACGTCTTTTCGGAACCAGCCACCTGCCACCTGCCACCTTATAAAGGGGATCACGTGATGGATGGGACTTGATCTGGATGGTGCAAGAGTAGGCTGTATCCAACGTCTCCGTGCACACTGCCAACCTTTCTGCCCCAACTCTTGCCCCAGCTGCTACTGTGGCAACCGCTTCCGCACAGTGCACCTGGGTAGCCCCTCACCCCAACTTCACACGACTTAACCCCTTGCTTCCTATCCTCGGGCTTCTCTGACGTCGTGGCATAAAATGGTGATGGGGAACCATGGCGGTCACATATGCACAACCAGCAACTCAAGAGGAAAGGGGCGGAGAGAGGGAAGGGAGGGAGGGAAGAGGAAGGAAAGAAATAATGAAGGAAGGAGGGAAGAGGGGAAGGAAGGAAGGAAGGAAAGAAAGGAGGGAGGGAGGAGGGGAGGAGGAAGGAAGGGAGGAGGGAGGGAAGAAAGGAGGGAGGGAGGGAAAGAAAAGGCAGGCTGGGGATCTGGAAACACTAAACCCAGTGCAGCACACTGACCAAGGGAATTTCCGGGAAAACACCGTGCAGCCGATTCGGAGAGCAGACACTGAAGACAAGCATCTGGAGAGATTGGATAGGCCTGATGGCACCCAGAAAACAAGAGATGGCCACACAGAACTACATTTTACCTAAACAGGTAGATGGATCGGTAGGCTAGGGAAGAAAAGGCGTGTGTGCAGGGAAGAAGCATGGAAAGGACTAATTCATCATTTGCCACGAGAATAAAACGACAACAACATGAGAACATATTTAAACTGATCCATCAACAAGCAACAGTAAAAAACACAGGCATTCAGTTAACGCACCTGCCAGCCGCTGGGAGTGCTCTCAGTCCGAGGTGAGGGGATAAACGCACAATGATTTTATTTATCTCCCCTGATCTCTGCCTTCCACTGTGCTATACTGAATTTCATCTTCCCTGTGCTTAGTAACCTCTGGGCCGGGCCCCTGAGCTCTCTGATCGTTTTAAGAAAGGCGTGAAATGTCTAATCCACCTTCCTTCATTTTAAAACTGCAGTCTTCGATCCTGCTCAGTGCCCTCCTTCTCTCCCATCCCGGGCTGAGCCTCTGCCAAAGGGCCCCAAGCAGAGAGGAGACATGTTGGGAATTTCAGCCTCCTCCGGGGGGTTCCGGGAGGTCAGAGTAAAGGGGCAAACATCCTTCTGTTGACCTGATATCTCCTGGTTAACACTGACTGGCTGGTCTTAGATTTCGACTGCGTGGCAAGAGTCTTGGCCCCCGATTCGCTCCTCGGGCACCCGGGTGAGTTTCTGGAAGGTCCCTCGGGAGTCTTCCCCCCGGCCACGTTTACCTCTTCTGACTCCACCTAATCACACATCCTGGCATCTCGCTGTGCCTTCCAGCGGAGTGTCCACAAAATGACCCAAGCTTGGCTAATCTCCCCAGTGCCCCCTTGGTCTATGAGGAATCCCGCATCCTTGCCGCAATTTGACTAAGGCGAGATCCTTTGAGAGTTTCTCATGCTCTGCTCATTCTGGCTACAGGGGAAGGGTAAGAACCAGGCCAGCAAGAGGCAGTGCCATTTGACGGTCAAGAGCCAGGCCACCGCAGACAGAAACCTCTTTCTGCTGTCGGTCAGAATGACTTAACCTGTCTAATCCTGAGTGACCTCATCTGGAAAACAGAAGGACTTCCTAAGGTCACGACAACAGTTAAAGGAGTCGGTGAATGGCAGGAGTTTAGAACAGGACCTGGGACAGGTGTTAGCTGTTCTTATTTCTGCCACGTCTTAGGAAGACCTTGGGAGATTAGTCACCTTGTCCATTCTCTTTAGACTGCGGGAGTTCTCAGCACCTATTATTTTCAGCTTTGAGGCTATAGCTACGATTCTGTGATGAAAGCAAACATCTATTTATTGTCCTTAGGGGCTCCTGGGTGGCTCAGTCAGTTGAGCGTCCGACTCTTGATTTCGGCTCAGGTCATGATCCCAGGGTCGTGGGATGGAGCCCCGCGTCAGGCTCTTCACATTGAGCATAAAGCCTGCTTGAGATTCTCCCTCTCTCTCTCCCTCTGCCTCTCTACCCCACATGCTTTTTCTCTCCCTTAAATAAAAAAAAATTAATCTATTTGTTGTCCCACTACACATATTATTCAGAAATACGGAGATAAATACTGGAAAAATAGCTAAAAGAATAGCCAGTGATTGTCTCTAGAGGGCAAGACGGCGGCTGATAAAGCCCTGCGGGGGACCGCAGTGCCTTATTCTAAGCCCTTCGAGTACTATTTGATATGTGAAAACCTAGATGCGTGCATTAGCTTTGATAAATATTAACTCTTAGGGGTCTTTTTTAATTTTTTTAATGTTCTATTTATTTTTAAGAGATAGAGAGAGAGAGAGTGCAAGCAGGGGAGAGGCAGAGAGGGAGGGAGACACAGAATCTGAAGCAGGCTCTGAGCCATCAGCACAGAGCCCGATGCAAAACTCACGAACCGCGAGATCATAACCGAACGAAGAAACCCAACGAAGTCAGACACTTAGCCGACTGAGCCACCCAGGTGCCCCCACTCCTAGTGTTTTAAAGAAGAAAACACTCTAAGAAGGTAAAAAAGAAGCCCGTGTGTTAATGAGCGTCTATTTTGTTTTGCTCCCATTTTAAGGGTGTCATGACAGACTTAGAAAAATAATAGCTATCGGCCAAGGTTATCACCAAATTGGCATAGGAAATTTTGTGTGTGAACAGTGCAAAATAACCCCTTCCCCCCAAAAAACCCTTAAGTACCTCTTTAACTCCTTTTTTTTTTCTTTCATAACTAAGAGGAAAACATCCCCTCATTTTCATTAAACACAACACTCTAAATTTTCAGTAGTGTTGATTTTTTTTTAGGGAGTTTATTGCTTCATGAGTTACGTATCACCTCCCTCGTGCATGATGGTGTATTCCATGTATTTGATCGGGGGCCTATGGGAAACCGGGTGGGCTTACCCCATGGCAGCGAGGGCCTCAATGACTTTCGTAAATGAATGAACGAATCACTAACATTTTAGTAAACATCCAAAGCACGTGTGCAAAATTAAGGATTCACAAATGCATGGAACCTGAGAGGCTCACATGCCCTCCTTGTCCTCAAGGCCAGCACAAGTCAGCTGGAAGAACAATCAGGCTAAATCTGGACCATGTCGCTGGAGCAGTCAGAGCAAAAAGGATCGAGAAGTATCTATCGTGGCCAAATGACCACAGGCTTCTTTCATAACAACTACCAGGGGTGCCTAGGTGGCTCCGTCGGTTAAGCGTCCGACTTCAGCTCGGGTCATGATCTCCTGTCTTGTGGGTTCGAGCCCCGTGTCGTGCTCTGTGCTGACAGCTCGGAGCCTGGAGCCTGCTTTGGATTCCTTCTCTCTCTCTCTCTCTCTCTCTCAAAAATAAATTAACATTTTAAAATTTGTTTTAAAAGAAGAGCAACGACTTTGTGGCTTCCAAATACTTCCTAAAACTCGCCACCCTGTCATAACGAGCCTGTGGGGTCGGTACCATTACCTCCATCTCATGTACGAAGCGTCCTATTGTACAGGACGAAGCAAGTCAAGGGGCATGAAGTCATGGGCTCCAGGATGTGGGGGCAGAAAGCAGCTAAGACAAAGCGGGGCCAGATCCCTGCCTCGTTGCCCAGAACATTCCCCTTCTGTGCAATCCCTTAGCTGTTCAGGATATAAGTACAGATTGATTCCAAGTAACCCACCTGACCGAGTGGGATGACAGATTTCATGGTATAACTTCAGGACATGTACAGTTGAGTTCAGAAGGCGTGGCCCCACATCTAGCGCTAACTTGTCCTCTGACTTTGGGCCAGTCGCTTCCCTTACGTCAGATCCTACATCTAAAACCAAGGCTTCAGCCAGCAGCATCGGGGAGGTGCGTTTCAGCACAGAGGATTAGAATCCCATAGAACTTGATAACTGAGAGGCAGCATTTTTGAAGATTCCAGAAGCTGGGAGACCTGGCATGGATTTCTGGCCCTACCACTTTCTGTGGGTACAGTTGTGAACAACTCACAGGTATTTTTTTTAATGTTTATTTTTATTTTTGAGAGAGAGAGAGAGAGAGAGAGAGCGAGCGAGCATGAGTAGGGGAGGGGTAGAGAGAGAGGGAGACACAGAATCTGAAGCAGGCTCCAGGCTCTGAGTTGTCAGCACACAGCCTGACGCGGGGCTCAAACTCACCAACTGTGGGATCATGACCTGAGCCAAAGTTGGATGCTTAACCGACTGAGCTGCCCAGGAGCCCCGCACAGGTATTCTTATTTGTAAAACATAGTGTATGAAAAGCTATATGTTAAGTGTCTGGCTTATGTGAAGAGTGATCCCTCCTTCTCCACCCCCAACCTTTTAGAGTTCATTTTCTGCTCAAGTCTCTTGTGGCTTAACTCAAAGGAATGGCTCTCTAATGGTGGAACCTGACTGAGGCGCAGTTAGAGGCAAAAGGGGGACACTGTGGGACAGATTCCTTCTGATGATCTCCCAACCATGTGACTCAAGGTAAGTCTTTGTATCACCCCGCTATGGACTGAAGTCATAACTTCCTTCAAGACCCCACCCTGGCAGGCAATCCAGACAGAATTGGCTAGGACACAGCCACCCCCCCTCCCCACCTGTCCCAGTAGGGCTCCTTATGCTCTGGTTTTGTGCAACCGGCTACACGTCGGAGGATGTGACACGTCCAATGCCTCACAGCTGCCGGGAGAATCCAGTTGGGGGGTGATCACAATGGGAGATGCCCCAGGATGGGGGGGTGCCAGTCGGTGCCGTGTTGGGGCTCACTTGCCCAGCTCGCCTGAGTGGGCATGTTAGAAGGAGCAGCGGGCCCTTCACTGTTCTGTCGGTCCCTGCAGTCTCCACATCAGAGCGATTCTTTCTGCTTGTCTGGGATCAGAGACGGAAGTTTGCAATCTGCCTCGGGATCTAGGAACGTGGCAGAGAATGGCGACACCCGTCAAGCACTTCACAGTTTGTTTTTTATTTTACATTTTTAAAAAAAAATTTTTTTTTCAACGTTTATTTATTTTTGGGACAGAGAGAGACAGAGCATGAACGGGGGAGGGGCAGAGAGAGAGGGAGACACAGAATCGGAAACAGGCTCCAGGCTCTGAGCTGTCAGCCCAGAACCTGACGCGGGGCTCGAACTCACGGACCGCGAGATCGTGACCTGGCTGAAGTCGTACGCTCAACCGACTGCGCCACCCAGGAGCCCCAACGGTTTGTTTTTTAAAACGATAGGCAATTTCAACCCATGGAAGAGTACGGAACATGATAGACCCAGCCCTGTGCTCCCCGCAGAACTTAAACGGATGTTAACATTTTGCCATGTTGGATTCTAGTTGTTGTTGCTTTGTTTTGTTTTGGCTAAGGAAATAAGCATGGCATTAACATCTGAAAATCACAAACCCTCCTTTACCTCTGGGAAGTAGCAAATGCCTCAGGTCCCCTGTGAAGTGTTAATTTCTTTACAGCTACTTTTACTACATGGTCTAAAATTGGAAACAGCCCAGATGTCCATCCTCAATAGAACCAATCAACTCCTTTTGTTATATTCATGCAAAGGATTATTATAAAGCAAATCAAAGTGAACACAGGGCAGCTATACGCATAATCATGGAAAAATACTCCTAATATAATGTTGAGCAAGAAAAGCAAGGCTGGAAAGAATACATATAGTTTAATTTCATTTAAATAAAGTTCAGAAGCAAGCAAAAATGAATGTTTCTTCCTTAGGGTGAAATACACAGAAAGTCAGGCTAAGGGTTATCTGTACAGGGACGGAAGGGGCTGGATTGTACCAGAAGGGGATACATAGGGGCTTCTGGGATGCCGGCTATGTCGTTTCACGGTGGTTCACTTTATAACAATTGAACTACATATAGATAAGCATTCTGTGTGTTTTTTTTTTTTCAATGTAGTGTTCACAATCAAAGAATCCAAAATACGCGAGTTTTGCAAGATTTAAAACTGTACCATCGTGGTGTTAGAGTATACAAGGACTGCTGCCGTCCGTTCTTATTCAGATTTATAATGTTAGGCTTTATCTGGTTTGACCCATGTCAATCTAATTCATCTCTTTTAATGGCTGTCCAGCGTTAATGTGTGTCGGCCACAGTTAGCTTGTCTGTTCCCCGCCTGAGCAAGAGTTATGTCTAGAGAAAACGTGGCACTTTCTTCCCTATGCACAAAGTGTAAGGGTTTCTATGAGAGTCGAATGGACTTGTCTTTTTCTAATTGATACTTAGGAGTTCTTTATATATTGTGAGTACTAATCCTTCAATGCTTTTATGAATTGCAAAGACTTTCTCTTGGTCTGTGGCATATCTTTTTTACTTTATTACAAATAACATGGCAAGAAGCCACTTAGTTAAGAGGGGCAGGTTTGAGAGTCAAATCACCTGGTCCCTTCACTTGGTCTGGCCACTTATAAACTAGCCACTTGGCATTGGGAAAATTACTTGGTTTCTCTGTGCTTCAGTATCCTCATCTTTAGAATGGAGATAATAATACACTTTTATGTTGTTGGGGTTTTTTTTTTTAATGTTTTAAATGTTTATTTATTTTTGAGAAAGAGAGACAGACAGTCAGAGTGTGAGCTGGGGAGGGGCAGAGAGAGGAAGACAGAGGGTCTGAAGCAGGCTCTGTGGCGACAGCAGAGCGCTCAATGCAGGGCTCAAACTCATGAACCGCAAGATCGTGACCGGAGTTGAAGTTGGATGCTCGATGGACGGAGCCACCCAGGTGCCCCTATGTTACTGTTATTAGAATTAAATGAGATAATATGTGCAAAACATTTGGATCAGAGACCATTCCAAAAAAAAATAGTAGTTATTTTTATGCCGTCTGTTATCACAGACATTTAAAGTGTTGATGAAGCCGATTTTAACATTGTCTCCTTTTATGATGTTTTCCTTTTCCATCCTATTTAAGATATCCTTCCCTACTCCAAGGTCATAGATTCTCCCAGATGTTCCTCTAAGTGTTTTACAGTTTTTGTTTTGTTTTGTTTTTTGACGTGTAGGACTTTAATCCACGTAGACTTTATTGGAGGTATTTATGTGTTGTGGAACCAATACGATGTTTCCTTTAGGGATGGCCATTGGCTCCGGGAAAACTTATTGAACGGCTGGGTCTGGCGAAGGGACGATAGAGACACATGTGGTTTAGGGTCAATGGGACATATATACATGGTTTGCAGTCACATTTTCTAGCCATCCTGGCTTTCAAGAGCCCACTGCACATAGCCAGCTCCCCCGGATCCTGACACAGCACCAGAAGCATATTGGTGGCGGAGCAGGAACGAGGCGTGGAACACAGGTGCACAGGTAACAGTACGTGGAACGTTGGGTTCTCATCGATGGCCAGTCGAAAACGGAAATGCTCTCGTGTTAGGAATTCATCCAGTGATACAGTGCCTACAATTTACACACCCCCTCCTTCTGTTTTCTGATGAGAGTCATGCCACATAGAATCTATTAGAATCCATGTGTTTGTGGGTCACAAGACCTGGCGTGAGACCACAAACAGCCAAGTACAGCCGCGGGAATCATGCATTTCCTGTGGTCTGATTATCAATAATTAAAAACAAGTTTCCATCTGACAGGGTGAATTACCTTTCCAACCTCCCTTTGGAAAAGACAACGAAAGCACCTATGAAGAGGTGATCAAAAGGTATGCAGCCAAATAATACAGGAAAAAAAACGTATAAGGATTTGTCAAGCCGTTTGTTAATTATAATATTTGGATATTTTTTCGGGGTTTTGTGATTTTTGTCGTTTTTCAGGGCTTGGCAATGTGTGATCTGCCAGATCCCTTGGTTCCTTAGAGACTTTTACTTTCACACCCAATTCTGTATTATTTTCCAAGAGCCCACACGCCCCCAGCCGGGCCCCACATTTCAGCTTCAGGGCTTTCAAAAGCTGAATCTGTCCCTGCTGGCACATCAACGATTTCAAAGAGATTAGATTATTGCAGAGCGTTCTCTTTCTCGGTGGCTTGCCAGGTGATAAAACAGAAAACCAGAGAGGTCAATCCGTCTGCCTCGGGTCACACAGCAAGTTAGTGGTGGGGTCGGGACCAGAACCCGTGCCTCTGAGGCGGATTGTCTGCTTTCTGTCACGAGAGGTCTCCTGTGTGCCACGCTGTCCCCATCACCTCGCTGGCCTGGGGACCACTGCGCGACACACAGCTTTCTGGCCAGGTGCTCATGCGCGTTCTCGTGGGGTCACTCTGAGCGTGGTTTACAACACCACCCCTTATCTCAGCCCCAGGAGCCCTCCCCTCCTCATCCCTTCTGCCTCCCAGGGGAAAGGTTGACCATTTCCCTGGGGTGTTTCTCTGCCCCCTTTCGGGAAGCATTCTGTTATTTCTGCCCTCTGCCCAGCTGGCCTTTCTGCTCCAGTGGGTCACAAAATACCATGTTCTCTCTCTCCCGTGCAAGTGTCATTGGCTTGTCATTCGCTGCCTAAAATACTCCAAAGGCCCCCTGCGGCCATAGAATGAAGTCAGAACTCTCTGGAGTGAGAGGGGCCAGCCGGATCTGTGAGCACTCCTCATTCATTCTTTCTTTCATCCACCTGTCAGTATGTCGTATCTGTGTCTTGTCCTGAATCCTCACCAACGTTCCCAAAACACGTCTGCTTCGTCTTCCGTCTGCAGATGGGGACATGGAGTCGCAGAGAAATCGGGCGACTTGCTCAAGGGCAGTGAGCACTGCCAATGTGCTACGTGGCACTGATTCCGCCTTTTCTTCCTTCCCAATGAAATCGCGATCTTGTTCAAGTACCTAGCCCTCGTCCACGCAGACCCCGCTTCCAGCTCCAGGCCTGCACGGAGGGCGGGTAGTCCAAGCAAAGGTTGACAACGTCTTCCTGTAAAGAACCAGATGGTGAATGTTTCAGGCTCGTGGGCCAGGTAGCATCTGTCCAAGTACTCAGCTCCGCCGCAGCGGCAAGAAAGTTGCAACCAGGGGCGCCTGGGTGGCTCAGTCGGTTAAGTGTCTGACTTCGGCTCAGGTCATGACCTCACGGTTTGTGGGTTCGAGCCCCGCATCGGGCTCTGTGCTGACGGCTCAGAGCCTGGAGACTGCTTCGGATTCTGTGTCTCCCCCTCTCTCTGCTCCTCCCCTGTTCACACACTCTCTCTCTCTTTCCAAAATAAATAAACATTAAAAAAAATAAAAAAAAAAACAGACGGTGAGCTGGATTTCATCCTACGGGCTCTGGTTTACCAACCCCTAATGTATGGCGTTTGCCCGGCAATGCTAGAGGTGGCCCTTCACCCAAGGGGACCCAGTTACAGCGAAAGGATCTTACGGGATGAATAACCTTATAGAACTAAGCTTCCATAGAATTCCAGAGATGGGGATTGTGGGAAGGTTAGAAGCAGGTGCCTCTGTTGGTGCAGTTCGGCCCCCATCCACTAACGTCACAAACTTGAGATTCCTCAACAGAAAGGAATGCCTGATTCCAGTCTGTCACCAGAGTTCTTTTTTTTTCAGTGTTTATTATTTATTTTTGAGAGACAGAGAGACGGAGAGAGAGCGCAAGCAAGGGAGAGGCAGAGAGAGAGAGGGAGAGAGAGAGAATCCCAAGCAGGCTCCGGGCTGTTGGTGCAGAGCCCGACGTGGGGCTCGAATTCATGAGTTGTGAGATCCTGACCTGAGCCGAAAGCAAGAGTCAGATGCTTAACTGACAGAGCCCCCCAGGCCCTCCTATCACCGGAGTTCTTGCCCTGCCCCCCCCCCCCCCACCTCGCTACAATTGACACGGGGGCAAGGTGGCACTCCGGTTTTGCACTACATCTCTGGAAGGTTCATTCTGAGACCTGGTGGAGTCCTCTAGGATTTCAGGATTGATGTCCCTCTGCAGGGACCGAGAGCGATCTGACCCGCTCCCTCCCCCGTGGCCCCCCAGGAGGGGCGCCCACCCTGGGACACGTGGCCCGAGACTCAGGCTGACGTGACCCAAATCTTAACAGAAGACAGATCTAGACGTGCTTCTGATATGCTCTACGGTTTTCAATATTGATTTGGATCCCACGAGACCAATTAAAATCATCTACTCCAATCGGTCGCCACACTTACCTGTTCGGTAACGTGTCTAAATTTGTTAACCGTCTTGTTTCAACAATATTTCATTTTAAAGTTTAATTTTATCTACAAATAACAGCTTTATGACTATATTAGCAATAACTCATTACCATCCTTTGCAAAGCCAGGAAGGAATTCGCCACTTTGGAGAGTATCCAGCACCTTTCATTGGAGAGTGTGTGCAAAAGCTGCAATGATGAGATCATTTGCAGTCACAAATCAAGTGACAAGTGTTCACTGTGGCACAGAGGCTCTACTCAGGGAAAGGCCCCCCTCTGGAAGGTGTCCCCTCCACCCTTCCCAGACCTGAGCTCAGGCTCACAAAGGCCCGGTGGCCAAAGGAAATATTTCCTGGGACACTGGGGCTCACCACCGACATTTCGTCTTAGTCAAGTTAAGATGGTTAGTGGCTCCGAAGGAATGTTCGGGATACATTAAATATTGAACATCTCTGAGCGGGGTCCAGTGCACTTAACGTGGCAGATTGCCTTCCAAGATCAAGACAGCTTTCTGGTACTTTTTCAAGGGTTAGTCACTGAAAAGCTAGTCTGTGCCTCTCCCCACCCAGCGGGATAATCCAGAATGTTCTCAGGGAGGGCGGTCGTGGGGAAAGACACCACCACAGGGCCGAAAGGACCAGCCCAAATGCCAGAATTGGGAATAACAGCTGGAGGGTCTCAGCCGCATGGAGAAAAGACGGGAACTCACACGAGAGCCCTTGAGAATGTGCCCAGTGCTGTTTCAAGTGCTCTGCCTGCTGGGTCTCAGGTGAATCGCACGGCGAGACTATAAACCAGGCAGCGTCGCTCCTGGCCTGTAAGATGAGAAAATTAAGACTCGAGGAAGGAATGATTGCGATGGGTTACAGACCGGGTCGACAAACACGTGACGTACTGGCACCTGGGATTGAATTAGTCCCCACAAAGAACTCTGAGATGGGTATGACCCCAATTCACAGATAAGAAAACAGAGGCTCCGAGCCCCGGCTCACATCCTCAGAAGTCTCAGCTAACAGAGCTGGATCTGTCTGGCTTCCCAAGCCCTGCGCGCCCCCACGTTGGGGCCCGGCCCAGTGCGTAGTAACTGTGCAGGGGACACGAAGGACGGAAGAAATGGGGCGTACGGCCGGAAGGGACAGCCAGTAGGAGCGTCAGGAGCCCTGACGAGAGCCATCAAGGCACCCTTGCAAATTGAAAGCACTCTGCGGGTCAGAGTTCCTTTCCTGCTCCTCGTTTCTACTGTTTCTTTTTGGTAATTAACAAAACCGTAAACTGTTGAAAGTGTGTGTGATATGATCCCCGTAAACACTGTGGAGGGATTCCCCCACTGAGTTCATTAACATGGGCACCACCTTCTATATTTATCTATTTACTTGTGTGCGTGTGTGTGAGAGAGAGAGAGAGAGAGCGAGAGAGAGAGAGGGAGACATCAAAGCTGTAGTCTCTTAGCCCAGGTCAGATTTTCGGTCTGCAAAAGAACAGCAACCGGAAAGACCATTGGACGGCAATTTCTTCCCCTGCATTCTCTTTTGCCACCTGTCCCTCATAATGTCCCTGGCATTAATCTGCAGGTGACAGCCAGTTCAGCCCACGCGGCCTGTGAGTCGAGTCTCCTGATCGGCTTGATGTGGAGCGGGTCACATATACACCGCCCCTTACACGCACACGGGCGCACACACACATGTCCACATGCGATGGCTCCCGTGCAGAGAGCTCTGGACTAAGAGAGTTGGGATCTCATTTCGCCCACCTCTGCGGCTGTGAGTTTGGACACATCTCCTTCCCGTTCCCTCTCCGCTTCCTCACCCCGAGGCAGCCTGGTTTGGAGACGTGCGACGAGACGCCGGGTGGCCCCCACGACCTGGGGGGAGGGGAAGAGGAGCCCTGAGGATATTTACCGGGCCAAGGACGCTTAGGAAGGATGGCCCTGCCCCCAAAGCTAACGGCGTCTACATTGGAAAATCCGTGGCTGCGGGGCCCCGAGGCCCTCCAGGCACGGGAGACAAAGCCAAGTTCAATGCTTGCGTGTTCCTCTCCAGGGCTGGGGCACAGGCTCCTTTGCCAGGAAATGGCAGAGGGTCCAACCAGGTGCACGGTGTCACGGGACAAGCCCCTGGTGCCGTCTGCTGGGCCCCTCCCAACTTGGCCTTTGGAGCAAATGCTTCACATCTTCCCTGGCCTGGCATCTGCGGGGGGCTCCCAGAGCCAGACAAACACCACCTGGACCGGCTCCCTCTCTCCCCCTGACGAGGCCTGCGGATTTCATAGGGCACACGCCTTCTTTGAAATTCCCTGACCATGCACACGTCGTCTATATAAGCACCTTTGTTGCCGACGCCCCAACGACCACAGCAGGATGTTCTGGAATAGTTCTCAGAAGGGTGACTGGAAGTCCCTGCCCGTGAGACTTCCATACGGTCACTTAAAAGCCTTTCTCCCCCCTCGTCGCCACCCGTCAGGTGTCTGAAGGCAAGACTCAAGGGCAGGGGTGGCAAGATTTGACTACCATGCCGAGGCCCCTCTGTCAGCGGTGGACGCAGGGAAGTGTGTGGTGAAAAGGGCCCCGAGGTCATACCCAGGCTGGGCAGGATGACATTCTCCGCTCGATTAATGTGACAGTTCGTGGAACACATGATGTGTCTGTCATTCCTGCCCTAGGGGTCCAGTCCTCTCTGACCTCAAAAGCGATGTCCAGGGGATGTGTGGCCTAAAGCAGGGAGAAAGTCACGAGGCGGCCTGGCAGGCGATGGTGACAGGACCCCCCTCGTGTGGGGAGGACAAGCAGAGGAGCAGGGCAAGGGCGAAGGGCGCCCACACGGGCACGGTCATCTGCCTTCGGGACAAGCAAGTTGTCCAGAACCGGGCTGGTGAGCTACTCGAGCCAAGGTTCTCCCTGACCAGACCCCACTCTGTTCAGGCACAAAACGCAGCCTGAGAACGGCCACCAGGGCTCACAGGGTCAAGGCTGGGGGGCTCTGCGGCCGGGAGCACCTTCCACCTAGCATTCTAGAACTGATCCCTCCACCTACAAACCACCCTCGCACCGCGGGGCCGGGGACCCCAATCCCGGGCCCCATTCAGCCGCCTCTGAATGCCGCACACCCTCCCCCACCCCCACCACGAATCAATTCTGCAAAGAGCCTCCTTCCTCGGGTCACCGCCTACTCAATTGATCGCGGGCAGTCACATCTGGTCAGCATCACTGCGCCCTAGTTGGGAGGGAGCCTGGAAAAAAGAAATCCCAGCTTCTGTCTTGGGAGGCCAGACTCCAAAGCTTGGAAAGGTCCTGACACAACAAGGGTGCTCAAAAGATGCCCGGGCGGCCTGGGACGCACGTCGGCCCCGGGGGGGACCCCTGCAGACCGTGTGGAGGGCACAGCGCGGTTGCAACACAGGGTCGGGTTGAGCGGCTTCCTATTCCTTTCGCTCGACGGGGCCTGTCCAACGCCATGGCCGCTTGAGGCAGACTGGTCTCTGGTCCCCCGCTCGTCCCCCACCGGCCTGCGCTCACTTCTGCTTCCTTTCAAGGAAGCACGGCCACTGCCCACTCCCTGGAGGCAAGCCGCGTCGGATGGCACCGGGTCCACGAGGCCACCCTTCTCAACGTGGCTCTCATCTTCCAAGGATAAGAGGGCCGTCTTCTTAGGCTTAAACCGAGGCAGAATTCACATAACAGAAGACAAACCATTTGAAGCGCGTGACTCGTTGATCCCGTAACACATGCACAGGACATTTGCATCCCCGTCCCCCTCCAAAGGAGACCCCCGATCACTCCTCTCCCCCACCGTCTCCCAGCCTCTGGCAACCACTAATCAGTTTCCGGTCCCTATGGATTGAGCTCCCCCGGGATATTTCATAGAAATGGAATCACACCACAGCTGCCCCTTAGTACCCGGTGTCTTTCACTCAGCGTCATGTTTTCGAGGTTCATCCATGCTGTAGCAGCCATTTGTGTTGTGACATTATATTCGTTTAGGAGGGCTGCCATGACAAAGCACTACATGGGGCGCCTGGGTGGCTCGGTCGGTTAAGCGTCCGACTTCGGCTCAGGTCATGAGCTCGCCGTTTGTGAGTTCGAGCCCCGTGTCGGGCTCTGCTGACCGCTCGGAGCCCGGAGCCTGCTTCGGATTCTGTGTCTCTGTCTCTCTCTGCCCCTCCCTCGCTCACTCTATGTCCCTCTCAAAAATAAATACATAAACTTTAAAAAAAAAAAAAAAAAAAAAAAAAAGCACTACAGACAGCCGGGAGCGGGGCTCCAGCAGCAGAAATGTATGGTTTCATCGTTCCGGAAGCCGGAAGCCTGAGGTCAAGGTGTGGGGCTGGGGTGGTTCCTTCTGAGGGCTGGGAGGAGAATCTGTTCCAGGCCTCCCTTCTCGGTTGGTAAACGGCCCCCTCTCCCTAGGTCTCCACATCAGCCCCCTCTATGTGTGTCTTTCTCTGTGTCCAAATTTCCCCCTCTTAATTTTTTTCTAATGTTTATTTATTCTTGAGAAACAGAGAGACAGAGCATGAGTGGGGGAGGGGCAGAGAGAGAGGGAGACACAGAATCCGAAGCAGGCTCCGGGCTCTGAGCCGTCAGCACAGAGCCCGACGTGGGGTTCAAACTCACATACCGTGAGATCATGACCTGAGCTGAAGTCGGTCGCTCAACCCACTGAACCACCCAGGTACCCCTCCCCCTCTTTATAAGGACACCAGTGGGCCCACCCTGATGACCTCGTTTTAAGTTGGTTCTCCCTTTAAAGATGCTGTCTCCAAATACAGCCACATTCTGAAGTGCTGGGGGTTAGGACGCGAACATATGAATTTGGGGAGGACGTCATTCAATGCATAACACACACTTTTTTCGCTGAAGATTAAGGATAACTAACAAGGACTCTCCAAATATTGTCAGCACAGGGATGTCTGGTAGATTTTCAAGACGGCTTGAAGTTGGCTTTGGGTGGTCATCAGAAGCCTAACACTTTCTCCATTGTGCCATGTTCTAGAGGTTGGCCAACCATCCACGTCTTGTAGTGTCTTTTCGGACCACAAAAGGCGAAGGAGTTCATGAAAGTCTCATTCTTCTGGCTCTTGGGAGCCCACCCTCTTGCACACAAAGAAAACACGTGTATATATCAAGGGCCTTCAGACACCTGCTAGGGCAGGATGCCCACTTCAGCCCCCGCCCACCCCAGGACCCTTGCATATGCCCCAGCTCTTGACTTTCTTCCCCTCTCTCCCAATCTTCAGGGAGAGAGGGAGAGATCTGCCACCACGTTATAATGTGGGTTAACAGGTTTATTCCAATCAAGTAATCCTTTACGCTGGGTGGCCCTTCCAAGAGAACTGGAAGTCTGTCCCTGGATAAAATGCTTGTAAGGAACACGATAATGCCGGGGATCCTGAGGCTTGGAGGGAGGGGTAGCCCAAGCCCCGGCAGCTGGATTCCCCTGTGCTGGGATAATGAGATGGCCACATCTCTTTCTTCCCCTTTCCCTTCTGCAATCACTGGAACCAGTCTTGCTGATTGCCAAGGGACCTCAGTCCAGTGGAAAAGACCAGGGGCCCTTCCCCGGAAGACACGACCAACAGTTAAATGGTCAGCACTTGTGTTTTGCATCTTTTTTTACCTAGGATTGGAAATTTGGAACTTGACATGTGGCATAAAAATCAGTATATTTTGCTGTTCGATATGCTCTGGCACAAAGGAATCCGAAATGCATCATCACGATAAAGCTTGACATCTCTTTTAAAAAATGGCGTGTGAGTGGCTGGCCGCGTTCCACTCCCTGGCCTCAGTCTACCCATTTGCCAAAAGGGGCTAATTGCACCCATCCTACTTACCCTGCCAGGCGCTTAGGATAATGAATGAGAAATCGCTCGAAACATAAAAGGCAATGCAAACACGAAGGATTTTTTTCCGCTGCTGTTGGTTCATTTAGCACGGCGGTCCAGTATAGTTTCACACAGGGGTGGAGCCCCGGGGAATGTTCTCTGAGCTCGCCAGCCTTTTCTGACCTCGTCCAAACAATTTTTCTCGGTTCCGTGGGAGAAAATCCAACGCTTCATTTAGTGAATTAACCTCAGATGTTAGAAATGATTTCTTCATAGCTATAGGGAGGCTGTCCGGGTTATGTCAGAGTCGAGCCAGCAAGGGAGGCCAAAAGCCAATCTATTGGAAAAGCAATCTGGATTTATCTGAAAAAGAGATTTATCCTTCAGAGAGCAGGGAACAGAGCAAGGGATTGGTGAGCGCTCCCGGATCAATTCTCTCTTAACCTTTGAACTGTGAGTCTGTGCTATGTCGTCCCGAGTTCAGACAGGTTGAGGCCCCTTCCATGCAAAACAATGATCGTCTCATACACAGTGAAACAGATAAAGTAGAAGAAATCTGTTCACCAGCGCTGCGGCGGGCAATTGCCTGTGTTGTCGAGACACGCAAACCCTGTTTCCACACATTTCCATATGCTACATTAACTTTGCCTCCAAGTAAGATTTTGGCTCAGACGTGAAATAATTGCTCCTCTGACAACGTGTGACAACAGGGGAATTGCCCGGTATTGATACTGACGTGTTCCAATCCATCCTAATGTGTAAAGGGAGTGATCCCTGAATGGTACGGCCGATCTTCAAGGGGCCATCCCTCCCCCAGTCCGAAGCCCGATCTCATCCGTGTTAAAAAAATTAGTGTTCTGATGCTGGAGAGATCGTTTACGCTTCCCTGCATGTACGAGCTCTGTGCACTCGCAATTATATTTATCGCGCTGACTACGGGAGAGAGGGAAGGTGCTCGGGGGTTTGCAGAGGCGGAGGACCGTTCTGGCGACTGTCCCCTATCCCTTCCTGCCGCAAACTTTCCATCTGGTTAGGCTGGAGCGTATCCCACTTGGCTCTTCCGGAAACGCACGTTGCCCGCGGACAGAACTCTCTGGTGAGTGCATCCGCAGTCCGGTCAGGATTTGGGGATGCCGCTGGTGCAAGCCAGGACATCTGAACTCGTCTACGAGAAGCTAATAGTTTCAGGATGTCTCCCCGGGAGCCAGGATGTCTCCCATCCGGGCCCTTCCGACAGACAAGGTTCCAACCTGCGCGAACAGCAGGATCCCTGAAGGGCCCGTGACCACGGGTTCCCGGGGCCCCGCTCTGAGATGTTCTGATTCAGCAGCGCCGGGTGGGACCTGAGAGGCTGCGTCTGTGACAAGCTCCCAGACGATGCTGCAGCTGCTGTGGGGTGACAAGCTTCAGAGGAGTTACGATCCCCATTTGATGCACGCACAGGACCCTGTCCCAAGCCTCGAAACCCGCACCCCCCCCACCCCGCTCCAATCCTGGCATGCTGTCTCTCCCTCAGAGAACGCGGCTTCTCGGCTGCTCCAGGCCTCAGCTTCTTCCTTGGCAGGGCCCGAGTTCCCACTTTGAGTCCAAAATTGCCCTTCGGGACGGAGGAAGCAGAAATCAAATGGGGGCCCCATATCTGCCTCTCTTCCACCCACCTTCAGTGCTGCATCAGAGCCGGCAGGGGTCCTGGCCGGCACATCTGACCATGCATCTGCTCCAGTTATAATCTAAAAACCCCTCTTGCATTTCCCTCTGCTTTTGGGGGCAGCTCCCGACAGGCGGGGCTTTGCTTTTCCTGATGTTTCTCCTGCAGATCCTCCCCGGGCCATGTGCCCTCACCTCCTTCTTCCCAAAGTGCTGTTTTCATACCTGAGCGCGGCAGACGGGTTTCTTAACGAATGTTCTCCTTCCCTCCTCTCCGGGGCTCGGCGACATCGTGCGTTCAGGGCTCGGGCGCCTCGCTAAAGCCATTCAACCTCCTGCCATGGTACCGACCGCCGTCCCCACTTATCCTCAGGACTCCACTCTTGAACTTCACCTGCTAAGTCTACTCTGTTGGTTGAGGTTGAACCCAGAGGGGTAGTTTTCTCTGGTTGCCTTTTCTAGCCTCTGGGACACGATGTTGGGAGACCAGTGAAAACATGTCAGATCCTTTGGATTTTATCTAAGGGGACTTCCCGGTTGACGTCACCATGGGTCTGGATATGTTTTCCTGTCACTCCTGCATTTTGACTCTGGGCCATTTGGGGGATTCCTAATACTCATGCAGGCCCTCCCCTGAGCCAAATGCCTCTGATCTCCTCCCCCAGATGCCTTCCAGACAGCTTCCACCCACCGAAGAGTACATTCAACCAGAGAGAGGTTTCCTGGCTGCACAGAGTCTCTCCAATTTGCCCCCAATAGAGTTAATACCTTTGCATTCACACACACACACACACACACACACACACACACACACACACACACCTCCAATCTAAGCAGGCTTACTGTTGCCTGTTGCACAGACTGGACTTCTAGTACATTTGTTTTGGAAGAAAAGATTGTATACAATTCCATTACTTCATCTCACAGGTACAGAAAGTGGGGGCTCCGAAATCGTTGGCACAAAAATCACCACGCTAACCTGTGTCGCAGCCAGGGATACCCTGCTGACCTCTGTTCTCTTCCCTTTTCTGCTTCTCTTCCTCCCCCCTCCTTCATAGTCTCCTTTTTGGCATCCTTTGACCATACCTTACCGCTTCATGAACCACCTTTTCCGAAAGCAGTTGTTATCAGATGTAAAAGAGCGATAAGCTTTATGTTAGGTACATTTTAGCACAAAAAAATGAATAAACAAGGCTCTGGAAGGAATTCTCAGCACGACAACACAGCCCTGCTCCCAGTCGCGGGGGCTGGGGACAAGAGATCTTCAATTGTGACACGTTTTAATAAAGAATGCTAAATTTTATGTGGGTGGCATTAATAGCAACCAGGCTCATAGAACATGGGATCTAATGGCTCGTAAATGAGACGCAAGTTCATTTTTTACAGACCCAGTACAATAAACTAATTATTTTGGAACTCTCCAATTATGCATTTTTTTTCAAAAAGCTGAATTGCCTTAAAAACATGTTATGGCTTTATGGATCTTGTCTGTAGGGAGAGGAGGCGATTCATTTGCTCCACCAGTGCCCAGGGAGAGAGAGACAGGCAGAGACAGACAGAGAGAGAGAGAGAGAGAGAGAGACGGTGACAGGCCAAGGATAAAGAATAAGCCAGCCGCCTAATGACAAATGTAGTGAAGGGACACACGGGGCTGTCAGTTTCCTCATCAATTATGGCCGGTCGCTAACCCGCGAGAGAGCAAATTGCCGCAGCCATCAGAGGTGGCTTGGTTAAAATTATGGAGTTTGAGATCTCCACTGATTTATTCAGTGCCTGGGGTACAGAAGGGTGTCTGTTGCTTCGAGATGAAGATTTCTCTGCTCAAAGCCATCCAGAAGCTCAGGATAGCCTGTCGATGTCAGAAACACTCGGCTCCATATGCCCTGGTAGGAGCAGGTGTGTGACGATGGGCCGGCCAAACACCCCAGAGACCCAAGGTGGAGCTTCGGGGGAGGATGCTGGGAGGGAGCTGACGTGCCACACACTCTCAGGTCATGAAAGGGAGGGCCTCTAAGGGATCAAATGTTCGCACGCATTTCTGAAGGGCCCACACACCCCCCTGGTTACCTCCATGGCCAAGTTGGGCTTAAACCCCACATCTGCTGTGCAGATTCCACGGGACAGCCCCCCAATTTGCTTAACTATTGGGGCGGGAGGTGGGGTGGTTTGAGACTTGTTGTTGTTGTTGTTGTTTATATGAAACATTCTACACTCTTCTTAGAATAATGGGTATGACCGCTTCATAACCATAGGACGACCAAGGTTGGTCTCGTCGCCTTGATTTTTCCAGTGAATAACGGAACCGCTTCGCGTCTAACTGGCGGGACACCTCGTTTTTCCTCGTGAGGCTTTTCTTCTCCCCACATTGTCCAAAATGGGAGAATCTGATTTCTGCACTCAAGAGGCATTGGTACCGGAGCCTCTGCCTTGGCTACTACTCTCCTTGCCTGTGTTGGGGCTGGTGGCCCCTGCCGGGTGCCCGATTGATGGGAAAGTCGTGTTTCCATGAACTGCCACCAAAATGTTAAGCAACCTTCTCTATTTCACCAGGAAGAAGTTTCTTTCCGTGGCCAGGAGCCCTGAACGCGGACACTCGGGGACACAGACTCCACTGCTCCCTTTTCTGGTTCCCAGTCAGCCCTGCTCTCAGGGTGCCTCAGCCCCAGGGGTGCAGGTTGGCCCTATAAGTCCTGGAAACGTTGACTGTCTTTTATCCCCGGGGACTCAGCGCTGGTGAACCCAGGGTTGTCCTTCTCCACCCTCGAAACCCATGTTGGATTCTCTAGTATTTCTCCTGCTCCTCAGGAAGAAGCCCCCTTCATGGAGTCAAAGGGGATCTTTCTAAAAGAGAATCTTTAAGCGAAGCCAAGGGACACCCAGAATCTTCTGGAGAAACAGGAGGTGCGGGCGATTTGTGGACATCACACTCTAGGGGAGGGGAAAACCCCATGGATTTCGTGTCTGTCGGACAAAGCACACCCGCACATAACCAACCAACATTCTGCCAAGCCTCCCTCTTTGCCTTTTCTCTGCACCCTATGTAGAAGTGTGTGCCCAAACCATGTTTCTCCTACTCCAAAATACCCATTTTTTTTTTGTTTTCAGAAGATGTTAACATTTCTAAAATTCAGATGGGCTTGTTGAATTGATCCGTACGTACATTCTTTAAAAGTGTTACCGTATCCGTGTATTGTTATCATTAGAGGAATTTTGGGAATAGATCAAATAAATATTTTCGAACATACAAATAAATATTTACTTCACCTCACCAAATTGAGATCATAACACATATATAGTTTGTATCATGAGCACATCTATTAAGTATTCTTCAAACTCGTGATATCACAACTTTTACTCAAAATAAACTATTTCACAGATATGTCTCCATTTAATTATCCACTTGCCTGTTGTGGGACATTAAAACTTATTTTTCTTGGGGCGCCTGGGTGGCTCAGTTGGTTAAGTGTCTGACAATTGGTTTCATCTCGGGCTTTGTGAGTTCAAGCCCCGTGTCAGGCTTGTGCTGGCAGCTCAGAGCCTGCTTGGGATTCTCTGACCTTACCTCTGCCCCTCCCCCAACTCACGCTGTCTGTGTCTCTCTCAAAATAAATAAATAAACCTTAAAAAAAACTTATTTTTTTCAGGAGAATATAGTCATGAATATTCTTATGCATGTCTCTGCCTGCATCTTTGATGATTTCCTTTGCGTAAGTTTCTAGAAGTATAATTACTGTCAAACAACACGGACATTTTAAAGACTCTCGGTAAATATTGTCAAAACATTGCCCAAAGACCTTTTATTTATTTTCAGGCACATGACATTACCTCTCTCTACATCCGCGATAGCCTTGTGTGTTATCATTTAATTCTGATCATTTCAGAGCCTGGAACTAGCTCATTTTTAATTTTCACTGCAATTGTCATTAGCGAGATTGAGAGTGGCATACTATTTTTAACCAAACCTACTTCCTCCTTTGTAAGTTGCTAGTTCTCGTCCTTTGTCCGTTACGATCGATATCCTAGTGCGTTTCTTATCACAGGTACAAATGTGTACGGCGAAGCCCCGTCCCCCCACCACCATCGTAGGTGAACAAACCGACAGTCAGAAGCAAGAATGATGATTTCTATCTCCCACTTCACGGTGGCCCTTGGCACGCTGACATTTGATCCCCAGATCTCTAGCAGCGGGCCCAATAAATGTTGAATGAATTGATTAATTACAAGTAACAACAGCACTCTTTTGAAGCCATGTTTGTGGCAAGGGTTTCCCAGTTTATCTGCCTTGAAATATCTTCCTGCTCTTTTCGATCTCTCCTTTTGTGGCTCCTTGCACTGCTTCCAAACCATGGACGTCTGCCCCATCCAAGAGGGTGTTATATGGTCAACTCTATTTTCTTCTTGTTTTCCTGTTTACTGTTTTACATTTATTTCTTTAAGTGTGTTTGTTTGTTTGTTTGTTTAGAGAGGGGGAGGGGCAGAGAGAGAATCCCAAGCAGGCTCCGCGCTGTCCGTGCAGAACCCCATGAGGGGCTCGATCCCACGAACCACAAGGTCATGACCTGAGCCCAAATCAAGAGTCCCCGACTCAACCGACTGAGCCACTCAGGTGCCACGTGTTTTACATTTCATTTTATTTGTCATGTTCTGAACGGACACCAAGGAGCCAGATGGGACCCAGCGATGGCTCTTTAGAACGAAACGTTTGGGTAAACGGTCCCCTCCAGCAAGAAGGGCACCCGAGGAGGTGGCTTATTGGGCTTCAGGCTTTCTCCTAGAGAGAATAATTTTTACCAGCAGGCTGAGCTCCCTCTGCCCAGAAGGCTGTCATAAACGCCACCCCTCTGCTCACGGTGTGGGGCTTCACGTGAAATCATTTTTCTCCCCTCCGCATCTGAGAAGCGGGCCGAACAGGGGCTTTATTTACAAAGGTTAAACGTTCCTTTAATTGGATTGCTGGCATTTAAGCCCGGAGCCCCTTCCCCTGCCTCTCGGTCCCTCTCACCCTTACCTGGAGAAGCCCCTAAGAGAAATACCAAGGGGAAATTTCATTTTAACAAAGAAGAGATGAGACGGGTCCCTTTGGAGACTTGCATTACACCTTGGAGCCGCCACAAACTAATGAATTGAATCGCAGAAGGTCCCCAGCCACTTGGTGGTGAAGTGGAAGAAACATGAGAACACTCTGAACAGGAGAGATTCTAGCAAGATTTGGAACATTCTAGCAGGATCTGGAACAGGTGTGGCCTGTTCGCCACGAGGCGCAGTTTCGAGCACTGAGAACAAAATTCTTTTCCAACGCACATGCATCGTCTGACCATCCGAAAGCAGTCATGAGGTCGTATGTGGACACAGAGAACACGGGCAAGAGACAGAACCAAATTTCAATCCACGCTTGGGCACTGGATAGCGCGTGAGAGCAGGCATGTCGCACCCTCATCCGTCCTCAAGCTTCTGGGTGTGAAAAGGTCCTAATTCTCTCCTCCCATCTCTGACACTCTCTGTCCCTCCTGTCTGCCTGTCTCAACAATGCTAGTAGTGTCCCTAGAGTGTCAGGGATGATATGGACAGAGGAAGGGCACAAGATAAATCCAGAGATATGCACACTTACATACTTCCTCTATGACACTCTTACTTCACCTCAAAGGTCAAAAGTCTAAATTTCTTGTATACTTGGTAAAACTAAGAAGTGCAACCGTTGGGGCCCCTGGGTGGCTCAGTCGGCTGAGCATCCGACTCTTGAGTTTGGTTCAGGTCATGATCCCAGGGTCATGGGATCGAGCCCCACATGGGGCTCCTTGCTGAGTGTAGAGACTGCTTAAGATTCTCCCTCTCTTTCCCTCTGCCCTTCTCCCCTGCTTGCATTATCTCTCTTTCTCTCAAAAGAAAGAAAGAAAGAAAGAAAGAAAGAAAGAAAGAAAGAAAGAAAGAAAGAAAGAACGCTTTCACGTTTTCCCCAAAGGAAAATGAAAACAAACCAAAATAACAAATAGCCACAGAAGGAATGCATGCTTGTTAAGCACCAGATTGGGTTATGCACGTACATATACATAAAACTGCCCACTTTCTACAGATGTAGAAACCATACGTAGAGTCCCGATGGACTGTATGCTTCATGAAGGATAGATGTCTTCTGTCATTGAGTTAAAACAAACTCCCTACACCCATCAGGATACTGACAAGGAGAGAAGGCAAAATCTGCTGGGGTCTTGAAGGGACTTTAGTGAAGAGCCTCTACATAGAGGTTTGGGCACCAGCGAAGGACGTTGAGGCAACACTGGTTGGCCTGAAGAAGCAAGAGGAAGAAGAGTAGTGTTATGTGAGGCTAGCAGAGGTCTCGAGTCAGTCACAGAAGAGAAGCCGGAGAGGAAAAGAGCAGGGAGGAAGGCCTGCCCACCTCACTGCCCACACCCGCATTCTCCGCCAATGCCTTCCGCCCACCAAATACAACTGGCGGCCCCAGGGCCCAGGAGACCAGGCGAGAGACAGCTCATCCCACCTTCCAGAGGGATCAGAATTCTGGGACACAGAGATGAGCCAATCCAGGAAGGGGGAGAAAAAAAAAACTCTAGAGGCAACGTGAGAATCATCAGTGCAATTCAACCTCAACCCTGTACTCCCAAGGCCACTTAAGAGCAGCAAAGGCAATGGAAGATGGTAGACCAGAACTGACCACCCCAGCACCGGTTTCACATCTCATTCAGTGTCTAAATTGTATCCCACTATTTCAAGAGTCGTCTTAAAGCCTTGGCATTTAGGAGCTCGTTGGCAACATGCCTCAGGGCTGACTTTAAAGAGATAAAATCGTTAACCTAAAAGACCTAGCCCCTTTTTTCTGTGTGTTTCCCATCTGCAGAATTTCCAGCACCTTCTCTTGGCTCATCTCCTTGTCCCTTCAGGTTTTCAATGGCCTGACAGAAACTTGGCTGGCCAGATCCCATCCTCCAAGGCGACATGGGCAAATACCGTTAAATAGCCTTGTCCGTGCCCATATTTGCGTATCTTCCCACTTTCCCTTCAAGCCAATCGGCTTCAAGATCCACAATTCTACTCTCTCTCTCTCCATCACCTCCTGTGCATCCCTACACCCGTTCCTGTTTTCCCAGTATAGATCTTGAAGGTTAAGGAGAAGGCAATCTGACTCACACCATGACCTCAGAACTATAAAAATTCACAAGGCCGTCTCGCCTAATTGCCCATCTGAAACTTGGGTCTCCCGTGCAAGAATCATCCGTTGCTTGAGCTCCAGGGGTTCTGCACCGTGATTTCCCTATTGGGGTTTGTCAGAGGTACGATACCCCTTCCCTATGTGCCCCAGATAATTAGAATATCAAGTGCTGACAAAGTTGGAAGGTCCAAGCGTCCGACCATTACAGTCTAGACCAACTGCAAAGCCGTCTTCTGGTTGGGGCCCCACCTGAAACTGGCAACCCATTGGACTACCCAGTGAGTGGGTGAGAACAGCACCCTCAAATGTGGATTAGATAATCTCCAAAAGCCAAAGAGGCCCGTGAAGCATTGCATCTCTTTCTTTATGGTGAAGCAACACAAAATGCAGCAAGTCACCTCTCACGTGAAAATATATATACACCAACCCCTCTCGGACCACTTGAAACCTAGAGACTGCCTGCAGCAGATCCCTGAATTTTCGTAGGATTGATCTTGGATCTGCTGGCGTATATGTGTGACACTAAGGCAGTGGTTGCCCCACATTAGCATGCACTAAGATCACCAAGAGTGTGTCGCAACACCCAGATGGCAACATCTAGTCCAAGAGTTTCTGATTAAATAGTTCAGGGATGTATTCTGATAGTTGGCTTTTCTAACCAATTTGCAGGTGCTGCTGCTGGCCAAGGACCACACTTTGAAAGCCACATACTAACTCACGGAAAGTGCCTGTGGATTCGTAGTCACCGGATCCCGTTAGCACAACCTCACCAATGTAGAGCACAGATGTGCTGTTTTTGTGGTGTACCAAACAATCAAAGGGGCCCCTGGGTGGCTCAGTCGGTCAAGCGTCCAACTTTGGTTCAGGTCATGATCTCGCGGTTCATGAGTTCGAGCCCCGCGTTAGGCTCTGTGCTGACGGCTCGGAGCCGGGAGCCTGCTTCGGATTCTGGGTCTCCCTCTCTCTCTGCCCCTCCCCTGCTCATGTTCTGTCTCTCTCTGTCTCTCAAAAAATAAACACTAAAAAAAAAAAAAGACAATCAAGATTCATCCAGGCTGTTACATCAGTGAACAGAGGACGCACCACAGATAAAACTGGAAGGGTGTGCTGCTACCTCTGCCGTGTGAAGGTAATTAACTTACTATTTTTAGAGAAAAGGATAGAACGATAAAGCTTTTATAGGTCAATAGCTACATTATCAGGTGCAGGGTGAAAGAGAAAGGGCAATACGTTGGCTTCCTCCAGCAAAGCCACCGTATCTGGAACACCAGCTTTGATTGGAACATCCACGTTGTTACGTCTGTGATACACCCCAATCATTCTCCGACAGCCACACATCTTCTGCACCGGCCAAAAGAAGAATTAAATGAAGATGTCACTGTCCTGCACTTGTCAAGCCTCTTATGATGGAAGTAACCTCCATTGTTCCCCCAGGGTTACAATGTTACATACATTTAGCAATATATAACATTATCATAAAACCCATAATATAGATGTTATATATATTATATACATATATAATATATGTATTACTTTATGATATAAACAGACATATACATTACATATATATTAAATTATATATTACAATGATTATTTGTATATACATGTATCTGTATATATATTATCATATATATACATATATATCATATATGTGTTATCATATCATACATACATATATCATATATTATCATTCTGTGCCTGGCTTCTTTTCAACATAGTAGTAATATTGTTCCAATAGATATATATGTATATTTTTATATATACAAATATATAATAGTTATTATATATATAATAGATAGTTATATATAATAGTTATTGTATATAATAGTTATACATATAGTTATATATACACATATACAATTCATTCTTTTTATTGCTAAGTATTATATGAATAAACCATAAATTTTCCCATAGATGACCACTTGGGTTATTATAAATTTTGGCCATTATGAAAAAAACCTGCCATGAATATTCTGGAATTATATATAATTATATATATATATATATATATATATATATATATATATAATTATATATAATAATATATATTATATATATATAATTCCAGAATATTCATGGCAGGTTTATATTATATATATATATTATATATATAATATAATATGTTATAATATATATAATTATATATTATATATTATATAATATGTTATAATATATAATTATATATTATATTAATATATAATAATATATATTAATATAATATATAATATATCAATATAATATATATTAATATAATATATAATATATATCAATATAATATATATTAATATAATATATAATATATATAATATAATATATAATAATATATATTAATATAATATATAATAATATATATTATATAATTATAATATATAATATAATATATATAATATAATTATATAATATATATAATATATATTAATATATTATAATTATAATATATTATAATTATATATATAATATATATATCCAATATATATATATAGATCCAATTGAATTATTATTATATTCATTATATTATATATATATTGCCAATTTCATATATATATGTGTGTGTGTGTGTGTGTGTGTGTGTGTGTATATACCTATGGCAATAAAAACCAGAGCAGTGGCTTGCCTCTGGGATTTGGAGATTGACAGGAAGGAGGCATAAGAAACTTTTCTGGAGATGACAGCACTGTTCTATATCATGAAATCCATTAAACTGTGTTCTCAATATTCGTGCATTGCGCTCTATATAAATTTTACTTGACTTTTTCAAATATAAAAATAAAAAGGATTCGAGATGGATTCATTTGTTATATTTGCATGAGTTAGATGAAGTGTTCCCTCTGGGAAGATGTAAGCCTGTGGGCATATGGCTTAGCTATGAGCGAACAGTGCCTTTGTGCAAATTCGCAAAAAAGATCCCTTCCTTCAGGGAGTGGCTGAGTGTGGCTTAGACTCCCGCTCCCGGCTCGCTCCCTCAGCCACATGCCTCAAGAAGGAGAGGACCTGCACACTTGGATACAGCAGCCCTAGGTCAGAGAGTGGTAAATGCATGTGACAGGCAGCCCATAATTTCTGCACGAGGACATCGATAACAGGGCTCAAACACCTTCTCAACTCACAGCAGTCATCTGGTTGGGTGGCAGTAGACGGGTACCCTTCTGTCATCCTCTCTTAAAGCCCACTTCCGGTGCCCTGGACCATTCAGGTTGTTAACGACTCTCATCTTCAGGCTTATGGATAATATTAGCATGTAGCAAATATCTAGACATCATTTGGCCCTATAATTTATAGAAACTAAGGGTAGAAGAATAGACCTTTTGATTGGTCTCTGTGTCTTTATCCTAGAGTCTTATTATTTCTATTTTTTTAAATTTTTTTTTTTTTGCGTTTATTTATTTTTGAGAGACAGAGAAAGAGCACAAGCTAGGGAGGGGGCGGAGAGAGAAGACACAGAATCCGAAGCAGGCTCCAGGCTCTGAGCAAGCATTCACCACAGAGCCCGATGCAGGGCTCGAACCCACGAACTGTGACATCATGACCTGAGCCAAAGTTGGTCGCTTAACCGACTAAGCCACCCAGGCGCCCCAATTATTTCTATTTTTTAAAAAAGAGTTTTAGCCCACAATCCAGCTCAACAAGGAGAAACAGCCCATCAGTTGGCACATACTAACATTCACAGCACACATTTCAACCCACAAAAGTAGAGTGTTTTGTTTTATTTTATTTTACGGGACAAAAAATATCTCTCCTTAATTTGATCCAATGTATGCATCTCTCAAACCACACCCAAGCTTACAAAAGTCCTACTTCTGGGCATGGAAAGAGTAGAGTGGACTTTTTTTAAATAGCCACCCAAAGAACAATACTGAATTCAAAGTTCCTCCCGCAGTCTATTATAGTGATCTAAAAGGAGTATCGTATTCGTAGAATTACAATCAGCCAATCATTTGCAGAAGATAAACAGGCCGGTTGGAAATGAGTCAAGCACTTATATATTATGTGGCGAACCTAACTGCATGTTAACCAAATTGAATATTTATGTAATTACTCTTATCATGTATTTGTTTCCCACGTTGGGGCTTTCCTTCTAACGGGAGGTGGGACGGCCTGGTCGAACCATCCGCTCAGTGACCGTGGAAATTTTCGTGCAGCCCACCTAGTGCTTTCGATCATTGTGTCGTCCTTGAAATGTACATCAACCGCTTCCCAGTTGTTCCTGATTTCGTTATCATCAGTAAAGTAATTAACTGCTCTTGGTAGGGCACTTCTAAATTTCCTCCTTTGCCCCACGTTTGTGGGGCTCATCTTGTGACTCCATTGCCTTGTTGTGGGACAGCTGGCTGGATTGAAAGGCTCTGGCTCACTGCTTCTGAATGGTGATGACGGGTTTGCTTGTGGCGAGGGGCTTTCAGCGTCTGAGGCCTATGATGTTCAAGGTGGCCAGGAAGGCAAATTCTTCAAAAAAAAAATTTTTTTAATGTTTATTTATTTTTGACGGAGAGACAGAGCGCCAGCGGGGTTGGGGCGGAGAGAGAGGGAGACACAGAATCCGAAGCAGGCTCCAGGCTCCGAGCTGTCAGCACAGAGCCCGACGGGGGGGCTCGAACCCACGAACCGTGAGATCAAGACCTGAGCTGAAGTCGGACGCTCACCTGACGGAGCCGCCCAGGCGCCCCAGGGAGGAAAATTCTTCAAAATGGAAACCCTAAGCGTAAGGCATACACCCTGACATATGGTTGAGGATGTAATGGTGGGAACAGTAGACAGTTGATGAATCAGGAACTTGACTTCACTTCTGCCCCACCCACCGCCTCATGGGACCCTTTAAGTGTCCACCTTCTGGTCTCCTGGGAGTTGCCCCACTTCCAGGAAAAGTAATACAATGGAGCCACATGTGGGCAAGTGCGTTGCCTCGGTGGGCCTGAGTTTCTTCATCGGTACACAAGGTGGGAAAGTGGGCCCCTCACTGCTTCCTCTTTGACAAAATTTCAGCGAATCCAACATTTATCTCTCAGACCCAATCTTGAGTAGACTCAACTCTTTTTTTTTTTTTTTTAACGTTTATTTATTTTTGAGACAGAGAGAGACAGAGCATGAACGGGGGAGGGTCAGAGAGAGGGAGACACGGAATCCGAAACAGGCTCCAGGCTCTGAGCTGTCAGACAGAGCCCGACGCGGGGCTTGAACTCAAGAATCGCAAGATCATGACCTGAGCCAAAGTCGGACGCTTAACCGACTGAGCCACCCAGGCTCCCGACTCAACTCTTATTTATAAAACTTATTCATCTCAAATGTATAATCAATGCATGCTCACTTCAGGAAAAAAAAGAAAAGACAATTCTAAGAAGAAAAATAAACACAATTTTTAAATCACCCACTACCCCAAATTAACTCCTGTTAATCATTTTGTATAGTTTTCTTTCAGAAACATAAAACCTATTTTACCGAGTCCTTCTATAAATAGTTTTGATATCTTTCAATTCCTAATTAATATGTTCTGAATATCTTTGCTGCCGCAAATGTTTCTTTTCTCTAAAAACACTTTTTAACGTTTATTTATTATTAAGAGACAGAAAGAAACAGAGCACAAGCATGGGAGGGGCAGAGACAGGGGGAGACACAGAATCCAAAGAGGGCTCCAGGCTCCGAGCTGTCAGCACAGAGCCCGACGTGGGGCTCGAACCCACGAACCACAAGATCATGACCTGAACTGAAGTCGGACGCTCAACCGACTGAGCCACCCAAGCGCCCCTACAAATGTTTCTTAAGTCATTATTTACTTACATTGTCCCATCATATAAATAGAACTTACTTAATCAATCTGTATTATGGGATATTCACTTGCTCTCACTCTTTTGGTAATGTAAATAACGCTGAAATATATATGCCTATAATAAATGCGCAAAAATCTAGAAATGGAATTCTGGATCCGCATCTGCATATATTCTTAAGACTTTTAAGTATCTTATCAAATTATCATCTCGAAATATTACACTCCCATTCCTGTGTTGAACTGCCCAGATACATCCAGTCTCACAAGCTTAGGGTCGTACCACGGAAATCTTTAAATCCTTGCCAAATCAATTAAAGGAAAAGAGCACCTCACTACTTTGCCTTGCAGCCCTTTGATTATAAGTTATATGGAGCATTTTTTCTCAGAAGTTGATTTGAGAGCTTTGTTTAGTGAAGCCTAATTACCTATTTTGCTTTATTGTTCCTTTTAATAAACAGTTCTATTCCCCAAGCTACTATAAAACACCTTCCCCCTCCCCCTTTGTGATAAGTGTTTTATTTTCATACCCTTCATTAAGGAAGAGCCAGAAACAAGACATGAATCACTTTGGTTCTCACAGGCAAATGACGCCACCCGTGTGTGTGGTTTCAGTTCCTTGGGAGTCACCTGCCAGAAGGCTGGTGGCCTCTGGAAGGGGCGCTGGCCCGAGAACCTTCCCAGGCCATCTTGATTCCTCAACTCCGCCCACAACTGTTCTTCCACAAGCCCACCGCGACCTCTTGTCAAATTAACTCCTCTCCATGGTTCTCCATTACACTTCCTTCTCTTGGCTTCTCTGCGACTGATCGCCCCTGGTTTTCCTGAAAGTGCCTCCAATACCCCTTCCCCACCTGCTTCGCCAGCTCCTCTGGGCATTCATTCTACACGTGCCTCCTCCCTGACTCGACGTCTGTATTCATTTCCTAGGGCTGCTGTGACAAAGTACCAGGAACCAGGTGGCTGTCTCACACTTCCTGGAGGCGGGAAGTTCAAAATCAAGCGGTTGGCGTGGCCACACTCCATCCGACGGCTCTGGGAAGAATCCTTCCTTGCCTATGGTAGTTTCTGGGGTTTGCCAGAACTCCTGGGTATTTTTGGCGTGTAGCTTCACCCCTACAGTCACGTAACCGTCTTCTCCTGTGACATTATATCATCTTCCTTGCGTGTGTGTCTATCTCTGTGCCCAGATGTCCCCCTTCTCTAAGGATGCATTGGATTTGAAATAAATATGTGCTTATGGAAATTAAATAATGCCTAAAACTCTCCGAATTGGAGAAACTAACCCAAATGCTTTTCAGATTCCCATAATTTGGGTAAATCTTTGATAAAGAACAGTCACTTAATATTATTGGTTTGATAAGACAGCTGTGTTTTCTGAGTTACCATGTGTATGAAGCTGATGTGTGGAATAAAAGTGTTGTTTTTTAATGTTTATTTATTATTTTAAAGGAAAGAGAGACAGAATGCAAATGGGGGAGTGGCAAAAAGAGGGGGAGACACAGAATCCGAAGCAGGCCCCGGGCTCCGAGCCGTCAGCACATAGCCCAATGCAGGGCTTGAACCCACGAACCGTCAGATCGTGACCCGAGCCAAAGTCGGAGGCTTAACCGACTGAGCCACCCATGCACCCCTGTCTGCTCTTAATAAAGGATTGCAAGAGGTTTTTCTCTGCCTTTTGAAAATCTGCCTTGGAAACAAAGATTCTGGGTCTCATCAGAATAATCTCCTGTGCTGGGGTGCCTGGGTGGCTGTAATGGAAGTATTTACATTCTGAAATGTAAGTATTTCAGAAACTGTATAAAGTTCCCAAAAATTTGCCGGTGCCCTCGTTCTCTATTTGTCTTGATTTTGCTTTGGCTGGTATTAGAGAAAATTATGATATAATAGAATCAATCATAAATCCGGTTATTATTGTAGACCATGGCATGTGACAGAAATAACCAAGTTTCCTTGTCAATTGCATCATTTTTATGATGAGCCCTCATCAGATCTTGAATCACGGACAAGTCAAGTCTTTTGTCATCCACAGATAGTTTCGCGTTTTACTCTGATTCTTCTTCCAAGAGCATCTGCCATCAGCCAAAGGCCAGAGTGCTTCACAAGTTCATCAAAGAGCAGCTAGCAGCTAGCTCTGAGACCCATGGAAAGGACTGTGAGATACTCTGGGGTCCAGGCATCGCTGGAATAACGGAGATTATCCCACTTGATCATGTAAGGATTTCCAGAACTCTGGTGGACAAGCGGAAGTGGTTCATAAAACTTCTAACCTGAGATCGAGTAGTAAAAGAATTAATTACGTGGGACTGAATGAACTGATAAAGCATGATTATGATTTTTAACGGCTTCGCTGATTTCATTTTTTTTTGCTCCTTTAATGTTCTACTTTGTGATTATAAGGAACCCTTTCCCTTTTCTCTGGAACTATCTAAAACTCACAGCAATTTAGCTGATTATTGTTTTGTAAACAGAAATGAAACATTTATCCTTTTCTCTTTGCCTGGTCTCTCCAGAATTCAGAAACTCTTATGGTATATTCCTATATTCATGGGGATACAATTATTTATATGAGTTCAATAAGAATCTGTGTTCCTTGTAACTGAACATGACTGGAAACATTGGTTTTGTAACCAAGGCTTTGACTGCAGTGTTATATTTGAGAATGATGTGTATAGAATCAGATGGGACCGGACAGTTTTAAAGAACTAAGATTGACTTCAAAATTCAGCCAATGCTTACAAAGCTCTTCTGGGAAAACCAGCCAGGTAGTTGAGCTTACAGGGTTCCCAGCCTTACACGTGAGGAAGGAAGGCCACTTCCGGCCAGCTTAAGAAATTTAGGTTATTTTGAGACGTTGGTAAAATAAATGAACCCAAATCCATAGATCCTGCAAGTGAGGTCTGGTGTTGAGTTCTTAACTTGGCTTTCTAACTTCAAGAGGCTTTTGAAAGTCTAATCTGAAATTTCTTATGGAAAATTCCGGCAAATCAGGGGCGCCTGGGCGGCTTAGTCAGTTAAGACAAAGACTTAGGCTTCGGCTCGGGTCACGATCTCACGGTTCGGGAGTTCGAGCCCCGCGTCGGGCTCTGTGCTGACAGCTCAGAGCCTGGAGCCTGCTTTGGATTCTGTGTCTCCCTCTCTCTCTGCCCCTCCCATGCTCGTGCTCTGTCTCTCTCTGTCTCTCAAAAATAAATAAACTTTAACATTTTTTTTTAAAAAAATGAAAGAAAGTTCCAGCAAAGCAAACTTCAAAATACCTATGCAGTCAATTACCATTCTTGTTGCACTGAGGTAAATCATCAAGCCAAATCATCTGATTCATTCTGTCAACAAGAATAAGCTTGTCCTGGTTACCTTTAATCAAAAAAGGGGGTAACCATAAAGAGAAATATTATGTTTCAGTGGAAAATTGTAGCACGCCCTGGTGGGTTATTAGAGTCTGGATCTCCATTTCTGATGACTGGGCCCTCATGGCAGAAGCAGGTGAGCTACAAAAGTCTATTGTCTCTGTCCCCTCCACCATGCAGCCCACACTGATTGAACAAAGCATCAACCTTGGTCCTTTTCAAAATCTGGACCCGTCTTTATCTTGTCCATGTTGTGCTTCTCTTACTTCTTTGTCCTTTTATTTGCCTAGTCCCACCTTCTGGAGTTACGTCTATGTTATGTCTGGGCCAATACATGTCTCTTGACATGATGAAAACTTGACATCTTCTGACCCACGCACATGTGCACTAAGGGAGCCCCCACCAGCTTATATGAGTTCTCTTATTTATTTTGAAAAAATTACAAGTCACTAAGTTCTTCCAGAAGAGACAGACAGAAAGGATGCATTGTGGGCCCATCAGAAAGTCACCTCATCCGAGATGACATTTAGCAGAGATGCTGGAATGTGTTCCGTTTCCTCAGGATGTTGTGTAGAATCAGCCGGATGACACATGCTTTTTGGTGAGTATTTTGTTCCCTTCTGAAAATAGATGCTGGCTTTGGAGAAGCCCCAGAGTGCTTCTTCTTGGCTCCAACCCCAGCACCCCCCACACTTTCCACCTGCCTACTGTAACTGTCCCTTTTAGGCTTAATAAAAAGAAACCTAAGGCGTAAGGACCAATTCCCGGTCTTCACCTGTTAGAGATTAAGTGGTTCACATACAGTCTCAAACTCCAGAGCGTTCGCAAGCATCACTGAAAAGATGAGAAGGTGCACACTGATTTTTAAACATAAACAAGGTTGGGGGGGGGGGTGGAAAAAAAAACTCTTTCCAGAGTTATCACAAATGTCTCCACTCCAGAATCGTGCGACCGGGAAGAACCATGAACCTCTTTTATGTTGTCACGGTGGGTGAGATTTCCCAGCACTGGCTGGGAGTTATGGAATATTTCTCACGCTGGATTGGACCCCGCCCCACAGTGCACGTTCTGCTCAACATTTCACTCTGGAGACAATGGAAACGGTGCACACCCTCAGCTGTAGGAAAGAACAATTTCATGCATCAATTAAGATTAAGTTGCATGCGTATCCAGGACTCAAGAAACACTGCGTGGGAGCACGCCGTTCGAAAACCTTGCCTTCGTGGCAGGAGTCACTGGTCAGATTCTAGACTAGATGTTAGCCCCACCGCAAGGCTAGCCCGGTTGAAATGGAGGAGGTGACTAGGAGCCACGCACGGGCCAGAGGGAGCTAGGGTGTAAGGCGAGTCAGGATGTGGCCCATACAGTCATCCAGGCATCGGCCAGAGATAGGCAAAGCCAAAAAGGTGAGCCTGTTTGGTGCCCAATCATACAACCAGCTGGAAGGAAGTGGGCCCAATGGCCAGGGCAGGAGATGTCAAGAGGTGGGACCCTACTGTTGATTAAGTTCTGTCCCGCTACCGGAGAAAAAGACAGTTGAAGTCTTGACTCCTTATACCTCAGAACGTGACCCGATGTAAAGATATGGTTTTCACACAGGTAATCAAGTTCAAATGAGGTCAGGCTGTGTGGAGGCAGAAAAATATCACATATGCGTAACATACATACATAGGTAAACATACGGACGGGCACAAATAGAGACCTTATAAGTCTCAACGAGTCGAGTAAACACAATAACATGAAACTCACTGTTTCATATAAAAGAGTTGGCTCTCATCTTTGCCCACCTCCTATTTTTACCCAAATTGCGTTTCTGACAGATGGGACAAGTTAAGCCTACCTGCTTGCTGTGACAGTTCAAGGTTTTTGTTTTTTGTTTTTTTACCAATTATTTGTAGGGGAGGCTTTTAGGATTTTCATTTGCCCTGCTCTGTAGTTGCTTTCAGTCTCATGAGCCTGAATTACACTTCCTTCTAATTTCGAGTCCTTTGAGAGCCCCAGTGGGGGAAAGGGGCCTAAAGCTCCAGGGGGCTGTAGGGCTGGAGTGGGCAGAGAAAGTTCTAGCAGGGTGGAGAGAGAGGTGGAAGAGGTTTGAAGGGGGCACCAGGGAACTGGTAGGAAGGGTGAAGGTGGTCAAAGAAAGAGGTTTCCAAAGAAAAAAATGAACTCCCAAATTATTCTTGGTAAAGCCGTTACCAACGGGGAGTGAAGTAGACAGAAAGTGTCATCATGGTGGCGTATCCAGCCATCAGAGGTTCACAAAGAGGGATTTCAGTCAAATGAGAGGCTCAGTGCAAAAGCCTGAGACTCTAATCCAGTCCTAGTGTGGGGCACCTGGGTGGCTCTGTCGGTTAAGCATCCGGCTTCGGCTCAGGTCATGATCTCACAGTTCGTGAGTTCGAGCCCGATGTTGGGCTCTGTGCTGACAGCTCAGAGCCTGGAACCTGCTTCTAATTCTGTGTCTCCCTCTCTCTCTGCGCCTCCCCAGCTCTCTCTCTCTCTCTCTCTCAAAAATAAATAAACATCAAAATTTTTTTAAATCCAGTCCCAGTGTCTCATGAACAGAGAAGCCAGGGACTCTAACTCAGCCTCTACTTGCCTAGGATTCAAATCCAGCTTCTAGAGTATACTCAGAATCTTAAGCATCAAAATCTGAGCAACCTATTGGGTCAAGAGTCAGACTCACAAATGGACCCCTGATCCACCATCTGTGAAGACGAAGGCTTAAGGTGTGCACCCGGGGTCCTGGATGAAAGGCCAGGGGGTCCAATGATGAATCTGATCCTGTCCAAGTCACAGGCACCATAACTGTTCAATAAGAAATTATTCTGACACTCGTTAAAACCGGAAGACTTTATTCAAAGCTACTGCAATAATGAGGACAGGCCACGCTCGACTTTGACCTCAAAGGAGCCTAAGCGATGTCTGGTCCGAGAGAGATTTTGTCAAAAGTCTTGTGCCAAAGACAGACTTGTGCCAAAATACCACAAACTTGGTGGCTTAAAATAATAGAATTTTATTTCCTCACAGTGCTGTGAGGCCAGAATTCTGAAATCAAAGAGTCAGCAGTGGCATTTTCCCTCCAAAGGGTCTAGGGAAAGCCTCTTCCAGCTCCCAGTGGCTGCCAACATTTGTTGGCTTGTGGCCACCTTGCTCTAGTCTCTGCCTCTGTCTTCACACCATCTTCCCCTCTGTCTGTGTAGTTTTGGATCTTCCTCTGCCTATGTCCTCTGTAGAGAGTGGTGATGGTCTTTCAGTACGGGGTTAGGTATGGAGGGCCCGAAGGAGGTGACAGAGTGAATATCACAGGTTGGGGGAGCGGGATAGGGCACTTAGCTGCGTATCAAGGTTCAGGGGACTCTTGCTAAAATTGCTAAAATTGCCCTCAGCAGGCCAAAGGCCAGGCCTAGTCCAAGATCGAGCTCAGAGGAGCCTGACCAAAGTTAGGTCAAGGAGGGTGTCCTCGTCACTATAATGCCAAGTAACACCAAAGTCCACACGTGAATTCTCTGCCTATACCCAAAGGTGAGAGCTCATTATCCGAATGGTCTGAGACACAGGCTCGTCTTTACGAGAGAATAACAGAGGGATGCCTGTCAACTGCACTAATCACCAATTTCATAGGCACTAAATTCAGGCTGGAGAGTCCCGCCCCCCCCCCACCCCCACCGCTCCAGGGTAGAAGGAAAGGGGAAAAATGTGTTCCGGGAGAATTTTGAAAAGCTTCAACAATTATCCCTTGGCTTTTCAGCTGTATAGTGGGTACGTGGATGTGTACTGAATTCTGGTCTGTGCCTCGTACGTTGGGCATATCTCATCATTTTAAAACTTGGGATAGCACAATGTTGCTTACAGGGCAAGCATAAGCGGTAAGCACAAGATGATGTAAACCAGTGAGGCCTGGAAACCAGGAAATGCTCCAGAGAAGTGACAGTAATCTCGCTGGAGCTGGATGGACACGTCGGAGTTGATTAGATGGAGAAAGGAGAAGATACCCCGGCCCTGTGAGTGGCCAGAGTATGTGTAGAACAAAGTTTGTGAAGGATCCACGAATAGCAGGAGAAGCTCCAAAAACCTTGTGCAGATAGATAGATGCCGTAGGTCCATCTTCTTGACAAGCGTGCTTGGAGCACCTGCCTGGCAACACGTTCTGTGAAAGCAGGCTTCCACCGTCAGAGATGTCTGGGCCTGCCACCTGCCTCGCACACCTCTTGAACATCCTTACTCCTGCTCACGAAGCACGTTCATTCCATCATTGGAGGATCCGTCACCTCCCGGCGAGGCTCTGTCTACTTCTGGCCCATTACCGGCCCCCTGAGCCCTCTAACGAGAGACTGACTTATCCTACGGGGCTCTGTTTGGGACGGAATTGTGTCTCCCCCAAATTCATGTGTTGAAACCCTACCCCCTGATGGGACTGTATCTGCAGATGGGGTCATTAAGGAAGTAATTAAGGTTAATTGCAGTCATTAGAGTTTGGGCCTGATCCAAGGGACCCGGTGTCCTTATAAGAAAAGATGCACGTGCACAGAGGAAAGGTCATGTGCAAAATAGCAAGGGACAGCCACCTGCATCCACCTCCAGGAGAGATGCCGTGGAAGAAACCCGCCCTGCTAACCCCTTGATCTTGGACGTCCAGCCCCCAGAGCTGCAAAGAAATAAGTTTCTGTCGTTTTAGCCCCTCGCTCTGTGGTATTTCATTATCGCAGCCCCAGCAGTGTGACAAGAGCAAGGTCCCAACGTTTGGCTGGTGCGGAACCTAATCTTAGCCTTGCAAGACTGTCAAAAAAAAACTCCGCTGTGAGTCTCTTTCGGATTTTAGTGTCCCGCCCTGCAAAGGCCTGGTATCTGATGAATTTTCTCAGAGGAAAACTGGCTGAGTACCTGAATCCTGCAAATTCCCCTCCAAAGCTGGGTTGGTGTTTCTGCCTGTCAGCCCTGCTCAGAAAGGGTCCACTTCCGCGATTTGTAAGTCACATATGCTAAACAGAGTCCCCACCAAATACAAGTGTAGAAATCCTAACCTCCAGGACCTCCATTTGTGACCGGATTTGGACACAGGTCTTCAAAGAGGTAAGTTGAAATGAGGTCGGTAGCATGGGCCCTAATCCAATAGGACAGATGTCCTTATCAAAAGAGATGAGGGGGCCCCTGGGTGGCTCAGTCTGTTGAGCATCCGACAAGCCAACATAGCATGGGTTCTGCACTGGGTTCCGCCCCAGCTCGTGCCCTGAAGGGCAAGCCCCCCAAGCCACAGGCCAGCGCCACGCCCAGCCCAAACTTTTTCTCTCTTCCATCCTCTAATTCTCTCTAGAGAGTTCTCTGCTGCCTTCAAACACATGACCTCTGCATTTCACCCGCCTTTTCCAGGTGTCCCAGGCAGGACTCAGGTTGGGTTCCAGCTAATCTATCTGCCTGGAAGCAGAAGTCTTTGATATAAATTTCTTGTGATTATCCTTCTCCCCCTCCTCCTCCTTCTTCACAGCTCTCTAAAATAGAACCGTACACTTTTAGAGGGAAGGGACCGTTCTTTATCCCTTTGTACCTCTTTGTAGCACCTAGCCCAATGTCTGTGCAACGCTTTTGATTGTAGAATTTAGCATGGAGCTAAATATATTGTTGCTACTCAACAGACCAATCCATTGATTCAAAACAACGCACGTCATTGGGAATCTGGGATACGGCCAGGAAATCACAGAGCCAGAAACCATAATACACAGGGGCCACCTTGCCAAATCCCTCCTTTTCCAGATGAAGAACATGACTATGAGGTTCACGGGTCCTCCTAAAGGTACAGCTCATGTCGGAGGCACAGCCAGGCTGAGACTAAAGCTGCAGATTCACGTCATGTGTTTTTTTTCCCCCTAAACTTCCCGTCCCAGTCTCCCTTGACTTCATGTGACCAAGATGAAGTCAGTTAAGGGTTTTGTCCCAAATGCCAGAGCTAGAAATGATAATTCCGAGAAGGTCTCATGAGCCTGAATTATACTTCTTTCTAATGTGAAGGGGGCCAGGAAGGGGACCCTGTTGTCAAGGAGTCCCATCCAGAGCCCAGGGGAGGGTGTGGCCTGATCTGTTGTCCTTTCTGCGAACATCCCAGTATCTGTTCTGCCTCTCAGAACACAGCCCAACTCCCCCATTCTTGTTCCTCTGTCTGTATAACACCGAAAATTACAACGTACCAGATTCGGTCAACTGCTTACCAGATTCCCTTAAAAGTATATAACATTGTTAAAACCATTGTTTTTATATAAAAAGAAAAAAACTACTTTAATGGAAAGAGCCCAAATGTCCATTGATGGATGAATGGGTAAAGAAGATGTGGTATAGATATATGTACAATGGAGTATTACTCAGCAATCAAAAAAGAATGAAATCTTGCCATTTGCAACTACGTGGACGGAACTGGAGGGTATTATGCTAAGTGAAATTAGTCAGAGAAAGACAAAAATCGTATGACTTCACTCATATGAGGACTTTAAGACACAAAACAGATGAACATGAGGGAAGGGAAACAAAAATAATATAAAAACAGGGAGGGGGACAAAACAGAAGAGACTCCTAAATATGGAGAACAAACTGAGGGTTGCTGGAGGGGTTGGGGGAGGGGGGGTGGGCTAAATGGGGAAGGGGAATTAAGGAATCTACTCCTGAAATCATTGTGTCACTATATGCTAATTTGGATGTAAATGTTAAAAAATAAAAAATAAAATTCAAAAACTAAATAAATAATTTAAAAAATAAAAAAACTACTTTAAAACATGACATTTTTTACCCCTTATATTAAGATAAACTATAAAGTCATCGCCAATATAGATGTTACCCTTTGATTTAAAATTCCAACTTGAGTAGACTAGGTGAGGAACCTTAAAAAGCAGAGAGGATTTTAGGACCCGCGGGCAATGCTAGGATTTGTGGCACGTTCAACACCAGCGGAGCATATTTGAGCCAGTCTTGGCTAATCACATTTGGGGCCCAATTAAACCTTTCCCGACTTGCTCTGGTTTCTACCTGGGCCCCAGTGAAGGGAGAACAGCAGGTGAAATTGCCGTAAGGCGGAAGGAAATTTCAGCTGGGGCTGGCGAGGCCAACCTTACTGTTCATTAACCAGGCTTCTTCCAGATTCTGAAGGACAAGCGAGAGCCAAGCCAGAGTGAAGCCCATGGTAGGAGCCTTAAGCCCCCAAGAGCTGCTCTGCATTCTGTCTTCCTGCGAACAGAACGTCACCTCCCACTAAGCAAACGGCAAGGGTCCTCCCACTTCGAGGGGCAGACAAGTTCTACGGGGTCAATGAGCTGGGACAAGGTGAGATTATGCCATCCTTCTGCGATCATTATTAAGCCGGGTGGCCACAGGTGTGTGGTGATCTGAGCCATCTTTTCGATAGATGAATGGACACACGTGAGCGCGCGCGCACACACACACACACACACACACACACACACACACACAGGAATATTACTCAGCCACAGAAAAGAATGGTGTCTTGCCATTTGCAACAACATAGATGGATCTGGAAGGTATTATGCCAAGTGAAATAAATCAGAGATGGGCAAATACCACATGATCTCAGTCCTGTGTGGAATTTGGGAAACAGAACAAATAGACACACAAGAAGACAAATACAAAAGCAGACTCTAAAATACAGAGAGGGCGCCTGGGTATCTCAGTCGGTTAAGTGTCCGACTCCTCGTTTGGGCTCAGGCCATGACCACGTGGTTTGGTGAGTTCAAGCCCCACGTCAGGCTCTGCACCAGCAGCATGGAGCCTACTTGAGATTCTCTCTCTCTCCCTCTCTCTCTGCCCCTTGCCCCCTCGTGCTAGCTCTCAAAATAAATAAATAATCTTTAAAAAATAAAATAAATAAAATAAAATAAAATAAAATAAAATAAAATTAAATTAAATTAAATTAAATTAAATTAAAAAATACAGAGAGAAAATGTGGTTGCCAGGGGAGGGGAATGTGAGACACAGATAAAAGGGATTCGAGAGTACATTTACCATTGTGAGCACTGAGAATGTATAGAATCGTTGAATCACTATATTGTATACCTGAAACTCATATAACACTGTATGTTAATTATATTTGAATAAAAACTTTTTCAATTAAATAAATAATTTCTTAATTAAAAAAAAAAAAACTACGTCCCCTTTTTCTTTCAAACTTATTGAGAAGGGCATCCAGAATAATTTCCCTCGGTCTCCTTTGGAGTGACTATCTGAGGTTACTGCACTCAACAGAGTCTGGGGAAGACTTGCTTAATGCTCCTTCCCTTGGAGGAAGTGATCCCTTTGGTCAACCTGATGTATGTTTAGGGTGTTTGGGTTTAGGGGAGGGGATGAGGGGATGCCTTCAGGGGTGACGGAAGAAAGATCGAACAGATCTGGGAGCAAGAGAACCATTCTCAAGAGGTATTTTTCTCTACTCTGCCCTGAGCTCAGAGCCGGAGGCGCCCCCTCAAGAAAGAAACAGAGCACAGAAGAGTGGAACCATCTGCCCCCAGGTTGTCCACCGGAGTTGGTGCAAAGCATAGGAGCTCCAGGGAAAATGGAACCGGTTGCCCTGAGCGTAGCCGCTGGTGACCGCATGGCTGCCCCACTCTCCTCTGCCCCGGTTCTCAGGTCCATTCAAACTTACGCAGGAAGGAATCATCAGCCATCAGGTCCCCCTGCTCCCACCAGGATGAAACAACTTCCCACGGCACCTGCAGCACCCCACTCTGTGTCTGACACCTATCCATTCTCACTGGGTGACTTAGATGGCTGCCTTCTCTTCCTTCACCCCTTCAACAAATCTTTATTGAGCCCCTGCTGTATGCCACAGCCTCGTACAAAGCCCTGGGGCTATGAAATACCCTCACTCTCAAGGACTGTATATTCTGGTTGGGGTGGGAGCCGGACCATACGCAGATAAACATGCATCCCCAGGTAGCAACAGCTACCAGAGAGAGAGAAACATGGCGGCGCGACGGGGAACAACTGAGGGAGGGTTGGCCCTCTTTATGGTGGAAATCAGGGCAAGCCACACGGGGGAAGGAATATTTGAGCTGAGAACTGGGGCATGGAAAAAGCAGCAGTCACGTGAAAAACTAGGGTCAAGACAGGAGGCAAAGAGAGCCACAGATTCAGCTATGCACGCGTGGGAAAGTGTGAGGGCAACATGCAAAGGAGGCTGGGAGGCTGGAGCAAAGAGAGCAAGGGCAAAGGTGGAAGGAGGTGGCTAGGCATTTGTGGGGTGTGGCCAGAGGTGGAAGGTGTGGGTGGTCTTCCTGCGCGGAGGTCCTCCTCTGGGCAGGATGCGTTTGAGACGTCTCAGGCATGCACCTGGGAGGAGGCAGCTGGATGTCCATCTAGAGCTCGGGGAGACGTCTAACTCTGCTCCCTGTCTCCTTCGAAGGAGACAGAAAGCTGTCACGAAAAGGATCTCAGCCTGGCAACAGAGAGACGGGGATTCAAATCTCCTCTCGTGCGCTTGAGCACTGAGTGACCTCGGGCCCGTCTCTCAGGCCACAATAGGCACACGACACACGTTAGCTTCTTTTCTTCCTTCTTCCTGCCCACCCCACAACCCCCCCATCCCCGATCACCTGCAGTTACTACCCGGGTCTGGGGGCTTTCTGGTTCGAGTTTCCAAACAAGGCTGGAGTTTTGTCCTGAAACAGGAAGTCATTTACCAGATATTGACCAATCATGGAAACCTTCACTTAGAGCCACATGTTGGCAGAAGGCAGTCCCCCTTAGAGTCTCGGGAACTTCTTCGCTTTGAGTGCTACAGCCAAGATAGGGCTCCAGCCCCTGACCCTCCCAAATGGAGGTGGCTCCTGCGAGGTCTGGTCCTTCCCTGTTCTGCCCTGTATTCTTAGCCTGAATGACCGACCTTGCCTTACTCCTCTCAAGATATTACAAGAGGTTGCTGGCTCATCTCCCTGTCTGTGCTCTCCACCAGACGCATTTATCAAGAAACAGAGCCCCATCTATGTCATTTCCTTGCACAGGAACATCCAGTGCCTCCATTCTGCTCACAAAAATAAACACAGGGTCACCTTGGCATCTCAAGCAATGGGCAATGTGTCCCTGGCCTACCTTTCTGAACCTTTCTTGGTCTCCTTCTCTACATATAATCCATATTTTCACTGAGACATTCTCGAACTTTTTGCCCTAGGACCCCTTGGCACTTTTAAAAGTAATTGAGGACTGGTGCCTAGGTGGCTCAGTCATTAAGCATCTGACTTCGGCTCAGGTCGTGATCTCACAGTTTGTGAGTTCGAGTCCCGCCCACATCGGGTGAGCCAGAGCCCCGCTTTGAGTGAGCCCCACTTCTCTCTCTGTCTCTCTCTCTCTCTCTCTGCCTCTCACTCACTTTGCACCCTCTTTCTCACTTGAAAAAAATTATTGAGGACCCCAAGACGCTTTTGTTGATGTGAGCTATAACTCGCGTAACTACATTCTATATATATGCTACATTACGGATCAAACCTGAGAAATTATTTACTTATTAATTAAACTCAATGACAATGAGTTCATCGTGTGAAAACACAAATGATGCGTTTTTACAAAACCTACTGCATTTTTCACACGGTGCGACCGGGACATTGACATTTTTGCAAATTTCTAACGCCTGGCTTAACGAAAGACTGCTAGATCCCCACATCCGCTTCTTCATCAGAATGTCATTTCGGTTAAATTATATGTAGAAAAACTCAGCTTCACGCAAACATCCAGGTGGCAAAGAGGGGCCCTCAGGGGTCTCCGGAAAGGGTCTTGGGGACCCACAGGAGTAAGGGCACCCACCTTGAGAGCCAACATTCTGGTTAAAGCAGGCTCTTCCTAATTCTCTCAATGAGCCCCTGAATTCCCTGCACCCACGCCGGGCTCTTCCTTATTAACCTGTCAAAACCTTAGTCTAAGACCGAGGTCAGAGGCTTTTACAACAGACTAAAGAAGCCACAAGGCCCACGAGGAACCAGAAGGACCACGTTAAGTAGGAACTGGCACTTGGGGTGATGCCCCAGGAGCGTTCCCCCAGAGGGCTGACGTTCTCTCCGCACGCCCGCTCCGCCAGCTCCCCCTGCCAGAGCCACGCTGTCGGCAGCTGTCTCTGAGGGCTTCTAGCATATTGTCTCAGCCCGCTAGAGCAGCCATAACAAAATGCCACAGACTGGCTCGTTTCAACAACAGACGTTTATATTCTCACAGTCCTGGAGGCTGCCGGTCTGGGACCAAGGGCTGGTTGCCTCTGACGCCCATCTCCTTGGCTTGTAGGCGTCCACCTTCTTGCTGGGTCCTCACTCGGCCTTTTCTCCGGATGTGCACAGCCCTGGTGTCTCTTCCCCTTCTTATAAGGACACCAGTCCTACAGGACTAGGACCCCATCCCCATGACCTCATTTGACCTGATGACCTCTCTAAAAGCCCCATCTTCAAACACAGTCACACTGGGGGCTAGGACTTCAGCCCATGAACTTGGGGCAGAGACAGAATCCATTGCGCTCAAGGCGGCTGTTTCTGTGCCATCGCCCTCCTCTGTCTCTCCAAGTTGCTTTCAAAAAAATTTTTTTTCAACGTTTTTTATTTATTTTGGGGACAGAGAGAGACAGAGCGTGAACGGGGGAGGGGCAGAGAGAGAGGGAGACACAGAATCGGAAACAGGCTCCGAGCCATCCGCCCAGAGCCTGACGCGGGGCTCGACCTCACGGACCGCGAGATCGTGACCTGGCTGAAGTCGGACGCTTGACCGACTGCGCCACCCAGGCGCCCCTCCAAGTTGCTTTCAGCAAGAATTTAAACAACAAATAAGAATAAGGTCCAGAAAAGAAATTCTGGGCGGTAACAATTTTCTTTCAGTGAACCTTGTATACCTAATCATAACAGTGAAAAGCATGAAACGTATCCCATTACAAAAAGGGGGGAAGGGAAACATACTAATGTGTTTTGATTCTATGAAGGCATTTTTCGCTAAAAGGGGTGGGGGGGGGGGTGAAGCTGGACAACTTGTTCCAAAAGAGTCAGCACCACTAGATCCAGAGAATGAATCGCACACAGACTGGCAGGGCTGAAGCAATAAGTCTGTTTCCTCAACGTGACCATCACCATAGCACCTTTTCGTGCGAATCATTAGGTTTAAACGACGTAAATAATTCTCTTCACTCCTTTTTCTTTTCTTTTACTTCCAGCCTCGTTAACATACAGTGTAATATTAGTTTCAGGTGTACAATACAGTGAGTCAACACTCCCATACGACACCCGGTGTTCGTCACGACAGGTGCACCCCTTAATCCCCATCACCTGTTTCCCCGTCCCCCCCCCCCACCTCCCTCTGGTACCCATCAGTTTGTCCTCTATAATTAAGACTCGGCTTCCTGCTTTGTCTCTCTCTCTTTTTTCCCTTTGCTCATTTGTTTTGGTTCTTAAATTCCACATGGGTGAAATCATACGGTATTTGCCGTTCTCTGACTGACTCCTTAGCGTAATGCACCCTAGCTCCACCCACGTCATGGCAAATGGCACGATTTCATTTTTTTTTTCTGGATGACTAATGAATAATTCCTATTTCTAATCATTTTTATTTAAATCCTTTGACTGAAATGAGTTAAACACTCCCTGTTGAGGGGCGCCGGGGGGGGGGGGGGGCTCCGTCGGTTAAGCATCCGACTTTGGCTCAGGTCATGATCTCGCCGTTTTTGAGTTCGACCCCCGCGTTGGGCTCTGTGCCAACAGCTCGGAGCCTGGAGCCTGCCTCGGATTCTGTGTGTCCCTCTCTCTCTGCCCCTCCCCTGCAGGCACTCTGTCTCTCTCTGTCTCAAAAATAAAAACAAACATTAAAAAAAAGTTAGACCATCCCTGTTGAAACACAGGAATATGTAAGGTAGAGGTATGAACTTCACCCACAGCAAGTTCAAATGATCACAAACCACAAGGACGTCGCTCTCAGGGGCAATGTGTGCTCACACTGAGTTGAGTTGACGCATTTTGAGACCAACTGTAAAACTAGCTGTTCTCAGGGCGCCTGGGTGGCTCCGTCGGTTGAGCGTCCAACTCGATTTCAGCTCGGTTCATGAGATCGAGCCCCACATCTGGCTCTGCATTGCCCACGGGGAGCCTGCTTGGGATTCTCTTTCTCCCTCTCTCTCTGCCCCTCACCCATTCTCTCTCTCTCTCTCTGTCTCTTTCTCAAAATAAAGAAGCTTCAAAAAACCTGGCTGTTCTCTGATGTGACTTCCACGTAGAAGACAATCTTTCATGGAAGATGAGTGATAATAATATGCTGATTTGCAGCGTGCCTCCATATTATACAGTACACTGTTAAAGTTCAGAAGTTACTGAACCAGTGGGTTTGAACTTGGACCCCACAAAAGATTTTCGGGGAGGGGGGAGCACTTTGTCACGGACATGATTTAGACTTTCTTGGTGCGTAGGAGGCTGACCCACTTTTCGTCTGTTTTACTACCGTTATTAAATTACCAAGTTTTACCCCGTTTTATTACTGTTGTTAAATTCTCTACGGACAATAAGCTTTCTGATCGCTTTCCCTCAGGGTGGACCTCCCACTGCCCTGCCCCTGATGCACCACCAGCTATAAGCCTCCGTCTGGCCCTTAGTTCATCCCAAGTGTAAGCAGAGGTCCCCCTGTGCCCACAGGGGCCTCAGACAGGGGCGTGGCTGCGTGCGCGCAGGGGGTTGTCGGCAAGGTGGGAGGTGGCAGCGCTTGGAAGGGAGGCACGCCAACAGGCTGTTGTCTGTCCTTCCAGGCCGGATGCACACACTGAGGTCCGAACCCGAGGCAGAGGGACCGCGGACAGAAGCTTAGGCGGTTACTCCTCGGGGGACTCGGCCAGACACAAGAGCTCAGTCCTCTGGCTACCGCGGTCCCAGCTGAGAAGTGGAGCCCAGGGGAGACACCGCTTGGCCCAGAGCCCCCCGCTGCGGCGCACTTCCGGGTGGCTTTGGCTTTGGCGGGGCCTGGACGCAGCAGCCTCTGCGCGCAAAGGGCATCCCTCGGGGACTGCCAGCATCGGCAGCATGGAAGGGGGGCCATTCGCAGGGGCCCCCTCCCAGGCTCCCGTGGTCAGTTTTGCTGCAAACTTAGGGAAGACGCAAGGGAGATTCGGATGGCCTCATTTCTGCATCGGGTGTCGTTCTTGGCTTTTCCCAGGGTCGGCTTCATGGTTTTCCTCCAGATCCGGCGGCTCAGTACGAGGCATCGCAGGGAGTGTGATGTTCCCAGCCGCAGAAGGCCACGCGCAGCCCCAGAGCGCAAGCGCTTAGCTCACAGAGCGTGGTGTAGACGGCAAGGTCTCCGGAGCTGCCGGGATCGCCAGGGCGGGTCCTGCGCTTCCCTGCAGGGCCATCTGTTTGTCCCTTCTGCCCTGAGACCCCTCCCTGCCGGGAGGAGGAGCTGCCCACATTCAGTCCTGCTCTGAAACCCTTCTGCTGCCTCAGGGACCACCCTGCCCACACCGCACGCCCCTGCCCCAGCCTTGCTACTGCTCTCATTTCACCTCTGGGTCATTTCTACCCCAGCCCCGCTTCTCAACCCAGTGTTTCCTGCTAGAAATCCACAAATCCTTCTCTCCTGATGCACCAGGTCAGAGCTGCGAATAGCCCAACTAGCTAGGGTAACCTCACCAGAAAAACTCTTCCCTACCTTGCCAGGAGAGAAAGGCTTTTTCTGTGAGGTCCCCAAACTGCCTTTGGGTTCTCTGGCTCCTTTCTTACAGTTCTGTCCCATTCCTGGAGCATAGCTGGCAGACCACGGGGCTTGGAGAGGACGATCCTGGCATCTTCTCCCCGGGGAGAAGCCTTCAGCAAACTGGTAGGAGCCTTAATTTCCTCCCATTGATAACTGTGATGACCCTGTCCTCCCCACATGTCTGCAAGGCGGGTCGACAGGACTGTGCCCATCCAGGGCCCGGCTCAGGGCTGCCGTGCCCAGGCACTCGGTGTCCCCCCGCCCAGGGCCCACACTCACTGGCAGGACCACACTGGCCCTAGCTTTCCTTTCTGCCCAGCAGGTCTCTGGGCTCCTGTTCAAAGTGCCCATCTGGATCTTGGACTCCTGCGGTCGTAATTCCCTTAACCGGTCCGGGAAAGATCGGCTGGGCCCCTGCCACAAGCCCAGGCACCAGTGTCCCAGAAACAAGCGACACACAGTCCAAATGCTCAGAAAGCTTACCCTCTGGCGGCTGGAGACAGATGTGGAACCGGAACAAGGGGCTAGAATAGAGGCAGGTGTCTGCAGTCCCCATCCCTCCCTGCAGACCTTCCGAGTCTGACCTCCCTCTGCCAAGCTCTGGGCCTGGGCGTGCACAAGAACCTCCTGGGTCTCAGTTTACCCATATCTAAAGCAGAGGTCCTCGCAATGCACGAAGTCACGTGAGTTCCTGCCACCAGCCCTCAGGGAGGATTGAATCTAGCTCTCGTCTGTTCCCAAACACTTCTCGGCTCCAAGCAACCAGCTAAAATATCTGAAAGAACAACTTCCCCTCGAACAAAACACAGCACAACAGAAGGCACACGCCTGACGGGGTGGGGGCTGGGCAGCCCTCTTAGCATTTGTTCAGCAAATGTGCCTAGCGTTTGCTAGAGAGGCACCCTCAGCTCCCCGGCTCCCTCCCTGGCCGTGGGCCTCCTCGGAGGAGGGGACAGCTCGGATCCTTTGTTGACCCAGCATCCACCAGCCAGCTCAGGGCTGTGTGCTGAGAACAAATGGTTCCCTTTGAAGCCAGTGACTCCTCCCCAGCATCCTGATGAGGTGAGTTTCCAAAGCTCTCCGCTGGTTCTGGGTGGGGAGCAGGAAGGAGGCGGAAGGAATAAAATCACCTCTAAAAGCGATTACAGATTCCCAGGGCTTCTTCGGGCAGCTTCAACGTGCAGAGAAACATGAAGGGAAGTCTCCGGGTGCCTCTGCCCCGAGGGCGGGGGGAGGGGCCGGTTGGCCATGCCCCTGCGGAGCGGAGCAAGTAGAGGGACACTTGAGGAGGTGAGAAATACTAAGGAGGGGAAGAAGGGGGGCCTCCCTGAGTGCCTTTCTACACCTAAGCAGCCAAGCCCTTCCAACACATCTCACTTAAAATTCGCCATATCCCAGGGGTGCCTGGGTGGCTCAGTGGGTTACGCATCTGACTCTTGGTTTTGGCTCAGGTCACGATCTCATGGTTCATGGGATCGAGCCCCGCACCAGGTTCCATGCTGACAGCGCAGAGCCTGCTTGGGATTCTCTCTTTCTCCCTCTCTCTCTCTCCCTCTCTCTCTGCTCCTCCCCTGCTCACTCCCTCTCTCGAAATAAATAAAATAAACTTTAACAAAATTCACAGTATCCCAGAAGGTGAGTTTTACGTCCTCTACTTACTATGCAGGTTGTCCCAAGTGACATAGATAGGAGTAAAGGAACAGGATTCCAAACCCGAAGCCTTGATTTCCACCCCAGTCCTCACTGTCTCCTGGTGGGTCTCCGAGAGGTGAGGGGGACATCTCATGACGCCTTGGGAGTCACAGACCACTGGTTACTCTGGGATATCGCTTCAAACTCCCGAGTGGCTGTGGTCAACCCTTTATTTAACTCAGCGAGGCCACCAACCTAGCACATCATACCTGGGGGTCGTCACCTTTGGTCCCCTCCATTTATGACAGGAAATGCCATCTCCATTCACCGGAAACTGTCCATCCCCACCCGCCTCTGCACACAGCCTTATGCCCCCTTCCCGGGCTCTAAAGTAATCAGATGTATTTATTAATTAGTCATCATTATTGACTTGACATCCTGCTGTCATTTAAATAAACTCAGTGAAATTAATGAGGCCCCTACTAATAGGCAGTCTTCTTGTGCTAATTATTTTTTGGTGAACAAATTCATTGTGAACATAAATAGCAATATTAATCACGCCAGAGATCAATATTTGCGCGGGGAAGTGAGCGCTGGAGCCCCAGAGAAAGGACACGGCAGCGTGTGGACGTTGGCAGAGTTTTGAGACTTACTGGAGGAGAAGGTGGGCTCGTCTAAGGGAGGCGCTGGCGATGGGTGGGGGTGAGGCGAATGGTCCCCAAAGGCAGAAAGGAGTCGGCGGGACCTGGAGGTGAAAGGAGCTGTGGCTCTCTCGCAGGCTTCTGTGGTCCAAGGGCTAACGCAAATTCGGAGACACCGAAAAGCCTGCCTTTTCCTCACCGCCCCCTGCTTCCGCTGCAGGCACCGATCTTGTCCCCATGGACCCCACCATCTAGTAAAGCCGTCTCGACGAATACCTTCTCTCCACACCCCTCCTCCAGCTCTCATCGTGGTTATGCTCCGTTTACGCTCCCCCCATCCCAAGGGGTCTCTCCCCTCCATCCAACTTCAGCTTCCCCCACCCCAATCCAGCCTCGACACCAGAGATCAGACCATCCTTTTCCCCCGTGAAGGAGTTTTCCAGTGGTCCCCACCAGCCAGAGCACAGTCCAAGTTCTTTCTAGAATGCCAGCTCCTTTCATGGAGTTCAAGCCTTCCAAATCGTAATTGGCATTATCCCCCTAACCTCCGTCTCACGTGCTCCCCACCGTAGGAACTCTGTCTCCACCCAGCATTTAACTCAGCGAGGCCACCAACCTACCACATCAGACCTGGGGGTCGTCACCTTTGGTCCCCTCCATTTATGACAGGAAATGCATCTCCATTCACCGGCAACTGTCCACTCTCCACCCTTAAAAGCTCACTTCTCCTGGGGACCCTTCCTGCACCCTGTTCCGAGCCCCTCCTCTGCTCCATGACTCCAGAGGCTCCCGCCTCACAGGTCCATCATACTGATTATAACTTTTAGTTTATGTGTCTTTCTCATTCCCCCGACTCTGAACGTCTCGAGGGCATGGCATTTGTGTGATTCATTTTAGGCTCCACGAAGCCCAGCAGCCCATAAGTGTTTGATGAAGGAGAAGGAACTGTTTGACGTGGGAGAGACTGAGGGATCAGCGGGCGGATGAGCGGGGACAGAATCTCACAGATCGAAGGCTCGGGTGAGGGGGGCACAGGGGCTGCCCGTGAGGGTCTTGGAGGCTTTGGTAAACGGACTAACTGTGAGCTAAGGATGCTGAAAGGAAGTGGTCAAGAGAAACCAGCAAGAGGAGACGCCCCCGTATTCGGATCCAGCAAGCACCCCGGATGGGGCTTGAGGGAATACGGAAAAACTACCAACCGTGTTTAACTCATGTTTTCAAGCCCTGCCTGAAAGGGGAATCCAAAAGCGTTAACCTAAGCACACCTGAACTGTGTGCAGGAGACCGATTTCTGGAGGTCTCAATGGGCAAGCCATGGCAATTGCCAATGAGGGAAAGAGAACCAGGTTCCCCGCAACCCCTCAAAGGAGCCTTGCTGAAAGCTTAGCCTCATTCTGCTCGGAGGGATGTTGGGACTATCACGGAGGGGGGCATCTTCCTGCCGAGCAAATGACGTGCACGTGAATTGCCAGGTCTCCGAGGAAATATGAAGCTCTCTCCATGTCCCTGGGAGACGAGGCTCGCGGCACAGAAGAACCCTGGAGACCATAAGGGCCCCCCAGGAGGCAGAGAGATGGGGGGTCCCACTGCCCAGCACCGAGCGAGCTCTGAAACCACACGCACATCAGCCCTTCCCAGAGATTCACCGGAAGGCGCCTGGCCTGGTAACCATGGGATACTACTCCCTTCACATCCAAAGACACTCTCCTGAGCCCCTGCCACGTACCAGGCACTGAGCTAAGGGCTACCTACCCCTTGAAAAGCCCTTCCTACTCTGATGAGCTTCTAAAACGTATTAGCTCACCTTTGATGAGATCTCGGGAAGCGTGACCTGAGAAAGAACCACACAGACGTTGTGCTGGGCTGGGGTTTTCTCTCCTAAGAAACCAGAAGCCCCTCTTTTCTTTGACAGGTAGCGGGCTAAGAGGAGACCAGCGGTTCTTTTCCAGCATAAGAAAAGGGGGTGGGGTGGGAAGATTATACGTGTGAACTACGCTTCAGTTGCGCTGAGAATCCAAAATCTCATGGCGCAACTTCATCCTCCATAAATCTAACGTGAAATGAAATGCTTTTGGCATGTTGCTGTACCAAGACGTGGTGCTTTGAGCCCGAGGTGGTGTTTTAATGCAATGGAAACATGCATGGTCCGTGAATAATGTATGTTAAGGGGCCGTGTATAATGGTCTGGGACCATTGTATCATGTAGAAGACAAATCTTTTGGTTGAAATATCATTGACTCAGAATTCTTTAGGGGGCGCTATCCCTCTGGTGTGGGTCACTGCGAATCTTCTCAGGCTTCTTGTGCCTGTTAAAGCGTGCAAGCCTTGCCCCTCGTCTCCACCAGAGTCTAACCTGTGAATCGTGAGACACAAGGAGTTGAGAATGGGCTGCAATCAGCTTCCTCAACGTGCTCAGTCACCACCAAAGGTCAAGGCAAAGTCAAACTGGAGACACAGCTTTGATAGGATAGGGCATCCTATCACTGCCTGTCTTAGCAGGGATGGTGAAGAAAGGAGAAAAACTCATATGCGGGTGCATCACCGAAGTCACTGCCATGTGCATCTGGGGCTCGGCCCCATGGGCATCTTACTGAGGAGCAGGTAGAACGCTGGGCAGAATTGTCCACTCCAGTTCAACCTGGAAGTATGTTATCTATTGGCTCTGGGACCCATTGGGTGGGAGTTGCTCCCCGCCCCCCCCCACCCAGGCTGGGGATATGTACTTGACGAGTGAGGTCCCCCTGACGTCACAGGTGTCAGACAAACACTAGAGACAAAATTGAAAGACCATCCTGGGCGCTTTCGGGAAGGTGCCCTCAGTCCAAGTTTGAAGTTTGAAGTCCAGCCAGGAACTCTCTCTGTAGCTGTGGCTCAAACCGAATGAGAGGACAAGAAGGTGTGAACGGAGACACTAGAGGTGTGTGACATGCTCTAGATAGGAAGAGTGGAGCCCACAGCGGGGGTGAGGGGAGGGAGAAGGTCCAGGTTCATTTTTCTAGCCCCATCAACACACTCGATTTTGAGCAAATAATGAGAAACCACAGAATCCAGACACGGAAAGGACCGTGGATGTCATGTGGCCTGACTCCATCCGTTTGCAGATGGGGACACTGAGAGCCAGACGTGATTTGTAACAAGGTCACCCAAGGCGCTCTTGTGGGACAGGAATTCAGGGGTCGCCTCATTCAAGGTGTGCCTTCCCACCCACCTTGTTTATTGGCTGAAGGAAGAAAGGTCAAATAGGCAGATGGCTTTGACACCTGCCGTTTGTCCTAAGCAAACTGCGGACAGCTTTCCTGTACCTTAGATGTAGTGTGTCCAGCCATGAGGTTCACCCCATAGAATGTTTGAGATCCGGGTAACCACCGTAATAGCAAACAGATGGGCTTGCAAAGGCCGCCACAGGAAGGTACCACAGAACCGGTCTAAACAGTGGTTTAAACAGAGTGGGTTAAACAGAAATTTATTGTCTCACAGTTCTAGAGGCCAGAAGCCTGAGATCAAGGCACTGACGGGGCCATGCTCCCTCTGAAGGCACACGGAAGGATCTGTTCCAGGCCTCTCTCTGACTTTCTGGTAGTCTCAGACGCTCCTTGGCTTACGGCAACCTAATTCTCGTGTTCACATGGCTTTCTTCCTGTGTGTGTGTCTGTTTCAGAATTTCCCCTTTTTATGAGGGCACTAGTCACATTCTTCCTGGGCCCACCCTACTCTAGTGTGACTTCATCTTAACGAATTACATCGGCCACGACCTTATTTCCAAAATAAGGTCACAGTTTTTAGGACTAACGTGGCAGCTGGGGTCGGGGGAGGGGGACACGATTCAAACCATAACACCAAGAAATGGATTTCCATACAAGTATGCACCAAGTCTGTGAAGAATTCAAAGAGAAGGGAAGTATTTCCTCTGCACGGAAAGGGTTCTCGATCCCCTTGGAAAGGCAAATTGTAGAATATTTAAAAGTAAAGAAAACAGGGGCACCTGGGTGGCTTAAGTCAGTTGAGTGTCCAACTCTTGATTTTGGCTCAGGTTCTGATCTCGTGGTTCTTGAGTTTGAGTCTGATCTGGTTCTGCGCTGACAGGGGAGAGCCTGCTGGGGATTCATTCTCTCTCTCTCTCTCTCTCTCTTCCCCTCTCCCACTCTTGCTCTTTCTCTCAAAGTAAATAAACTTAGAAAAGAAAAGAAGAGAAAAGAAAGGAAAAGAACAGAAAGGAAAGGAAAAGAAAGGAAAAGGAAAGAAAAGAAAGGAAAATGAAAGAAAGGGAAAGGAAAGGAAAGGAAAGGAAAGGAAAGGAAAGGAAAGGAAAGAAAAGAAAAGAAAAGAAAAGAAAAGAAAAGAAAAGAAAAGAAAAGAAAAGAAAAGAAAAGAAATTCCACAGACCGGGTGACTTACACTATGGGAATTTATTTCCTCGCAATTCTAGGGGCTAGAAGTCTGAGATCAAGATTTCCGCAGGGCTGGTTCCTTCTGAGGCCTCTCTCTGTGGCCTGCAGGGAGCTGCCTTCTCTCTGTGTCCTTCTATGGCCTTTCCTCTGCGAGCACACATCCCCGGTATCCCTCTGTGTTTCCAAGTTTCTCCTTCTTATAAGGGAATCAGCCAGATTGGATTAGGGCCTCGTTTTAACGTAATCACCTTTTAAATGCCCTGTCTCCGAATACAGTCAAATTCTGAGGTGCTGGGCATTAGGACTCCAACATAGAAATTTTGAGAGGACACAGTTCAGCCCATAATATGATGGCGGCAGTCAGGGGTGGGGGGGGTCCATTACCATACAAAGCTAGAAGTAATCCACCGCTCTGGGCTTCACACACAGTCAATGGCCTCAGGATGGCTTCTATCTGTCACCCATAAGAACTAAGGTCTCCTTCCCTTCCTGACATGAAATCTCCACCAGATTCATCAGTTACTCATTCTTCCAACATTTATTGAGCACTTACTATATTCCAGGGCCTATGGAGTAAACTTTAGAGGAAAGTAATGTAAGAATTTGACATACATAGTCTCATGTTATTCTCACGACGGACTTGAAAAGTAGGCACCGTTCTTGTCCCCAGCTTATACTTCAGAAAACTGAGGCACAGAAAGAATAAACAGCTCGCCTAATTCTTACAAATTAACAAAAGGTTAAGAAGTGAAGCCAGGCCTAAGTGGTCAAGTTCTGAGAGAATTCTAGAGGTGGCAATGACTGATGTGACTGGTCCTTCATAAGGTTTCTGGACACAGGATGTGCGGGAGCAATCGCCATTTGAAGGGGCAGAGAGAGAGAGAGTCAACTCACCCCTCTGAATAGGCATCTCAACGTGAGAAAGTGGCACTCAGAATTCTGGTGAGACCTTGGCCCTTGGGCTCCAGCGAGGTCCTTGGACTCCCGAGAGCCATGATCTCGGAGCTCAGGATGAGAAACAATCTGCATAGGTGACCTGATGATCTTTCAGATTTCAGGTATTGGAGTCAATGTCTAGCCTCCTGGTTCAGAGAGATCTCAAGAGTAGGATGCCCCCAGTCTATGGACATACCGCCCTGAACGCGCCCGATCTCGTCTTATCTCAGAAGAGTAGGATCCCCCTATCCAGGTTCCCATTAAAATGCCCATTGAAATGGGGATTTGTTGGTTTGCTGACCCACATTCTAGATTTGAGGCAAGAATCTCCCTGGTTGGGAATCTTTGTTGCTTCTGCAGGCAAATGTGAAGGTCAAGCCTTATTTCTAAAGACATGGCATATTCTCCTTACTATTTTCTCGTGGGCTATGTTTTAGACAAAGCATTTTCTGCAATCAGGTAACTATACCTGTATCCTAGCTCCTTTGCCATTCATCTTTTGTAAACTGTGAAATTAACAAGCCTCACCGCGACCAACTGAGAACCACCCCCCCATCTCTCACTACCATTTACTGAAAATCTTTGCTTGGACATGCTTTACTGATAGCACTTGAGCAATTTTGATTAATGTTTCTCCCCTGCTAATCTTCTGATATCTCTCTGTGTGCACATTCATTAAAGGACTCCCAGCTCTCCACGTTGTGGCAGAGGTGAAACTCAGCCCCGTGTTTGCCGATGTTACACTGGTCCGCTCGCCCAGCATTATCTGATGATGTGGTATTAAAGAATTAGGTCAAATAATCTGGATAAACCTTCAGGATTAAAGGATCTGCGGTTGTCTCGCTGACCAATATTTTGAAAATCTAGTTATCATCAGGCACACACAGTGGACTCATTGTTCATTCATTCCACAAATTGTGACGGGCGCTTGCTAAGCGTGTTCGGGAACTCTTCTAGGCACCGAAGAAACAGAGAGGCCCGGCTTTCCAGGAACTGGCGACAGAGGAAGGAAGATAAGAAGCAAAACACATAAATAACAATACCGTGGGGTAAGTGACATGGCACCCAGGGGAGGGAGAGACAAACTCTGCCCGCCACCAGGATGATTTGACATACAAAGGGACATTTGAGCTCATCTTGAAAGATGGGAAAGAGTTCGTTGGGTGCAACCCAGTGTGGGTCCGAGGAGGCCTTAAAGGTAAAGGAAATAGTGCATACAAAAGGGCAGAGCCTTGGTGTGCTTGGCACTCGACCCAGAGTGAGCGGCAGAGACCGTGCTGGAGAGGCCCCCGGGGGCCGGGTCCTGCTTGACTTGGACGCCAGACCAAAGAGTTGGTCCTGATATTGTAGACCACTCGCTTCAAACTGTGTCCCGTGGGGCCAAAGCCCCCCTTAGCCACTTCGGGGAGCAACGACGAGCAGGGAGAGAAGTAAGGAGAGGGTGAGTTCTTCACCCTGCCACCCCAACTTCAGCCAAAGCAGTTTGGCTCAAACGAGGGCAGTGGACATGGTTATGGGGATAGGAAAGAAAGCAGACTCAAGAAGCATTTGCAACGCACATGCACGAGTCAAGATGTTCCAGAGAAACAGAAGCGACAGGATATCTACGTAAAGAATTTTATTATAAGGAATTAAAGGGATTGGCTCCCGCAATTACGGAAGCTGAGAAGTTCCAAGATCAGCAGTTGGCTAGCTGGAGACCCAAGAAAGGTGATGCTATAGTTCCGGCCCGACAGCTGGCCCACTCAGGATCCAAGAGACGAGGGTGCTTTGGTTCCAGTCCCAAGACAGGAGGACACCAGTGCCTCAGTTCAAGCAGTCGAGCGAGAGGTGTGCCCTCTTAAAGCTTTTGGTTCTTTCCAGGTCTTCTACAGATTGGCTGAAATCCACCCACATTAGGGAGACCAACTTGCTTTATTCAGCCGACCCCACCGAACGTTACTCTCATCCAAAAACACCCTCATAGATGCACCCAAGAATCATGTTTGACCAACTACCTGGGCATCCAATGATCCAGTCAAGTTGATGCGTAAAATTAACCACCGTGTAGAATTAACAAAACTTGAAATTAAAGCAAAAGTTTTGGAGGTCAAAGACTTTGCGTTAGTACAGCCTGTAGCAATAGAACAAGGGAGAACGCTGGAGGGAATAACCATCCCCTCTTGCTCTCTTTCGGGGCCAGGGCTAGCCTCCACAGATCTTACCAACACCCCCCTACCAGCCACTTCTGAAGGAACTTCAGCAAGTGTCCTTTTTTTTCCTTTCAAGCGAAAGAACCCAGCCAGAAACCAGCCTGACTCCACCCACCAAGAGATCCAGAAATGTGTTTAATAAGGCTCCTGCCTCAACTGTTGACTGATGCAGACCCATAGATACCTGTGCGTGCACTCTGGGACCTGAGTCACTGTGTATGCCCATCAGGGAATTAGGAGCCTCCTGAAGCCCACTGTCCAACCTGAGTTGGGTACCGATGCCTCTTCTCTTCCTGACAAAGGTACCAAGGTACTTGTGGGAGGGAGACACAGTCTGCCCAGCTCCCCCGAGTCAAGCACACAGGCCTGTCTCCTGGCTAAGTTTGTGGTGCCTTTCACTGCAGGACAGCTCTCAGTAGATGGGGACATAATAAGCATGTTGAATTGGCAAACTTTTTCAAGTGTGCAAAGGGCTTCCGGCCCAGTCATTGCCCCTGGTTCATAGTCTTTCCTTTCTGGAATGTCCCCAGAATCTCTAGGGCTCTCAGTGTATCTGTCTCATCCTCCAAAAGGGATCTCTGCAAGCTTCCCAGCCCCTTGGACCCCCAGCCCCCAATGGCTGACCTTCCATTACTGAGATGTCTTATTCTGGAATAAGGCGGAGAGGCGGGCATGTGTGAACTAGGGTCATCGGGGGGCCCTTTCCAACTAGAGTATTTGTTCTTCAGTGACTCCCCATTCTGGGCCTCCGCCCTGCCCAACAATGTGCCTGAAGATGCACCTTGGGATATAGCCTCTTTATGCCCATCCCAGGATGTTTCTGGGGTTTACATGACTGGAATCAAAACGCTAACCTCTGCGTAGGTAACTAACGACTCCTTAGCTCCAGTTCCGCACAATTTACTTGGGATGAAATCTGATGCTCCAAATCCACACTGTGCTGTTTTCCTTCTTTGGCCTCACAGTGAATTTGTTCAGCAAGAAATCACTCTTTAAGACGCGCTGATGTCTCTCCCCTGTCTTCTGATTCTGGAGTGCGAGTCTGCAGAACTCCTGGAAGGCGGAGCTTTCGTCTTGAGTCCAAAGGCTGCCACAGCAATAGAGCACCCACTGGGAACTCTTGAAGGCCTGTCGACATCCTTCCTCCTTTGAGCACCGTACGGCACAAAGAGAATTGCCCTTGGAGTCAACAAACCCTCAGCCATTGACTTATGTGACAAATATTTATTAAGTGTCAACCACGTGGCCGGGCACTGTCCCGAGTGTTGGGCATACATTCGTGAACAAGATAAGCATCCCTGCTGCCATTATGGAACATACGGTACAGATCCTTTCTGTCTTTTAGCTGTGTGACCTTGATCAATGTGCTTCACCTGTCTGAGCCTGACTCCTCTTCTGGTATCTGAGGATAATGATGCTAGCTTCCAGGAGACGGTGCCTGGAACAGTCTAGGCATTCGTTGACATGCAGAGATTTTCCGTCTTGACCTCGAATTTCTGGGAACACCCTCAAGCTGATGGGAACAGCTTTATGGCACGATCAGATTCAAATGGGGGGTGGGGGGGTTTGTGAGCCAGCCTGAAAACACTCGAAGTATAAAAATTCACAACCGGTGTCAGAAAAGCAAATACAAACTTCTTTATGTGGTTCCCCGCTTAATTTATTTTCAACTTTGTCTTAAGTGATATTTCTCGCCGACGTAGACGAAAGGGAAAATATCTAACTAGAGTTGAAACTCCCGGTGAATGCTCCAGATTCATAAATCAGCTCCCGTGGGTGCTCTGGAGCGGGTCGGTGGCGTGCTACTGCCCCCGTGTGTAGCAAGCTTTGCTAGCAAGGACCTGGGAGCTGAGCAGACATTAGGCTGGGGGTTTGGGGGGGGGGTTCTTTTGTTATTGTCATTTTTTTTTAACAAGAACAGTTAAGAAGGAGAAAATGGACTCTGAAAAATCCTCTTTATCCACGATCCGATAGAGTAACACCCAACGAAGTCAGAGCAGCTGGCAGCCGTTTACCAAACCCCAAGAGTACACCCTTCGTCCTTGCCCTGTCATGCAATGGACACCAGGCTCCGTTCGCGGGGAATAGATCCATCCAGTCGAGAAATAGAGAAAACTCCCCGAATAGCACTCAGAGCTCAAACACGCCCTGAGCGGCAAACTGGTGTGGGGAGTCCTCCACGATTTGTAGTCAGCCCGACAGAATCTCTGGGGCACAGCTGTTCAGGTGGTCTGGCTTCTTTTCTCCACCCACGAAGCACCTGCCGTGTCCACCTGCCAAGAGTCAGCACAATGGATCTGTGTGCTCTCTATTTCCAGAAACGTTCACTAAACTATGGCTCATAACCCTACCAGAAGCCCAAGATCTAAGGAACACGTAATCTAAAGAGAGAAACCGAGGGACAAAGTGACAGAGTGCGCCAGAACTGGACAGAAGGAAGCAAGGTTACCGGCAGGACCACCCCCAGTGGAAGCGGGAAATGCCTCCAGGGAGATGATTACGCCGTACCTTCCCCCGAAGAGATGAGTTGTCCAGCGAAGAAGCAGGTAAACGGAACCTCAGGGAGAACGTACGTGTTACGTGAAGAGTGTCCTAATGGCGTGAAAGTGCCTAATGCTCTGGGGAAACCGAATGTAATCCAGCCTGATGGGAACACAGGGGTCCTGTCGGCGAATGGGAATGCTACAGAGGTGATCGTGGAGCCACTTCACGCCAGACTAGAGACATGGACGAGAAGGCTGGACCACAAAGGGTTACAGAGGACAGCAGGGAAGTCCGACTGTTACCAGGGCGACAAGGGACAGGTGAGTGAAGGAAGGAGGTCAGGACGCAGAAGCAGCCCATGAGAAGGCTGTGACAACAGCCTCTAGACAAAATGAAAAGTCCAAGTTTAAATGAACTCTCAGAAGTCATGATCAGAGCATTATCCCAAAGAAAATCAAGTAGGTCTTGGGAGTTGTATTAGCCAACCCCCACTGCCTTCGCTAACAGCCTCGACGGGGACAGATGAGGAACTAACTCCCTGTTTTCACTCTGGCCTGGTCTGGTTCCCAGTCACCACAGGAACTGTTCCTGATGCTACCCTGTTCCACTTCTCACATCCCAGGCCAGGTTCCCAAGGCCACCTCTGCCCGTCCCTTTGACCACATGCACCTCTGCCAGGAAGGGGTCATGGCGAGGATTTCACCAGCTCGAGATCTGCTGGGCAGCTCAAAGGAGGGGATCGTGATTGCACTGTGACTCTGGGGATTCTGAAGGCTTCTAGCATGACAGCAGCTAGCTTAACCTGGGACTGGGCCCAGACGCCTGCCTCTCCTCTGGGTTTTATCAGCTGATGACTCTATCGACTATTCAAGCCTCCTACCTAAGAGTTCCTGGGTTTTGTCAGCTCTGTGTCATAGGGCATATGCTCAGAGGAGTCATCTACAGAGAGACAAAATGAGGACACGGGACGAGTTAAATCCTAGTGCCCTGTGCAATCTGGACAAGCCGTTTAATCTCTCAGAGCCTCAGTCCTATCGACCTATCCCATGGGATGACCGATGGTTTTTTCAGGGGACAGTTGCGAGGACAGGATGAGGTCATAGAAGTAAGTGCCAGGGCAAAGCACAGAACAGGTGGTTGTGATAGTTTTCAGCCACGTGGAGGTACGTGGAGACCACGACAGGGAGCCCTGGCCCTCCCCCCACATGAACACACTCCTGAGTATAAAATGACTGCAGTGCATAAGACCGCATCCAGGAGGCATGGGGTTTGTGTTTGGGTGTCACAGCAGGTCCCTGGTACTTGAACCAATAAATAACAATTGAGAACACCCCGGTATCTTTCCTCGTGTTTCCTAACCGTAGAGTTTGTACAACCAAGAAAATGGTAGCTTTCAGATGCTGAAGGGCATATATGCACTGAAGAATATTAGCCACTGGATATCAACAAGCAATAAAAAGTAAGGGATTTTTTTTTCTCATAGCTTTGTAATTTTCGCGGTTCAAGTGGTTTCAAAACTGAGTCACTTATAGTTAGTCTCCACAACGTGGATGGATCCCATATGCCTAAGTTTGAGTGAAAGAGGGTAGATACCAGACTACATATCTATGGTTCTATTACGTAACAGTATTATGGTTCTGGAAGATAAAGCACTAACACGGGCAAAGGTAATCTATGCTGTTAGGAATCAGGACAGTGGTTACCCTGGGAATAAGGGTAAAGACTGAAAGGGCCGATGAAAGGGGTTCATCTGGGGAGACTGGGATCCACTGGAGATGGGTATGTTCACTTTCTGAAAATATATAGACCTAGGCATTTACATATACTTGTGTACGATTATATACTTTATGCATATTATACTTCAATGGGGAGACTTTGGGGCTTCTACGTACATTCTTAGCCACTATAAGAAAACAGAAGTCTTCGCCCACTATCGCCATCTTAAGTCAACACCAAGGGTCTTCAAATGATAGTGCTAACATCTTATCCATCACTTTGTCTCTACTGCTGTCCCTTTGCCTGACCACTGATAAATCACAGCTCTGTGCAATTTCTCTTAGATTACAGTGTGAATCAAAGGTAGCCGAAAAAGTCAAGGTAAGTGGCAGCCCTGGGAAGAAGAGTCTACTTTGGGCAGGCCAAAGCATCCCAGCTGGAAGGAAGAGAGAAACATGGTTTATGGAGAGGTCAAGGCCATGGCCATAAAGTTGGTGCTGAGCCTAAAGCCTCAGGGAAAGGGCAAAGCCAAACTGGGGAAGTGAATGTCAAAATCAGAAGTCAGGAGGATAGATGACCGTGGGCAGAATGGAAGCCAATGTCAGCAATGGAGACATGGGCAGTTCAGAACCAAGAGTCTGAAATAGAAGGAGCTGGAGACTCACTCTCTTAAGCGATGCCTGTGTGGCAGGGGGTAAATCTAAAAATTAAAAAAAAAAAATGGAATAGGACATTGAGAGACCAGGTCATCTAGACTTGTAACTCTGAAAATAAGTGTCCCAAGCAAATGTTGCCATCAAGGGTTTTTTTTTCTTTCTCTGTTCCTCTGAAACAAATCAATCCCCAAGTAATGTGGGGTCACCAAGGATGCGCCTGGCTTTGTGGGAGACATGGGGCCTCCCTCACTGACAGAAGATCATTCTGAGAAACACTACAAGTGTCACAGGATCCAGGCAAAGGGTGCCCATTTAGGGAAGGCCTCCAACAGTCTGAGGAACTTGAACTGGCCCATGAACTGGGGACTCTAGTGACCCTACTCGGATAGGCACAACACCAGCCAGAGAACACGAACACTGGCTGCACCTGGGGCCCTATGCTATCATTAGCTCGATGACGTAAGTGCTTCCAAAAGCACTTGGATGGAATCTCAAATGCAAGTCACATATTTCCCAGAAGATGATATCTCTTGAGTGATGTACTCAAGGGCGATACCTGAGTGCAACTGACCATAAAGGCTAGAGACTGGGGAGCTAGTCAGAAGATCACCCATCCAGCAGAGCAAACGCTGGCCCAGTCAGAATGGATGTCAGCACACGTGTACTCAACATAAATATATACACAAGAAAAGCGCCATGATGGAATTCTAGGACATCAGAGCTGGAAACTATCATAAAGACCTTCTTACCCCTTTACCCAAGTCCCCCCATGAGGGGCTCTCATTTTCCCAGGTTTAATCTGCCACATGCATTGGGTTTGCCCAGGAGCTCAGCTCATCGGGTTTCCTTTGGTACAACTGGAAGATTTTTGTGTTTTGCCCACAGGCGGCGAGTAATATAATTAGGAAACATAATTATACAGAAGCATCTTGGTTTAAATTCTATTTATTGAAAGCAAGCTGATCCACATCTCCTTCCAAGGATAAATCATGGTGCCAGACACGGACACTTAGCATATCCCTATGGGATGGGAAAGCTGCCTAAGCATCGTGTGCCTGGGACCTAAGGCTCTGTCGGAGACCATCTCCAGACAGACAGTCACCGGGGTCCCTGTGCTGGAGTTGAAGGTTGAGATGTTGGGTTTCCACGAAAACACTTAATCTAGCGACAGCATCTAATATTAACCTGGCTGGACAATCAGAGCACGAAAAGGCACAAGAGGAACAGGGACGGAAGTTTGGACTCAGAAAGTTGTCATTACCTCCAGCGTGCCACAGAGACTGGCACCAGCAGGGAGGATTGTGACTGACGGCACATTCCAAATCCTGGCCACAGAGGAGTATGAATCCAGCCCTGGCTCCAGATATCAAAGGCGAAAAGACACATGGCGTGGGATCCCAGGCCTCAAACCTGGGGAACTGCGCATCTCAGGGTAGGGCTCTGAAGCAGTGCCCAGAGAGCAGGCTCGGGGTCATGGTTCCTTGCTATGGAAGATCAAGGCTCTGCCCTCCTCTGTCCTGGTCACCTCTGCCTGGCGGTGGCCAAGTCTCCAAGTCGGTCTGACCACACACCAGACAAAGACGTTTGTTCAAAGACTCCTGCTGCCCGTTCAAGACGAATTAAGTCTGATGCTCATTATCCCTGGATGCGCCGCTTAGTGTAGGAACCCAGAAGGTGGTCAAGAGGGCCCCTGCTCCCAAGGAGCTTACGGTGTGGTCAGAGGAAGAGGACACACACCGTGGAGGGCCAGGTGACAAAGCCAGGCTGTGAAGAAGTGGGTCGTGGGCCGTGAGGTCAAGGAAGATCCATAGATCTGACCGGCAACATACTGATACCAAAGCCGTTTTATTGTTGATCGATGGCATCTGTGAAGGATCATGTAGCTTGGCACAGAGGAAACACAGTAACAGAAGGAGCGAAAGCATAAAGGTCTGAAAGCAGGAAGTCCTGGATTGACTCATGGCACTTTGACCTCCTGACTATGTGACTACGGGCAATCATTTCCCATCTGTGAGCTCCAGCCTCATCAGTACATGAGACACAAAACCCTCCGACCCCTGGATTCCACTGATCGTTAAATGAGATCACAGACCCAGACGACCTAGCACCGTTCCTGGAAAATCGCCTCGACAAACATTCATCCTTAAGAAACCTATTTCTCAACAGAGAAAGGATATCTGAGCAAACAATTGCTTTTCAGAATGAGAGCACTAAAAAAAAGGAGCAAAATGAACAAATGTGACAACCCCCAGATTTAACCCGGGTAAGTAGATTTACCGAGTGATTCGGTAGTAACTCAAACCACAAAACTGAAATAGTCACACTTACCCTGTTCAGACCCTAAATGAATACCAATGTATTATTCATTACACCCGAGCCAAAGCCAGACTATATACACTAAGCCAAATTTAAAGTTTGCTCTGGTGGCATTCCTGGAAGTCAGGTCAATGGAGACGTGAACATCATGGCAGCCTGTTGGAGCCCAGGGCAGATTCCTTTGATCTTGAAGTGCAGGAACCTGATTTTCTCCCATGTGGGAGAAGTTTAAGGATCTCACTCCCTGTCTCACACCAGCAGGGAACTTCCTAAATAGTTCCCTTCTGAATGCAGCACAGTCTTTAAAAGGACCTTCTCTGAAGCCCAGATTCTCAATGAACTAGGAGGGTTCCAGGCTTTGCTTTCAGAGACTGGTGTTAGGTCTCAATAATGGCCGGGTTTTCAGTGAACAGTCAAGGGCTTTTCTTTGAAGAAGAGTTGGCTGGTTAGTATTGTGCCTCTCCGTCTTGCCTTGAACTACACCCACGATTGGGGCGACCATATATTTTATAATGGAAACTGCGGCAGTCAAAGGGGCACTGTTAATAATTTGGGAGGGCCACCCCAAACACTAAGCTGGTCACACTGTAATATGGTCATTGGATCTTTTCTGTGGCTATCAGTTCATCTCGCTGAGCCACTGCAGAAGGGATCTGGGAAGAACCCTACACCCTTCCCCAACCTTTCCCAGTGACCACATCCAGCCTAATTTGACAGCCACATTTTTAACTTCTTGTCTACACTGAGACTCTCTCAAATGTTCAATTTGCTTTTCATATACTCCCTTTCTTCCTTTTTGTGCTCATACTGCATTCGTTTATATAATAATCAAATTGTGTAATCACAGTAGCAGGTGCAGCTGGTGTACATGTGACCAACTGTGGATGGACGTTCAACTCAGTTGGGGGCGGCCATGCACGTCACAGCAGACGGCAGCTGAGTAGCTGTAAGAGGTCATGATAACACGAGTTATTGTGTCTCCCAGAGGTGAGAGGCAGTAAGCAAGCGGCTGAGTTCCAGCCCCAGCTTTGCCCCATATTAGCTGGACGAACTTGAGCAAGCACTTAAACCTCTCTGTGCCTCAGTTTCCCCATCTACAGGACAGAGTTGCAGTGGTATCTACCTCATATTGTTGTAAAGACCAAATCATTTAACAAGAAGTAAAGTATTGAGAATATTCTTGGAATGGAGCAAGTACTAAGTCTTTGCTGTTATCATTTGGTTGGTCAAGTAGAGTGTGGTTGAAGGAGTTTTGCTCTATGTGGAAGAAGGAAGGAAGGAAGGAAGGAAGGAAGGAAGGAAGGAAGGGAAGAGAGAAGAAAGAAAGAAAGAAAGAAAGAAAGAAAGAAAGAAAGAAAGAGAAAGAGAGAAGAAAGAAAGAAAGAAGAAAGAGAGGAAGGAAGAAGGAAGGAAGAAGGAAGGAAGGAAGGAAAGAAAGAGAGAAAGAAAGAAAGAAAGAAAGAAAGAAAGAAGAGGAAGGAAGGAAGGAAGGAAGGAAGGAAGGAAGGAAGGAAGAAAGAGAGAAAGAAAGAAGAAAGAAAGAAAGAGAAGAGAGAAGAAAGAAGAAAGAGAAGGAAGGAAGGAAGGAAGGAAGGAAGGAAGGAGGGAGGAAGAAGGAAGAAAGAAAGAAAGAAAGAAAGAAAGAAAGAAAGAAAGAAGGAAGGAAGGAAGGAAGGAAAGAGAGAGAAAGAAAGAAGAAGAAAGAAAGAAAGAAAGAAAGAGGAAGGAAGGAAGGAAGGAAGGAAGGAAGGAAAAGAAAGAGAGAAAGAAAGAAAGAAAGAAAGAAAGAAAGAAAGAAAGAGAAAGAGAGAAAGAAAGAAAGAAAGAGGAAGGAAGGAAGGAAGGAAGGAAGGAAGGAAGGAAGGGAGGGAGGAAGGAAGGAAGGAAAAGAAAGAAAGAAAGAAAGAAAGAAAGAAAGAAAGAAAGGAAGGAAGGAAGGAAGGAAGGAAGGAAGGAAGGAAAAAAAGGTCTATATTGTCTGAAGAAGACAGGCAGCCTTGAATTCAGAGCTAAGTAATTCTATCACTTGGGAGAGGTCAGGACATCTAGAAATGGCTCTCTAATTGGTGACCCCATTAAGAATTTGGGAACTATCAAAAGAAGGGTACGCTAGCCCAAGGGTTCAGCTCGTACTAAGACAGAGTGACTCAAGAGACGAGGCTGTCTTTACATATGGTTGGAGGTGTGTTGGGAGGAAAGGAGAGTAAGGTTGGGAGTTATACAAGTGAGGCCGGAAGGGCAAGGGATCAGGCTCATTTCCTGAAGGAAATGAGGGCAGATGCGGGAGAAAGCCTGAAGCATCTCTGGTTATGGGCAGGAGGCACCCAGGAGGCCCACTTAGCAAGGAGGGTGGGTCATGGCCACACAGACACTCAGGGTAGAAATCGGCAAAACCACCCCAGCTCAAAACCCAAATAACACATTTGAATCCAAATGTACAACGGGTCCAGGTCTCTGTGCAAGCTGTCCATCACATCTGGTTGTTAGCATGTTTACAGCAGGATGCAAACTGATGTTCAATTACCCATAGAACTTTATCATTAAAACAGAACTTTAAAATATGCATGTAGAATTTTTTTAAGAAATAGCTTGCGCTAACGAAACCAATTCTTAAAAGTCTGAAACAGGGCTTTGCCAGGTTTTCAAAGCCATCTGTTTTCAAAGCCTACCTTCCACCTTGTTTACCGCAGTCTGTCTGCTGTTTTAACAACCTCCAGTGGGATTTCACACGCCTCATTATGCAAAATCACTGCTTATGCATTCACTCTGCCACTTGCCTAACTAAGCTCAACTCATAACACCTTTCTGAGGAAGATCCCCAGTCTGGAGTTCTCCTACAGGGCTGTACATCAAGAAGGGTGGTAGGAAATACTGAGGCAAGACAAAACGCATCCTCCCGTGTATTACTGTTACGAGGCAGGCTTGATCTGAGACCCTACTTGAGGTGAGATGCCAAAAAAAAAAAAAAGCACTCATGATTATAACATAAATTCGAACCTCTCTATTCAAAACATAAAAAAGCAGGGTGAGGGGAACGTCTTGCACCGGGTACCAGTTAGAAAGGCAAGTATCATTCGCTTCTCAGCCACCGCGCCCCTCCTGTAAATTACCTAGTCAAATGTTTCCCATTCCTTCCTCGGGGCCTGCCCTCTCTCGGTTCTGAACATGCAGGGGCCGAGGTTCAAATCCTAGCACCTTCAGGGGTCTAACAACTGAACGGGGCTCCCCAAACCAGGTGCACATGGGGCCAAGTAATGAGTGATGTCTAAGGGAACGACATTGATTCTCGGTCCGGGGTGGGGATTCTCAACCCTGGCCGCATGTTAAACATCGCCTGGAGAGCTGAAAGTCACCAGGACCTCCTCCGATGTTCCCATTCAGTGCAGGGTGAGGACCAAGGGCCAGCATTTGTTTTGGGAAAAAAACATTTTCATATTAAAGAATAGCAAATCGATTTGCTATGTGTACATGACACAAATCTTCCACGTATGGCCCCACAAAATGTTTCAGAAAGCGAACTTCCCCTTGGAGTCACTGCCTAAGAGAAGATCTAGAACACAGCCAGCCTTCCAAAGGCTCGCCTCCTGCATTTTCCCACTCTTTGATCCCCACCCTCCAGGTGACCACTATGTTGACTTCCGTCCCCACAAAACTGCCCGCTGTCCAACTTTGTACAAATGGAGATACTTTTCTCTTGGATATATAACCAGGACTGAAATTGCTGGGTCATGGCATATATGTGGGTTCATCTCCAGTAGTAAATGCCAGTTTTCCAAAGGAATTAAGCCAACTCCTTCCCCCCAAACGGTGCATGACGATCCAGCCGTCCCACATCCACACGGCCTTATATATGTTGGTGTAGAGCAGGACTACATTTGGGGTTTAATTCGCCTCTTCCCGATGCCATAATGGGGAACGCGCTTCACGTGCTTGTTGGCATTGGGATATATTAGTTTGTGAGGTTCCTCTTCTGCCCAACCTTTAAATTGGGGTGTCAGGGTTTTGTATAGATTTGTCATTCAATAAATACTTGCTATATGGGCCCATGGTGATATATTTACGGCATACGTCTTCCCTCGCTCTGCAGTTTGCCTTTTTGCTTCCTTAGTTCATGTCTCCTGATGAACAGAACCTCCTAATTGTAGTGAACTCTAATTGATACATCCTTTTCCTTGTGACACGCGTTTTTTGAGACTTGCATAATTTTTGGCTGCCCCAAAGCCATGAAAATGTTCCCGTATTACCTGCTATAAGCTGTGCATTTCTTCTTTTGTATTCAACTCTACGATCCAGCTGGAATGGACTTGGGGATATTGTGTGAGGCAAGGGTCCAGGTTCATTTTGCTGCGAGAGATACCTGATTGATCCGGTTTTTGAAAAGACCAGCCTCATCCGCCCCGTGACAGTGGTGACGAGTATTTCTTTAAGCATTCATGGTGGGAAAGCTGATTTTAATATGCTTCCAGGGGGGAGGCTGGCTGCTCTAGATCATAGGTTGACGTAGCCCTCTGGAAAAAACTGCCAATATCTTTGAGTGTAGGTTTAGGGGAAATTGACACTTCTTGGTTGAGTTGGGAAATCGAAGCCCAGCCCTGACTCCTTCGAGATTCCTCGCCAAGAGTCCGTAGGAAAATGGTGTCCACAGCGCTGGTTCCAGGCCCAGAAGATGCTCCGCGGTGAAGCAGGTGAATGCTTTTTGACAGACCGCACCCCGGGACAGCAAGGCAGCCTAGCAAAAGGAGAAGGGGGTGCCTCCCTACCCACAAACCCTGTTCCCGCCGATCGTTGGTTCTTATGAACTCAGTGAGCCACCAGCGTCCTGTGCACGAGCCAGAACCACAGTGGGTCACAGGGAAAACAAAGTCCCAACCGTGGCCATGTCTCCAACCCTTCAGAACCAAGCCTCCATTCTTGGAGGAACGACTTTCCTTTCCAAGGCTCGCTGGACGGACTTTCGTAATTAATTACTAGTGGCAAACTGGTAAATTGGAGTTAATTATCTGGACAGATCTAATTGCAGCTACAACTTCGAAATTAGATAAAACCACCACTTTAAAGTGCACAGAGCCTTTCAAAGGCATTGCTTGAGGGCACCCGAACATGTCCAGCAGAGGCTGGGAGCTTGTTGGGGTGCGGTGGTTGGAGAACGGGTCTTTAGCACCCCAGTCCTTGGCATACTGCCCTCCTGACTCATCCACCTTCTGGGAAGGAAGGAGCCAGCTCCCCCTTTTCTGCCCCTGTCCCATGGGATATCTGACCCAAGCCCAAAGGGCTGGCAGAGTCTGGTGCATTCTTCCCTGTCGCTCCCGTTTCTATCCCCACCTTGAACATAATCTTGTTATGGTTGTTGGCTCTCATTCCCATACAGCCTTTTCAAGAGGGCACGTGCCTCAACAGCCTTAGCAACTCAGGGACACACAGTGTCCAGGAGGGCAAGCTGAGTCTGGCTGGGGCCTGGAGGAAGAATAGGGACAAGCCAGATAAAGGATATAAAGGTACCCCCAAGAGGAGGAAGAAAAGGGACACGCAAAGTGCTGAAGGCAAAAACTCTGGAACCCGTGACAATCTACGACTCATTCAGTGTGGCTGCAGGTGAACGAGCCATGAACGAGTCTCAGCCATGAGACTGGAGAGTCTGCCTAGGAAGAGGGGGAAAATGCCCAGGCCACCATGGAGAGCTGAGGCCTCACCCCAAAGAACCTTCTAACTCGAAGAATGTATTGAAACAGGCCAAGATTGGAGGACCTCTCACAGGAAGAGAAGGTTGTGTAGCTGTTGACGTTCTTGTGGGGAATCAGGACACCTAGTTCTCGTCCCCCATTGGCCAAAGGCCAGCTGTGTAATTTCTCTACTTCCTACTTTCCTCATCTGTAAAATGGGAATGAACGCTCGTCTACCTTCCCTCTTAGGGGAACACTGAGGAACACTGACGCTTCGTGGTCGCGAAGAAAACTGCAGACATCCACACAACAAAGCAGAGTTGAATGACTGTCCCAACACCCGAGAATAGAGCCCGGAGCCTGGCCCCGATTCTCCCCAGATTCCTCTTCAAGGGCCCCCGTGAGAATGGCAACTGTGGCACCAGCTCCAGTCCCCAGAGATGCTCCGTGGTCAAGCAGGTGAATACTTTTCAGCAGCACCCAAAAATCATATCTAAGGTGAGATCATGCACATACACCTTTAACCTAGACATCTAAGACTTGGAAATAGGTTGTATTTGGAGACACAGACCTCCCCTTCAGATCCTGCTTTCCCGACCATACCCCTGGACGGTGCCATTGCCATAACCCACAAGCCCTCCAACCCCAAAGCCCATCCCAGCAAAGCATGGAGGCCATTACACCCTTGGTTTCCACCTTCTCTCAGGTGTGGGGTCACTCTACTGATGGATCTATCCAGGTAATTGAGGGGATCCAATCCTACCCATCTTTCTCCCTGCCCCCACTCCACTGAGTTGGCCCACACCAGGTAACCTCTGGATTCCCTCTGGGTTCCCTTTCTGTTTAAAACTCTGCTTTACCACTGAGGTTGTAGCCTACTGAAGCTAGGCCCATTGGTCTGGCATCATTTCTAGCTGCGTCTGTCCCAACCCTTGAGAAGGAATCCAGAACCTGCCCCCAAGTTGGCCAAGCCAACAGTATTGCCCTTGGTCAAGAGGGAGCCAGATCTGACCTCTCCCCAGTGACCCAGAGCCCTGCAAGGGTCAGTTCAGCCTGTGTGGTGACAGGTGCCAAATTCAGATGAGCAGTGAGGCAGAGAGGTTGGGAGGGAGAGCCCAGCAGGAGGGGAAGGATTCCCCCTTCAACAGCTGTGCGACACTTACCGTGTCTGAGCTCTTATTTCCTGTCATTCTGAAAGACCCTTGTGGGCTTAAAATCCCCTGGACACAATGAATAGTTTGGAGATGTTCACACAAGATGATGACAAAGATGTGGGACAGAGCAAAGAGAATCCCTAGGGTCCAGACTTACCTCTTATCACTCTGCAATGAGGAGGTCTTGTGTGGACAAGCAGCAGTGGGGACCCGGTCCCGGGGGCTGACAAAGTCAGGGAGACACACAGCTGACAGCTCTCTCCCAGTGGCACTGTGGCCACCGCCATCTCTGAGCGCCTCCTGTCCAAAATGCCAGCAGGGCGTGGGGACAACAAAAGAACTCCGGCCCGGACCCCGGCGACCCTAGGTTCTGTTCCCCCGCCACGCTGCCTTTGCGATTTCGTAAAACTCTTCCTTTCTGTGACGGTCGGTTGTCTTCATCACAGACATAGGGATCCGAACCGGATCCAACTCTGGAATGCTATGAATCAATGCCACAGTGAAAAGCGATAATGACAACACTCATAATTATGACAGCTAACTTTGAGGGCTTACTCTGTTCCAGACGCTGAGCACACGACACAGATTATCTTACTCAGTCTTACATGACCCACATGGGCGGGCACTGTGTTTACGCCGTTCTAGAAATGGGCACCTGCCACGTTCCCACAGCAGCAGGTGCCGGCCTCCCCACCCATGAGCCTTACCCTTGACCCCCACACTGCCTTAGGTCTTGGTTCCCAAACTCTGTTCCCTTGAGGGGAACCGCCCAGTGGGTATTTTCCTGAAGCCTGGCATCAGCAGAGGACCCACCGTATTCGAACACCAGCTGGGAAGTATGACGTGGCCTTGAAATTGGACAGGCTTCAGAGAGGCACTTTAAACCAGGAAAAAGACACCCCCTGGGGAAACTGCCTGTGGTTAGCGAGAAGTCAGAAAGCTGGATTGGCAAATCCCAAGCAGCCCTTTGGGACTGGGAGAAGAATTGGAGTGAATCAAACCCAGCCTCGGAACATAATAAGACCGAGGAGGGGAAGATCAGCCAGGAGCGAGAGCTGCCCCCAGCTTGTCTGTGAGTCACTGGGGAGGGTGGGCATCCTAGAGGAGGCCCCGCCTGGCCAAGGGGGTCCTTCCTTCCTGCCCGCACCAGCCAGGGCCTCTGTTCCCAGGGAGCCAACAGTCTACCGGAAGAAGTCTGGCCCAAGTCATCCTGCCCAAAGCGCAGGGAGAAAAGTCAATGCTAACCAAAGGAGCAGGGGCCTGACCGTGCCCCCCAGAAGGACTCACTGGTCTGCCCTCCAAGGTTCAGAAGTGATTTCTGAGCCCCCAGTAGGAGTGCAGAAGGCAATAAAGACCATTTCAGGCAGAAAAGAAAGGAACGAAGTTGCAAAGATGTGAAGCAGGCGTCCGGGAAGAGGGAGGCTGGGGCTGGCAGCGCGTGGGAGGCTCCAGGGCAGGGAGGCTCAGGAGGCCAGAAAAGGAGGCTGCAAAGGCCTCCCGCAGGAGGTGTGGACGCTCCTGCAGCCTCGAAAGGTCACAAGCCGGGAAGCTGCATGGAGAACAGCCAGCTGGACAGCAGAGAGCGGGACGGAGGGTGGACTGGGGCGCCAGTGACTCGGGGCGGGGAGACGCCTGGCCGGGGCGGGAGGGGAGACGAGGCCACAGATCCAAAAGGCAGCTCAGAGGCGGGGAGGTCCCGCTGGTGGAGTCGGGTGGGGGACGGAAGAGCCGAACTCAGAGGCTTTGCGCCGCACACCCCCCCCCCCCCCCGCCCTGCAGAGGCAGCGGCGATGGGGGTGAGGCAGCCCTGCCAGCCTGGAACCGGAACTCGGAGGGAGGCGGCTGTTCCCTTAGCTTCTCCCAAGGGCTCACTGTTGCCATTCAAGGCAGCTCAGCCTGTCACTCAAAGATCTGGCAACCGGCTACCTAGCAACCCGGCTTCTCGACACCGAACCTGCCACACTCGTGCACGCAGTCACACACTCGCCGGTGCACACGCACACGGGCGTGCAAGGGCAGCACACACACGTCCGTGCTGTCGCACACTCGAACGCACGCATGTGCACACCGGCGTGCAGGCTTGCACACACAGATGCGCTCGTGTCCACGTGCACGGTCGTGTACACAGGCAATGCGCTCGTGTCCACGTGCACTGTCGTGTACACAGGCAAGGGCACACACACACACACGAGGCAAGCTCATCCGCCATCTTTGCCCACCCACGGCTCTTCCCTCATCCTTCCTGCAAAGCCCCTGCCCCGCCCTGATTGGTCCTAAGCTCCCTTCTCCAGGAAGCCTTCCTGATTGCCCCATGCAAAGCCCTCTCACGGTTGGGGCTGTGTGATTACGTCTTTCTTCCAGAACCCCTTGCGATGTCATTTTGGACAATATAACAGGAGCCATGAAGAGGCGCACACACTGAGGGGTCCAAGGAGGGATATTAAATGCTGACTGGGGCCGGGAGTGAGACAGATGATTAAATGTGGAGTCATGGACACAGACAGGGATGAGGATCTGAAATAGGGCAGGGGATGCCCTGGGAGCTCAGGGACAGGGGAGGGGTGTGAGGAAGGCCTCCAAGAGCGGAGGAAAAGGACAGAATCCTGGCCCAGCTTTGGGGGGACCCTTCCCTTAGATTCTCAGAACCAGGTCAGAAGCATGTTCCAGACAGCATCCTGGGCTCAGCCTGATGCAGGGCACCCCCCCAGACAGCACGACCGGGGGCCCCGGGGTAAGACCACCTCCCAGGCTCTGCTCTCGGATACCCAGGGTGGCGTCGGGCACCAGAACGGAGAGAAAAGCACAGGGGTGGCGACGTCCAGGTCTCAAAAGCAGTGCCGAGAACACCCGTGGCCACCACAGAGGGGGCCAAGTGGGCGGGGTGACCGCCTGGGAACCCACGGGAGGTGGAAGGGGCTGGTGGAGGGGATCCGGGCTCTGTGATTAAGCTGGCAGGCCTGGAGGTGACTTGTCTTGCTTTGTGGCTGTCGCTGCCACCCTTCCCACATGACCGGATCCCCAAAATGAATCCACGCTTCCCAGGACGGCTCCTGCTGAGCCCCTGATGTGCCTGCCTCCCCCCCGACACCCAGCCTCTGCCCAGAGAGCTGACAGGCACCATAATGCCGAGAAGGTCGGAGGCCATGGCAAGGCCAAGAGCGATTTTGCGGGCTGGTTTAATTTGTCCTTGATGCTTGCAATTCTGAGGCCTCCTGGATTAAAGACACAGGGTCACTTGTTTCATTCAGTCTGCCCGATCCTGGGGTCACTGGAATCAGCCCAGGTGGCCCCTGAACCCTCTGTGACCGCAGCCGATTCCTACATCCCAGAGCCCCTGCCATTTCTTAGGGAATATTACACCATTCCAGGAGCTCTCCCTTAAGAGAGGAACAAGCTGCACTTGCCTGACTTCAGCTCCAGCTCTGCCATGAAGAAATCACCCAGAGCCCTAGCTTCGGAAACGGGAAAGTGGGAGAAACCGTACAGAAACCACAAGGCCAAGGTAGGCACTCCGTGTAAAGGACCTAACACCAGGCCTGGGGCACAGCAGTGGTCAGAGATCGGACCTTGCTGGGTGGAGACGACAGTGGCCGTGAGAGGGGGCCCTTCCCAGGCCAAGAGTGACGGGATTCTTTCTTGCAAGAGCCGAGGCAGGTCTGACCAGGAGCTCTCTCCGTTCTGCGCTCAGGGTGACCCAGAAACGAGTCCAGTGTCTGCCGTGAGTCGCTTGACCCAGATTTCCCCTGCCCCCCTCCACAGGTCCTAGTAAAAGCATAACCCCGCGACATTGCTAACGTTAACAATGAAATGGTTAAGATACGAGATTCCCGACGGACGGCTTTGGACTGCCTCCACTAGAAGGCCGCAGACAAGATTAATCCCTGCAACTTGCAGCCTGTGAAATGTCTCCAATAGCCGCCGTTCGGGGAGTCCTCCCGCCAGATACTGCGCAAGGCAGACTGGGTGCAAACGTGGCTGCTGGTGGCAACGCGACTTTGCACTTCACCCGTCAAGAGGTGGAATCTATTCCTCCACCCGTCGAATGACTCACTTTGGCCCAGAGAATGTGGTAGAAATGGCGGGATGCCAGTTCCAGAAGCCGGGCACGCCTCTACTGCTTTTTTGGGCGCCTGCCACGTGAATAAGCCCACGTCAGCCCGCCGGCAGCTGACTGACAGACAGACGTCCAGTAACTCCAGCCGCCCACCAGCCACCTGCCAGACATGCCTGCGAGGTTACCTGAGATGGCCAGTCCTTAGGCCCTCCACCAGGTCAACACAGACACGTGAGCCAGCCATGGCAGGCCCAAAGAGCAGAATTCTCGGCTGAGGCACAGACTTGTGAGTGGTAATGAATGCCTTTTTTTTTTTTAAGCTTCCGAGTTTGGGGTACTTTGTTACGTAGCAGTAGCTTACTGATACACCATGTTAAGTCGTTTGATGACGTCACTTTATCTTTATAAGAACAACTCCGTGAGCTAGGGATTCCTATGCCAATGGTACCATAGAGGAAACTAGGCCTTAAAAGGCTTTAGCCACTTACACAGGTTGTCATGGGTAGAAATTGGTAGAGCCGTGAAGACACCTCTCCTCTGCTTGACCTAATAGGCTGTGTTCTTTTCACTAGGGCAACTTCTCTCTTTCCCCCCGGTAAGACTAACAGATGGTTACTGACACAAGGGGGATTGGAGAAGCCCAAGCAAGGGTGATTGCTCTCATGACGGGGCACATCATACCGTGCAGCTCACGTCCCCGGCCCTCGTTAATAAGCCTCGTGCAACTTGGGGGCAGTTGTTTTTCATCTTTCAATGTGACTTCCCATCGAGACTCTCCGTCCTGTCCCGCACGTCTAAGAGCTGCAGCTTTGACCTTCTCTTGCTCGTTAATTGGGGGATTGGAGGGAAAACAGAGAAACCATGTGTATGGGCAGAAGGAGAGTTTTCAAAAACAAGTGCTCCTTAGGACCACTCGACTGAAAAATTTCATTAATTCATTAATTAAGATATGCAGCATGAGAATTCCAGGGAAAACAACAAATACCATCTGTACTGTGTAGAGGCCAAATTTTTCTTGTAGCCTCTAAGACCCAGTAATGAGCACATGCTCTGAATTATTCTCCAAATTGACTGCTTTGTGGGAGAAGCGAGGTATTGGCAATCCAATTATGTGTCAAACGGCGTTCAGAAAGCTGTATCCGTGAGGCTTGGGAGTGATCTTCTTGGACCGAAGTTATAGGGAGGCAGGTTATGTATAATAGCCGAACCTAAGAAGCCTCTTTCCAAAAAGTAGGTCCCAATAGTGTCCCAGTAGTGTCTTGGGATGGAATGGTCTGCCTCGTAAGGTGGTGAGCCCACCAGCACCAGGGGTATGCAAGCAGAGCCTGAATCTGGCTGCCGGAATTGCTATCTCCTGTGGGAAGCTGGGGGCTAGATGAAATGCCTTCTCTGGCCACTTCTAACTGCGAGATTCTATTTCATGATTTCTGAAAGGTGAGCCCTTTGCCTACAGAGGATTATCTCCTTGACTGTGTCATTAGAATGTTAGTGGAGGCATCGTCTCTGAACATCTTCTGTGGTCACAGCAGCATGCTGATATCAGACACTCTAGATGACTTTCCAGCAGGATGCCAGGTTCCACGAATCATTAAAATTCGAAGCATTTTCCCACTTGGTTTAAAATTTCCAGCTTTGATAGCTCAAATTGGGGGCCTCGCAGGAGACATTTCAAAAGCAAATTGTGACTGATGATGTTATTTTGGCCTCCGTCGGACTGGCACGTTGGGTGACCATGAGACATCAGGCGAGAAACCTCTTTTGACACCTTACAAAATGTTTAGATTAATCAAATTTTAAGGCCGGCTCCTGGGTGGGGAGGCTGGAGTTTCCAGGAGTGGCTGGAACATTTTACCATATCTGGGCTGATCACAGAGCCTGATGCATCTGATTTTCTAGAAATTACAAACATTGAGTCAGACAAGTGCTGCCTCGGTATGTTTAATTGGTAAAAATACTCTAATTAGATTTTTAATAGATGCCTTCTGACAGCAGAAACAACAAAGATGATTGATTTTTCTCATGAAGTCTTTGGAGGGAAAAATCTCCCACTTTCAAATTTGTTTAGAAGCCATTTCTCTGAAGCCCCTTCAGTTAACATTTGGGCTCTAGCAAGCCTCTCGAGCACTGAGTGTGTTTCAAATATTAATGGGGGTCTAAATCTGTGTTCTTTCTCAGCTCAACCTTTTGTGCTCAAAATTCATGAGTGTATATTGATTTAGGCAGCCTTCCCAGGACCCTTGTACCACTGGGTTTTTCTGTTCAATGTTAATATGCCCCAACTTATCAATTATTCACTTGCTAAGTGAGAGCAATATAAATCTAACATTCTGAGCAAAAAGAACGGTTCTTCCCATTCCCTAAAAATACGACGGCAGCAGAAGCTGGTGACTTGGCCAAACTAATGCTTGATTTAGTGGGTAACGATGCCTGTGGGTCCTCCTGTGTTTTCTTCTCTTCTGTCAGAGGTGCAAGAGGCAGTAAAACCAAAATTAGCAAACACATACCCTCTGGAACAAGTTTTTCACGTTATACTTGGAGGGAAAAAAAAAGAACGAAAGAAAGAAAGAAAGAACAGGGAAATAAGATCAGCATCGGAGATTTCATAGGAAGGGAAAATCGGAGATCATCCGAAAATGGAGGTTTCTCTGCTGCATCTTTAACACCGTCCACCTCTGCTCCCCTAACATGACCGTGACCCCGGGCCATGTTGATGATACCCAACACGGCTACAATTCACGCGGGACCCCGCTCTGGCCGCCAGCAACTCTGCACAAGGCAGGCGGTGTGGTACGTTTCTTCGGATGACGAAGTTGAGCTATGAAAAAGGAACGTGGTTGGCTAGAGATCACACAACCCAGGAAAAGGAGGAAGAACTTGAATCCAGTGCGGTTTACTCAGGTCATGTAATTGCCTTGATTGTGCTCAGTCAAGGTCAGCTCAGTCAAGGTCACACAGCCAGCTGGGGTCAGGATCAGGGGCTGACTATTCCGAAACCCCTGCTCGATCCGCTTCCAACACTGACGTCCCGTCGATATTCTCAGATGTCTCTGACACTCATCCGTGTTCTTAACCAGCAGAGCAACGTCCAGTAACGTTGAAGATGCTTCTCAATTCTGTTCTGTGTCAAAGGGGCCAGTCACGTTGGCCTCCTTCCGTAGTCACAAGGATGAAAGCAGGTAATGCTATTTATGTAACCTACCACACAGATAACAGACCTTCCATAAAAACTGATTTCATTTCCCTTCTCCCTTGACTCTTTCCCCTTCCCAACCCTGGCAGGACAGAGAACTTGGGTACGCCGCAGTGTTCTCGGTATGACTTAGAACGACAAAGGGTTTCTGGTTCATTAAGTCTCAGTTAATCAGACAATTCAATTAACCACAGCACTTCCGTTCCCCTGAGCAATTGGTTAATTGAAGTTTTATTGTATACCAAGCATTACAGGGTGCCATCCAGTAACACTTCCTCCATGAGAGATGGAGGCAAACGACGGGAGGATCTTTGAGTCGACCTCCTCTGCCAACTTCAGACACAAAACCAATAGGTTATAGTTAGTTATACTGAAAGGGAAAGTTTCTATGCAACTGGCTAATGTGGTTCTAGATGAGACGTCCCATCTGCTGTCTGCTAGCTGGAGGTCCAGGAAGGCTGGGGGTGTGGTTCTGGTCCAAACCCAAGGGGCTGCGAACCGGGATCACCGATGGTCAAGGGCAGAAGGTAGGCGTGACAGCTCAGACAGAGAGCAAGTGCACCCTTCCTCTGCCTTTTCTCTTGTAATCAGGCCCTCAGTGGATCACGTGATGCCCACCTGCGCTGAGTGGAGGTGCTCTTCTCACTCACTCTACCAATTCAGACACTAATCCTCCTGAAACACCCTTCACCCAGAAAAAATGTTCTACGGGCTCTCCGGGCATGCCTCAGCCCAGTCAACCGGCTACATACAACTGACCATCACAATTCCCCTCTTCATCTTCTTGACTTAATACCCAGCCATGGCCCTTCCACATCTCCTCCCACCTAAAAACTCCTCTCTCTCAAGAGCCATCTTGGAAAGGGGAGGATGCATCCAACGTAAGGAACCCTTTCACTGACTCGCCATCCATCCATGACTTGCCACTCATAGTCCCGATGGGACACCTCTGGCCCCAGCATTATCAATATTACAGCTCCCCTACTTTCACTGTCTACGGGGTCAGAGAATTTTCTTTGTGCTTTAAATGTGCCTTCTCTACCTGTACTCAAAACCACATCCATCCTATCCTATTTTGATCCATTCTTCCTTAATTATTTCCTTTTTCAGCATCTTGAAACGGACACATTTGCTGAGGATTTCTGAGCATCAGATAACTCAACAAGGACCCTTCCTTTCAACAAGGACCCTCTTCTGCTTTCCAATATGATCAATTCTGCCACTTTCAAGGCAGGTCACATTAATTAAGACCTACTGTGTGCCAGCCATGGCAAAAGAGGCCTCCGTAGACATTATCTCGTGGGGACTTCAGAAAAATCTCCTCTCTCTTGACTCTTTCCATTTCTGGTTCTTAGCCAATCACCTGCCTCACTCACTAAAAAGTATTTCTGACATGTTGCCTATCTCTTTGTCTTTTCTTTCTATCCTCTTCCTAATTCCCCATAATAAGAGGCCTTCGACCCAAACACTCTTTCACTCTTGGTTGTTCAAACCAAGAGTTGGTTGGTTCAAACACTCTTGGTTGTTCTTTTCAAGGCAACCAAGGACACCTTGCACAATCCAAATGACCTCACTGATTCCGAACCTACTGGGCCTCCGTAACATTTGTCACTTTGAGCATTTGGCTCAGTCATGAAAATCAGCATGTTGCTTAACCACTGGGAATGTTACTTGAGTTACCTAATGCTCAAGCGCCCTCAGAAAATGTGTCTTCTTCTAAGAGAAGGACAATGATGGAGGATCCAGGAAGGATCTGGGAAGGATCCATGAGGAAGACTTAAGCCAGTGTGAAGCACGTGCCCAATGCCCCCCAGGTGTCACCCATCGGTATTGCTAACAGGAGTAGAGGACAGGTGCCTCAGATGCCTCGGGTGCCAGCAGATGGGCATGTGCAATCTTCATTTTCAAAAACTAGAAGGCAGACTGTTCGAGCTCTAAAAAAGAAAAGTCTAGCTTATAACGGATCCCCGGAAGAATTCTAAAAAATGTTCCCAAAAAAGGCACAAGTGACAGCTCGTGGGAACGTAGAAAGCACGCAACAATCCTGAGGAATGAGAGGAGACTCTTTAAAGATGAATCATGTTGGATTTTCTGCATTTCCCTTTTAACTACATTACCCAACCGGCTAATGAGGGAAATGCTGTAGCGAAGGGTCTTGATTGGAGGAAGTCTGTGGACAATGGCTCTCATAATTCTATTGTTAATGATTTGGGCAAGAGGCAGCTTTCCTGTGACTTCGCCAGAAAGCTTTAAAGCAACCAGTGTCTGCATTCATGAGCTTTGCATTGGGTAAAATTTGCATCTACATTTGCGGACGCCGTGAGGAGGAGAGATCCAGAATGAGGTCAACGCACTGGAACTAGAAAGGTCTGAAGAGACCAGAAATAGAAATGAATCACAAGGCGAGGAAATTGAGAAGGAATGAACGTTAACTCCTGCGCTGGAATCCAAAACCCGACACCGCAAATGTAGAGCAGACGTGGCCAAGCCTAGAAGCGATGTGTGTGGAAAAGTCTCGGGTCGTAGCTGTAAAGACACTAGCAGCCTGGAGCTCCCATTATGTCTGTCACCAAGCAAAGAGACCCCACCTGAAAGCAGAGCTCACCTGGAAGAAGCAGAAAGATGGTGATGAGAGAGACGTCCCAGCCAGAGCCAGAGTCCAGCTGTCCCTGAGGCAGACACAGTGCCTGGCCCGTCAAGGAAGCCAGTACATTTTCTCTATTTTTTTCCCTCAAACTATTATGAGTGGAGTCTCTGAAAACCTTGCTGCTGGAAGACCCCTGATTAAAGTAATTGTCAACATTCATTGACAGTCTGTTTGTGCTGCTTCTTGACCTCCCAACTTTGTTAGCCTGGGCAATCACATCAGTCCTTCTTATATAAAATGGGAATATATTAGGGCGCCTGGGCGGCTCAGGGGTTAAGTGTCCGATTCGGCTCAGGTCATGATCTCGCGGTTCTTGGGTTCGAGCCCCGCGTCGGGCTCTGTGCTGACGGCTTGGAGCCTGGAGCCTGCTTCGGATTCTGTGGCTCCTGCTCTTTCTGTCCCTCCCCACTGCTCTCTCTCTCTCAAATAAATAAACATCAAAAACATTTTTTAAATAAATAAAATAAAATGGGAATATACTCATGCTTTATGGCTGTGGCACAAATTACCACACGTTTACAGATTTAACACAGCATCTATCACTGATTCACGGTTCTGTAGGTCCAGGCACAGCATGGCTGGACTCTCTCTCTTAAGGATCTACAACCAAGCCAAAATCAAGGGGTCGGAGGCTGCGTTCTCATCTGGAGCTTCGAGTTCACTGCCAAGCTCATTCACGTGCTCGGCCAATCCTGTCCCTTGCTGCTCTATGACTGAGGTTCCGGTCTGCCTCCCAGCCGGGGTCACTCTTGGCCACCAGAGGACATGTTCAGATTCTTGCCACAAAGTTCAAACCAGCAGGAGCCCTTTCCTCACACTGCCTCCCCTCCTGCTCTAGATCTCTGAATTCCTGTCTCTGACCTCTGGAGCCAGATTTCTTCCTTTAATTTTTCATGTGCCCCTGAGGTCACATCAGTCCCACCCTGATCAGCTCTCTTTTGTAAAGCCTACTGTGCCAGATAACATATCTAATCAAGGGAATGAAATCCATCATATTCACAGTCCCGAGGATTATGCAAGGAGTCTACACCCTGGAGATAGATCTTGGGGGCCCTCTGAGAGCTCTGCCTATGCCGGGAATCATAATAACACTTACTCTGCAGGATTATCGTGAGAACTGAGATAAATTGAGCACAGTGCCAATCACACAGCAAGCGTTTGAGGCATTCGGTGTCCCTTCTCTTGGTTGACGTGGGAGCCCAAGATGAGTTGAGCCCGGGAATTCCTCTCGAGAGACAATCTCGGCTGGTCCCTCCAGCTGAAATCCACCCTCTCCAACATCAGAGCTTGGCTTTCCACCCACCACCCTCCAACCCCAGTCCGCCATGCTCCAGTCATGGATGCCCAGGGAGCGCCCGTGGATCGAATACCCACTTTAAAACCACACGAGGGTGTTTCTGCTGTAACGCCAAGACAGCGATTCCTGCTGGCGTCCCCTGAAATCAGCCCAAGGCTCGTGGTGAGGAATAGATTGATAGATCAGTATCTGCCCCTAATGGCTTCAGAAACACATTGTGAATACTGGGGCTGTCGATGTTAATAACGCACTCCAATCCTGTCCTTTAAAAAAAAAAAAAAAGTGGCTTCTAAAGGAGGATAAAGAGAATCTAATTGAAAACATCGTGTGCAATCCTCTCTAAGTAGCAGCTATAGCATCAATATTTAGTAACAAAATTCTGTTTTGTTTCATACCCCTCCCCCTAAATTATTTATAGGAGAAACATCAAAATGCCTGCTGCTTCCAGCCTGATGAGCTCTTTTTTTATATATATATAAATGCTGGACTGGGAATCAAGGAGTCTAGATGTTATTTCTGGCTTTGCAGCCAACTCTCAAAGTGACCTCAAGCAGCTCTCCTTCTCTCTGGACCTCAGGCTCTTCCTCTCGGGGGGTGAGGCAGTAGAGACCAGTGACCCCTGAGGATCCCGAAGCACTAGAATCACGGGAAATAAGCCCGGAAGACTCCTGCTACACCCTTCCCTTTCTGAGTCATCTCAGTACCTGTAGCTCAGAGCATAGCATGCAGTGTTACATGGCCATATCTCTCCAGGCACGTGATGTCTCCCCCGGTGCATGATGCCCCCCCCCCAAGATGTATGATGTACCCCCAGGTGCGTCATATTCCCCCAGGTGCGGGGGGACTCTCTCTGGGTGGACTCTGAGGTCCTGCAAGCCACTGGCTGTTGTACCCAACCCGTTGTACGAACACCTTTCCTTCCCGGATACTCATTGTGCGCCGACTCTGGGTCACACGTTGTGCTGGGCCCAGAGGATACAGTGATGGATGAGACACGGTCTCCGCCCACAAGGACGCCACAGTCCAATAAAAATCTGGCTGTGAGCGTGTGATTGCAATCCAGCTTCGGACACGAGTTGTAGAGGGCAATGCCAGGCACAGGGCTCGGGGACAAGGCACGAGGGACGGTAAAGAAAGGAGGAGGAGAAGACATGGGGCCCCAAGGGACAGAGGGAAGGTAGCAGATGCACCTTGGAGAACAAATGCAGCCTGGAGAACATTCCAGGCTGTTGGCGTCTGGAATGCAAAGACCTGGGGACGGTTGAAAGACACAGCTCAAGGAAGCAGGCAGCGTGGCAAACGATGGAGAGGGAGGCAAGAGCCGGGTCTGGGAAGCTTTGCGTTGTAAGAATCTCAGGGTGAGTCTCACAGACGTGGGGGCGCCCTTGTAAGGACTTAAGCTGAAGGACTAACAAGGGAACACGGGTATTTTAGAACAACTGGTCTGTCGGACAATACCCACTGCACTGCAGGACTCCAGGGAGCACCTTTCACATCGCATCCTCGGTCAGTGGTGCTCCCCAGAACTCCATAGCATGTAATGCCGGGAGGACCCCCGGAGTCGGGGAGCTCTGCATCTCTGCAGACAGCAGTGACAGGTGCGGCCTGGAGGAGACAAGACTGAAGCAGAGAGAAGTCCGGGGGCCGCTGCCACGGCCGAAGAGAGAGAGAACGAGTTCAGAACCGACGCAACAACAGCAGGCTACTTGGTCCCCGACCCGAAGCACCCCTTGGTCGGAGTACCCAAGTGCACCAAAAACAAAGCAACCATTGCCCAAGTTGTGCGCTTAGCAGTGAAGGTACCAGCTAGCTGGTCAGAAATGTAGCCTTCTCGCCTCAGTTCTGCAGGCCCCAGGAAGCCCATGTGTCCCTGCAAAGGGCCCGTGAGTAGGTCTGGAAGTTCTCACGGGGCCTGCAGCCGGGACTGAAGCACCCGGGACTGAAGATCAGACCTCCCTCAACCCACAGTCCCTCCTTCTCCCACTGAGCTGGCAGAGACACGAGCTGGGAAGAAGGTGGGGTGCCTGTGGATCCAGCCGAGGGAGGGGAACCCCGCCAGGCTGTGGGATGGGGGACCGGCCCTGCCCAAGCACCCTCCCCAGTCTTGCTGAGCGCCACAGCCCTTGTCACCCAGAAAGCTTTTGGTTTGGGTGGAGGAAGAACCACAGCCAAAGGCCTGACCTGAACCATAAATCAGAACCAGGTTTCCTTTGAGGTTCATGGACTCTCAAAGGAGGTGAATCGAGAGGAATACGAGAGCCTGGAAGGATAGTGTGACAATATCACACACACACACACACACACACACACACACACACACACACGCCCACACAAATTCAATCAGGAAGCCAGCCCAGAAAGCCTCATCTTTAAAGATCTCTCAAACAAATGGCATCATGCCCATTTTCCATTATGACCCAGCACTGCACGGTAATTGAAAGGATACCCACCAAGCAACGGCCGTAAAGCACCGACCCCTCTCTCCTGGTAATTACGTGATCAAATTATGAAGGCCTCTGAGCCAACGTCTCAGCTTTTATGATGCAGTGGAAGACCCGTTGATCCCTACTGGAGGGAGGAAGAAAGGGAGCCTGGAAAGTGTCTCTCGCTCCCATCTGAAAGGGATGAACTTCTTCCTTCTCCGTGTTCCCTTTGAATTATCAGAGGCAGACGATTCTCTCTGACGGGTAGAGTGCGGGCATTTTCCAGATCTGCATTGCTAGTTGTTTTGCAACAACCTTAGAGAGATGAGCCCACGCAGGGGGAGAGCAACACAGAGAGAGCCCTGAGCTATAGGTTCAGATTTTTATGTTCATGTGATCAACGTTGATAATATAGGGTGCGTCCCATCCTGGGGTGATTTCTTTCACATCTGTGGATACATTTAGATCTCCAAAACCTGTGAATGCGAATTGAGGTCACGTTTCTGTTGATGTCCAAATACTAATGATGTGGAGCCCCACCAGTCCATGCAGGTTTTAGGAGCCCCTCACGTGTGTGCACCCTGAGTGTTTTAAGGAGACCCGGGGTGCGACCTTTGATGCTGGGAGGGAGTCTGTTCTGGTTCCTGTGCCGGATGTCTGTGTGAGCCCTTCTGTCCATTGTGCCTACTGAGGAAGCCCTTCTTGAGAGGGCCCCATGGCACCAGCTCTGGTCCTCCCAAAGTATAGGATGTGGAAGAACCATCACCCCAACAACCTACAGCCTTACTTTGGGTTCTGAAGCAGCACAGGGCTCCGAGAGTCTCACACAGTTCCTCCTGAGAGCTGGCCTTAATTTCTGAATAGAATGGGGATGGAAGGGGGCTCTATCCTGTGGATAGAACCTCTATCTTCCCAAGGACAGAGCCTCTAGCATCCCATGGATAGTTTCTATCATCCATGGATGGATCCTCTATCATCCGATGGATAGAGCCTCTATCATCCCATGGATGAGCCCTCTATCATCCCATGGATAAAACCTCTATCATCTCATGGATAGAGCCTCTATCATACCATTGATAGTTTCTATCATCCATGGATGGATCCTCTATCATCCCATGGATAGAGCCTCTATCATCCCATGGATGAGCCCTCTATCATCCCATGGATAAAACCTCTATCATCTCATGGATAGAGCCTCTATCATACCATTGATAGTTTCTATCATCCATGGATGGATCCTCTATCATCCCATGGATGAGCCCTCTATCATCCCATGGATAAAACCTCTATCATCTCATGGATAGAGCCTCTATCATACCATTGACAGTTTCTATCATCCATGGATGGATCCTCTATCATCCCATGGATAGAGCCTCTATCATCCCACGATGTTTTGAAAACATTTACAATCTGGCCCTTTGCACAAAATGTTCAGTGAGCCCTACCCCTTGTCCCAAGTGACCATCAGAATTCCCTCCTTCCATTATACAATTCTGATCATGTCATTCCTCTCATTTAAAGTCCTCAACGGTATTCCCACTCGTTAGAGGACAAACTCTATGAACACCTCAGGACAGCAGAGCTCCTATCGACAGTAGAAACTCATCTTTATCTCTACTTGAGTAATAGGGGTACCAGAGAATCTGGAGGCTTCCCACCGAGATGAACCCAGTAAGGAGAAAGAGCAAAGCCTCTTGCATATCAAGCACAGGCCCCCTTGGGGACAATCAGATAATCAAGAGCTATTGTCCAAGAAGGAGGCAAGAAATAGTTTTGATTTAAAATTCAAAACTGAGAAGTTGCCCTCTGGGTACGTCCCTTCCTCCAAAGATAGTGTGTGCAAACAGGCCTTTGGGTTTTGAAGGTCAGGTGGCCTATCAGAGGCAATCAAGCTCTTCAGTTTGATGAAGAACGTGAGATGAGTCCTCTTTATGTTCAAGGAAAGTGGTCGGCAGGGGAAAGGGATGGTGGATAGGAATTAGAAGGTGCCAGATCCTGCCTGGTATCATCTGTCAGTAGCCTAGGAAAAGGGGGCGCCTACGTTTAGAGGAGAAAATAGTTTATGAAGTAGCATCATGCTCGTGCCCGGAACAGAAGTCAGAAACTAAGAGCCAACCCAATACCATGCTTACGGACATGGCTTGTGTGCGTGGACACCCACGCTTCCATCTGGGTTAGAAGGACGTAGCCCAGGAAGCTCCCTGGCCACCACGTGAGTCAGCGTTTCGGCCAGCCGTACACTTCAGAGACACGGTGCACCGACTTCCCCGGTTGCTCTTGAATTGGGTGCTGAGCCCCAAGCTCCGTGCCCTGAGAATGTTCTAGAATGTGCTGGTAAACACAGCTAGAAGATAGCAATGGACAACGCTGACACGTGAACGTGACGTAGCAAACATTTTCACTATGGGTCCCGTCACTGCCTTACAGCCAGACCTACTGCTACCCTCTGGCTTTGCTCCAGCCACACACACCTACTCATTGTGCCCAGACCACCCACACACTTCCACTGAGTGGTATTATATTTCCTCCAAGAGCCAGCCTAGATGCCACCCCCTCTGTGGCATGTCCCACATAGACTGAGTTCAGCTAAGGGGCACTGGCCAGATGTGTCCATTTACAGAAAGGAAGGTAGTGGCGATGCAGGAGACAGGACAGTGACAGAGGGGTGTGCCACTTAGGCAGAAGAGGATGAACCAGGACGGAGGTACAGTCAGCGTCTCCTTGGAAGAAGCTTTTCAAGGATTATTCTAGACAGATTACCATGAGAACAACACTTTGCTAACTCCCTGTCCCTGGGAGACTCAGAAGCCATGACATCAGGTGCCCTTAAATCATGGCGCCCAAAACAGGTCGATGTTTTCAGTCTCCCTTTCCCCCAACACACCTGTTCTGTTGAACTGGCTGCTCTTGAACTTCCCGCCAACGGGATGTGTCCACTTCAGGCCCGGCGTGACCCTCCACGTGCCAACCTTCCCCAAGCCTCCAGAGGCCTGTGCCATTCCCTCATAGTCTGGCTACTGTTCATCTCACCTTGACCTTGCCGGCTGCGTGTGTTCTTTGCACCTCGACTTGCCTTCCAGCTACAGTTTGGTGGGTCGGGGTTTACTTGATTATTCTCTCTCCTCCTTGGCCCAAAATACGTGTGGATAGCTTTCTTTTTTTATTGGGGTACACTGAAACACAGAATGTGAACTTCACGTTTCAGTCATCTGAAAATGTATGATTCAGTGGCGCTAAGTAGACCTGCAGTGTCGGGCTGCCATCACTGCTTCTACTTCCGGAAGCTTCCATCACCTCAGATGCAAACCTGGGGCCTCTTAAGCAATTACTCTCATTTCGAAAAGGAGTACTTCACTCCTGTTCATGGCTGGATAATATTCCATCATGCGGACAGACCACATTTGGTGTATCCATTCATTCACTGAGGGATATTTGGGTTGTCTCCATCCCCGGGCTCCTGGGAAGAGGGCCGCACTGCACATTCTGGTACAGGTTTTCACTTCACATCCACTTTCAATTCTTTTAAGTATAGGCCCGGAAGCAGAACTGCTGGGTCACGTCACGTGGTGCCCAGAATTCAGTCGCATGATCTCAAGCTACCCCACAAGGAAGGAGAGAGAGTTTTCCCTTACTGCATTTGGTGGAAGAGGAAAATGAATCAGGGTGTGGTGAAGACAGCCATGTTTCTCCAGAAAGGCCTGGAGGCATCCGTGGTGTGGGCCGTGGAGTGCCACAGAAGAGCAGCAGGAGGCCTGGAAGGAGGGTCAGGAAAATGGACTGGGCGGGGGGGGCTGCAGAAATGAATGGTGGTCACTCCTAGCGACCTGGAGGCAGGAGAGGGGCTCGCCCCATGCCCCCAGAGCACCCCTTCCGAGACCGGTCCACGCTGAGAGTGATTTCACAGGGTTGCAGAGCTGGCAAGAGCCAGAAAGAGCCAGAAAGAGCCAGAAAGAGCCGGAGCTCATCTTATCCAATCCTGTCATTTTACAGAAGAGGGCACAGAAGCACCGCATGAGGGAGTGACTCGACCATGCGAAGGCTCAGACAACACAGGCCACTGGCCAGCCATCTTGTTGAGCAGAATTGCATTCCGGCCAGGAATAAGCAGCTAAAGTTCTCCCCCAAAAAGAGAGAGAGAGAGAGAGAGAGAGAGAGATCGATGTGCAGAGCAGGAGCTACTCCGAGCCACCTCAGCTCAGAGACATACTCCTGTCACCTCAGGGACACGCAGGAAAAGCAATCACTCTCATGGTGGCGTCTGAACCTCGGTGCTGTCCTGGGAGACCACGCCCCCATGTACATTGCTTCGTCTCAGGACCATCGCCCCCACTCACTTCAATCGGGTTGACCGCCTGTCTCTGACGGGGCCCTGACGAGTCCACAGGGGAAAGGCATCGAGTGCAAGAAAACTGACCTGACAGGTTAAAATAAAACAAGGTGAACGGAACAATTGCCCAAGCCCTGTAAATATTTTGAAGAAGTTCAATAGTGCAAAATACCTCTCTTTTCTTTTTTTAAGTTTAGATGTATTTTTTGAGAGAGACAGAAGTGGCATGAGTGGGCGAGGGACTGAGAGAGACGGAGAGACAGAGAATCCCAAGCAGGCTCCGTGTCCAGAGCAGAGCCCGATGTGGGGCTTGATCTCACCGCCCTGAGATCATGACCTGAGCCAAAACCAAGAGTGAGACGCTTAACTGACTGTGCCACGCAGGACCCGCCATAATACCATCCTCAGTCACAAGAGGCCACAGCATGTGATTATTACGATATGACAAAAACCAGCTGCCAATGCTGAGTCGGATGCCGCAAATAGCCCGAGAGGTGAGAAGCACTTGATTCCACAGTGTGTCTGACTTGCTCGTCTCAAATCCCTCAAACTCCTCATGAGGTATGCATTTTGGTTGATCTGCCTTTCGGCTCAGACAGTCACCTTAATGGGGTTAATTAACAGAACATTTTTTAAAGTCCCCCTGTAATTTTTTTTTTTTGATTACTGTTATAAAGACACCATAGTAACCTTTCCCGCTCTTGTAATTACTGGTTTGTGAAATTCCAATTATTTCCTCTTTATGAGCAATCACCTTGAAAGGAAGTTTCCCTGGTCATTGTTATGTGGCTTTTGGTTTGATAACAGAAATTACAAACTGCCACAGCCCACTGTGATGGGCCATAAAATCCATGTCATGTAATGTTGCGTGTAATTACATACTGCCTTAAATTGTTCATCCCTCCATTGTCAGCCTGCATTGTGATGATCTGTTTACATGTCTGTTTCCTCCACTAGGTTCTGAAAAGCTCAAGGGCAGGCACCTGCAATACGTAATTCATCTCTGAGGCCCTAGCATCTGGCAAAGGTCCGCCCACCCCCCCAGATTCTTCTTTCTTGAGTAGATGTGTGGATGATGGGAATCAGATATACCATTCAGAAGCCTTCACTTCTTCTCCTCCATCAGAAAACACTCCCTCCTTCAACTATTTGTTCTATGCATAATATTAGTTTGATTTCCTTTTCTTTCAACCCCATCTGAGGGCAATGATCCTAAATGTTAAAGAGCCTTGTCTCTGAATAGCAAGGCAAGTAGTGGTTTTTATTTGCTTCTTCATATCATTTTGCATTTTCTAAATCCTTTCCAACAAATACAGAGTTCTTTCCAATCTGAACATATTTAATGAAGGTAAGCTCTAAGTTTTAATTACATAAATGTGCCAAGCTCAGTGAATGGAACCTTAGGGTAGACCACCCTCTAGGCAGGACGGGGCATTCACATAATCAATGTCACTATCATAACTAACTGCCTGGACCACGTTGAACCTGCCATGACAGGGCTCTGACCCTATTTTCTCATCTACACAATTAGGGCGGTGAATGCCAGGCTCTCTGAAGTTCCCTCCAGACCCCCAATTTTATGGCACAAATAACTAATTTTCCATAAGAAGTGACCCACAGCATTCTTGAGACACGGATACAATTATCTGAGAATGCCAGGGATGGCCACATCACCTCTAGTCAGGAGATGGGGACGAGTTTTATGGAGAAAGCGGTTATAGGGCTGGATTTGGAAGCGTGGGTGGGATGTCACTGTGTGATGAGGACGGTGGATGGGCTTTGGGGAGGAAGCTGCTGGAGGAGAGTGGGAGAGGGGAGAGGCAAGGGGCGGAAGGGAAAAGGGAGCTGGACACAAATGGAGAAGCTCTGGACGTGAGGCTGCCCAGGCGGTCTCTGAACCGTGTGCTGGACAGGCAGTGAGCCCGAAAAATGGCAGAGCTCAGGTTACAGTGGACTCTTGAGCAACGTGGGTTTGAACTGCATGGGTCCATCTACACATGGATTGTTTACTCGAAGTGTATTCTCTCTTCCCTTTGATGTTCTTGATGATGTCTTCTTCTCTAGCGTTACTTCATTGTAAGAAGGCGATACAGGATACAGACTACATACAAAATGCGTGTTCACCCACTATTTCTGTTATTGCTAAGGCTTCCAGTCAACAGTAGACATTAGGAGTTAAGTTTTAGGGGAACCAGAACTTACGCATGGATTTTCTGCGGCACAAGGGGTCACCGCCCCTAACCCCCCACATCGTTCAAGGGTCAACCATCGATGACTGAATCTTTGCCTCAAGTAAAGCCATAGCATGGCCATAGTGACTGGGTGGCTCAGGTCACTATAGAGGCCACTTAGCCCCCAACACTGGCACTGATGGCCCAGCATCACCACAAAGTGGGTTAGAGTATGGAATCACAACGGATAATAGAAGCATGCCTGCAATATCCTATTTTGACTTAAAAATGTATAAATGTACATCCCTTCCTTGGGGATCCACTTGACTTCCAAGCCGCCATTTTATATACTACAAGTGCAACAAGAACGTCAGAGACACTCCCAGGCAACGGAACCCAGAATCCTTCCCAATTGATACGTTCTCCCCCCACCCCCCACCATTTTATCGTTGCTTGGCCTGCACTCAATTCGATAGCAATTTTTTCAGCAATCTGCCATTAGTAAGTCTCTCCCAAGCACGCGACTTAATTTCCATGGCAATGACAGCTCTGTTTCTTTCATACTCACACTCCATCAGTAGGGCAATACTGACCTAATTCCATAATTGCTATAACAAATATATTTTGCATGAACAGGTTGGGGACAAGTGTAATCGACTCTTGATGAGCACACAATTTCCCTGATCAGAAGGGCTGTGAGCCCCGGGGTGGATGAGGGCACTGGACCGTGGGTGTTACAGAGGGAAAGCGCAGCAAGATGGGGAAGTGGAGGCCAGTTGGGAACACCGTGTGCCAACAAATGTCTCACACCTGGCTGCGGGAGGGCAGCTGATTAGTGGTGGTTGCAGATTTCTGGTGGGAAGAAACACGCACAACCAGCCCTCGTGACCTACAAACACCGGCTCCAAGATGCACTGGTTGAGAGCATGCCTTCGGCCACGGTGATGACACATCTCCTCAAGGGGACCGCGAAGCGAGCAAAGAGGCTCTCAAGAATTTCCAAGGCAGGGCCTCTCAGATAGATGGCATTGTAGTAGCATGGAAATGCTTTCGCAAAATAACTTTTCAGCGATGGCGCTTGGTGTCGCCCTGGCTGTGTCTGTGCCTTTCTCTGCTGCCCCGTCACCATGCTGACACCTGTGACACGTGCTGGACAGCCTCCTGAGTCACCCGCATCATTCATGTGACCCCAGGCTCAGAACAGATCTCCAGGAAGTGGGGGAAAGGAAACCCTGGGCAGGCTGGACCGAATCCTGATGTGCAAAGGGGGACAGCTGGAGAAAAGGAGTTGGGAAGGAAGGAAAGGAGAGTCTGCCAGAGACTGAAATGGTTGCATCCCCCCACCAAATTCATCTATTGAAACTTGCCCCCCCAATATGAGAGTGTTAGAAGGTGGGGCCTTCAGGAGGCGATTAGTTCATGAAGGTGGAGCCCTCATAAATGGGATTAGTGCCCTGATTAGTAAGGAATTAGAGCTCCCTCGACCCACCCACCACATGAGGACATGGCCAGACGACAGCCGTGCGTGAACCAGGAAGCGGGCTCTCACCAGACACTGCCTTGATCTTGGACTTCCCAGAGGCCAGAAGGGTGAGAAGTAAATGTTTGTTGTCGAAATCACCCAGTTTATGGTACTCTTCGGACGGGGGCTTGAAAGAGTAAAACAGAGTCGGATGCCTAAGGAGAGAGGAGCCATGGGGTCTCCGCCACACAAGCCCGGGAGCTGGGTGCTCAGGTCCCTTTGTGACAGTCTACGTGTCCCCAAGCCTCATGGACACAGCCCCCTGAAGATGGCTGGGATTTGTCAAAGGCATTATTCTGCACTGGAAGTCAGCAGTCCAGGGCTCTGTCCTACAGCGTAAGCAAACCTGAGTGCTCACCTAACTGAGTCAGGCATTCACCCCTGCAAGGACATGGTCCCCAGCTCTGCAGTCCCTACCCTGCTCAAGCGGTGAGTGGGAAGATGGAGATTCTTAAGTGGAACTCCACATCTCCCACGTTACATGCCCCCTACTATTCCATCAAAGAACCTGGGTCTCCAATCAAGTGAAACCCCAAACCCACATTTTTCTGAGGAGGAAATTAATGTGTTTACAAATATTCTATGGTAGCTGTCATTCACGGAGCTGAGGACTCCAACGGCACACTACTGTTGTTGATGCTTTACAGCACGAGTGAACAAAGCAGCAATTCTATTAGTAATCAGTGATTGTTACAAATCTGGTGAGCATAAATATTATTATGGCAATTATTGTAAAGCACGTGAGTTAAGAAGAAATTGTCAGAGACGTGGAGGTAGGGACTGTTGAAGGTACGAGAATTCTTAGAAATCCTCAGGAAGACCCTGTGATGCTCCCTGGGGTCTGTTCTCCACCTGTTACCCGTGGTGAGCACCTGCTTGATAACGACCAAGGACTGGATGGCCTCAGGGACCCTTCTCGTTCATCTTGGCCATTTCTACAGATTCCGATTCTCTAAGAGCTTGACCCGCCAGCATGTAACCAGCTTTCCCTGGCAGTTCCCCACCCCTTTCCCTCCTCGGGAGACCTCCCTCTGCAGGAGGGTGGCTGGGGGTCTGAGCAGGTGTCCTGCCACAAACCGGGGTTGGCACCTGTCCTACCGGAGACCCCTGTCTGGTGAGGCTGTCCCTGGCTGGAACACAGCCCTTTCTAGTCCGAGGCTCCAAAGCAGGCCCTCTTGGCAATCTCAGAGCCCCACTGGGACCCAGACAACTGCCATTGGAGCCCCTTCCAGCCCTGCACCCCTTCCCTTTGGTCCCAGGGGGGTTGCTCTCATGCTTTTTCCATTTCCCTAAAGAAGTCCCAGGAAACTGGATTCCATCTGTCCCTGCTACTCAGATCCTCTTCCTGCCCAAAGCACGGGGACCAGCATCCCCAGATGCTGTGAGAGAACAGAAGGGGCTCAAGGAAATATGATACCGGGGGAGCAGCAGTTATTACTTCCAAAATGCTATGCCACCATACTTTGAGATGTCACTGGGGCCGAAGTGCGTGATAAAACCCCCAAACATGCTCAAACAGGCCATAACGCACCTCTGAAGGACAAGGGTCGTCTCTGCCTCCGGCCTTCATGAGGCTGAGCAGATATGGACAGGGCATTCGCAGCAGGGGAGCAAACCTCCGCGAGGCCTCTGGCCCCAGTGTCCCACACTTCAGAAACTAGCACAGACATCTTTTTGTTTTGAGAACAATACCAATTAATCTTCACAGCAGGGAAAGTGCCATCCGGTTCCAGCCTGAGAAGAAAGGGGCTCTAAGCATCTATAGGAGGAACCACAGGAGGTAAGCGAGAGCCCTCATCACAGGCCCACGGGATTCCAAGATGAGGAAGTCAGTGGGGGAGATAGAGGGTACTGGCCCACTGCCTTGACTGTCTGAGGCCTGGCCCACCTCCCTGAAATCCCTGCAATCTCCCATATTCTCCCGTATTCTCTCTCCCTCCCTCCCTCCCTCCCTCCCTCCCTCCCTCCCTTCAGGCTGCTGTAACAAAATACCACCCTGTGTGGCTAATAAAGGACAGACTTATCTCTCACAGTTCTGGAAGCTGGAAGTCTGAGATCAGGGTGCCACGTGGTAGAAGGGGGAGGGAACTCTGTGGGGTCTCTTTTATAAGGGCACTAATCACCCCCCCAAGGCCCTGCCTCCTAGTGCCATCACATGTGGGGTTAGAATTTCAACACGAATTTTGAGGGCAGAAAACATTCAGACCAGAGCATTCCACCACCCAAAGTCACATCCTTCTCACATGAAAGCTGCATTCCTTTGATCCCAACATCCCCAGAAGTGGTAACTCAGTTGAGCATCAACTTAAAAGTCCCAAGTCCAAAGTCTCATTAAATATCATCAAATCAAGTGTGGGTTGAGACTCGGGGTTGAGATTCATTCTGAAGCAAAATTGCCCTCCAGCTGGGAACCTGTGAAATCAAGTAAGTTTTGTATTTCCATAGTACAGTAAGCGGAGGAGGCCTAGGACAGACTTGTCATCCCGAAAGAAATAGGAGAGAAGGAAGGGGGTGACAGACCCGAAGAAGTCCAAAAGCCAACATGGTAAACATTAAATCTTAAGGCTTGAGAGTAATCTTCTCTAACGCAATGCTCTGCCCTCTGGGGCGAGGGTCCTGCCTTCCATACACACTGGATCATTCTTGCCTACCCAACCCCTCCCCCGCCCCAACAAATGGCTTTATTGGGCACGGCCCACACAGTAGTTCAGTCAGATGGGAATAGCACACTGGTGACTCTACCCATCTGGGGTCACTTGAGTGGCCCTGCCCCCCCCGCAGCTCCACTGGGCAGGGGTCTGGTCCCCAAGGCTTTGGGGGACATCGTTCCCATGGCTTTGGGTGGGGCACCGTCTGGTTTGTTAGAATCTAGGTGCTGTTCCCTCTTTTTGAAACCAAGGAGGCAGCCCTGATGATCTCTGAAATGTCTTTGGGGTCCTTCTTGTCTGGAAGAATATCACATGATCACAGGGGATGAGCTCTAGTGTCCTGTCTGTAAAATCTAAGTAGGACAACCTTCCTTCATCCCTACCTGTCTCCTCCTTCAAGTCCAACTTGGCTGTTTGCCTGGGGTCATTGGTTACGTCTGTGCTTCACACCCACAGTAATGTCCTTATCCGAAGGTCCTTGGCCACACCCTAAGCATCCTCTTAAGAACATGGTGTCTCGTTTTTTGCAAACGAGAAGGCTGAGAATCGTCCAAATTTTTCATTTCTGCTTCCCTTTGGATGAACGATTCCATCCTTAAGTCGATAAGCATCCAAGGGAAGCCGAGCTGCACCTCCAACATGCTGCTTAGAGAAAGACTCAGCCAAATATCCAATTCCATCGCCCACAAGTTTTACCTTCCAGAAAACACTAGGATGTGAACACAATTCCGCCAAGTTCTTTGCCACTTCATGATAAGGATGGCCTTTTTCTTCAGGATCCAAGAGCACGTTCCCCACTCCCAATGGAGACCTCACCAGAATGGCCGTTACTGTCCATACTTCTAGGAACATTCTGTGGAGGGCCACTTAGGTATTCTCTGAGAAGACTGAGGCTCTCTCTATAGCTCTCCTGCCCCCCTTCCGAGCTCACACCAGAATTGCTTTTGATAATCTGTTCGTGGCGATGTGCACTTTTTCTAGCACATACCTCCAAACCCCTTCACCCTCTGCTCATGACCCCATTCCAAAGCCGCTTCCAGATTTATAGGTGCTTGTTACAGCAGCGACCCACTTCTGGTACCAATTTCTGCCTTAACCTGTTCAGGTTGCTATAGCACGAAACCCCAGACCGAGGGGCTTATCAACAACAGAAACCTATTTCTTACAGTTCTGGAGGCTGGAAGTCCAAGATCAGGGTGCCGGCATGGTCGGGTGAAAGCCCTCTTCCAGGATCCAGACTCCTCCTTGTTTTCTCACGTGCCAGAATGAATTGGACATCATTCTGGAGCCTCTTTTATGATGCGTGAATCCCAGTGTAGCTCAATAATTGTTGGCGTTGTTTTTTATACACATATATATACATACACATATACATATACACATATATGTGTGTGTATATATATTACACAGTAAATATATATATATATATATACACACACACACACACAGTGTATATATATTTACACAGTAAAACCTTGGTTTGTGAGCACAATTCATCCCAGAAACATGCTTATAATCCAAAACACTCATACATCAAAGAGAATTTCAAGAGCCATTGGCTCAGCTGTGATCATGTGACATCCAGCATCATGTACTACTTGGATTGCAAGATGTCACTCATTTATCAAGTTAAAATTTATTAGAATTATTTGCTTGTCTTGTGGAACACTCGCAGAACAAGTTACTTGCAATACAAGGTTTTACTGGTGTATATATATACACACACACGCACTGTGTGTCTGTGTGTGTGTATAATCTGGGTCTCAGTGTTTTGATTGATTAGTGTGAAGAAATAACATTTTAATGAAAATCGAGTTTGACATGTTGGTTTTTAAGTAGTATTGGGGGAGTTGGGGTTTTCTGCATCTATGGCACTGGTTACTCTGAACAAATAAAAGCTTTGTAAGGGCGTCTGGGTGGCTCAGGTTGGGCAGCCAACTTCAGCTCAGGTCATGATCTCGCAGTCCGTGAATTCGAGCCCCACGTCAGGCTCTGTGCTGTCAGCTCGGAGCCCGGGGCCTGCTTCAGATTCTGTGTCTCCCTCTCTCTCTCCCCCTCCCCCACTCGTGCTCTGTCTCACTCTGTCTCTCAAATATAAATGTTTAAAAAAAATTATTTTAAAGCTTTCTGTAATTGCTTCCTTTATCAGAAAAGGATATTTGCAACCATGGGATATTATCCCCCTGCATTGGAGAACACCTTTTCTAAATGTTGGGGGAAATCTTCATAGTTGTTACTCAATCAGAATGTGTGTTTAACTCCTATATGCCTAAGGACTATTCTGGGGTTTTTGTTTATTTGGGTTTGTGTGTGTGCATACTTAAAATACAGACATAAATGGTTTTCTTTTCTTTTTTTTTTTTTAACATTCCCCAAAATAAAAACAGCATTTTATACCCGTGGCTAAGTGGATATGTGTTTCTGGATGCCATCATTTTCAGCAACCTAAGACATAAATCACTTAAAGTTAAATTGAAATTTTTCTGGAAGCCTTAACCTCTCAAATTTTGTAACTCATTGGACAATTTAAGTGTAATGTAAGCAATTTAAATTGGACAATAGGAAAGCAGCCTATCAGAATCCATATCTACAGTCATACAAATGCAAGTTTATGTGCAAGATCCCTGAAAGGAAAACTTTATCACTCCCAACCACCTTCCCACCCACAAGTCCTGGTGTGCTTTAACTAGGTAAGCAAAACTTAGTTAAATGGACATTTAGAGCTTCCTTCTAGTGAACCGTTCTTTTTCAAGAAGTTGAAATCCCCGTACTGTACTGACCAAAAGGTCTAAGACGTGGCTGATAGAAACCTAATCATAATCGGAGGGTTAGAGATGTGGGTGATTTAGCACCTGCTGCAATCAATGGGGGGACAAACCCCTATAATCGAAACTCTTGATCTGCACGTTTTTCCTTTACCCCAACTCATTCCTTACATGTAACCTCCCTCTTCTCAGCATTTGAGTTACTGGTTTAGCAGCAACCAGGAGAAACAATCACTTTGTAGTCAAACTGTATATTGTTTGCTTTGTTGTAAATACTGGTAAACAGTGGTCAATAAACAGCCTTCTATTTTAAAAAATATTGTGAGTTATTTTTCTTTGGTTTTGATTTGTTTTTCTATTTTCTATATGACCTATAGTAAGTATGGTATAGTATAGGGGCTTAATGCAGATATTGCACCAAAGGAGAAAAAAAATACAGGAAGCAATAGAATTCTTTGTATGTCCGTGAATGGAGGTAATTTTGTGTCCTGAGGACCATGGTGTCTAAGCATATTGGAACCTCAGTCAAAAGAGCTCTTATGAATCCCTAGGTCCATGAATCCCTAGGTCCATGTCTGAATCTCCTCTTTATGAGACAAAAGTTGAATTAGATTTTCCTATGAGGAGTAGTAGGGTGGGAAGGCCTCTGCCTTGTCCAATGGGGCAACCAAAGGCCTTGGCCTGGACATTGATCCATAAAGATTAAGACAGAGGTCTCTCTGCACTTGGACCTTCACTGGGTGGGCTCAGGTCCAGTTGTCCCCATATTCCCAGATGTGCCAGGCACGTAACAGGTGCTCAATAAATACTGCCTGTGGAATGAGTCACGTTAAAGAGACCAAGGCTGATTCAGGGCAGGAGCAGAGTTAGCGGTGACTGACTACGTAGGGATGTCCCCCAAGTATGGCGGCCAGTCCATGCCCCACAGCATCCAAAGGGATGTGACAACCAGTGGCTATAGCCTAGTACAGGGAGCAAACCCCAGGTACCTGAAGGAAACAGGTCTTGTAGGTTCAAATGAAGTGGAAACACAGTTCCTTGGTGTGGGTCAAAAAGGGGCGGGAGATATGAAAAGCGTCTTCACGGCCACTTCCCTGCCCTGTCGGGATCACCTCAATGTCAACCCCCTGTTGACTGTAACTGAGCTGACGAGAGGCGAGGCAGTGCTGATCACAGGAGTCCCCTCGAGTCCCATGTACATGTACTTGTGACCAAATCAAGGAAGGTCTTGTCCAATGAAGTGTGAGTAGCTTTGGCACCACAAGGCAGGGGCTCAGACTCTGTCTTTGGTGGCTTCTCATCTCCCGTCACTTCCTGGCTATGCCTCTTTCTGCACTTGGACCCCATTCTTCTCCTGCAGACGGTCTTCTCCCATGCTGTGGGGAAGATGGTTCCTGGCCACCAAAGAGTCACCTCCTTCTCACCCCCTGCTCCCAAGGGCCAAAGGCGCTCCTCCCAGCTACACCCAGCAGAAAAGTCCCGG